>NC_090331.1:57963447-58307657 GCF_035084215.1 Heptranchias perlo
TGGGAGCAACAAAACAATGTAACAACGTATCCTCTGACTCACTGACCAGCACAGCAGGATATTTGCCACTGGCTATAATATATTAAGTTTTGTGTATATGCGTCAGTCTTGGTTCAGTAGTAGTGCTCTCACCTCGTAGTCAGAAGACCTCACTCTGGAGACTGGAGCACATAACTTAGGCTGACACTACACTGCACTACAGGGGAATGCTGCACTGTCCTTTGGATGAGACTGTAAAATAAGATGTTAAACCGTGGTTCCGTCTTCCTTTAAAAGATCCCGTAGCACCATTTGAAAAAGCAGGGGAACGCTCCTGCTATCCTGGCCAATATTTATCCCTTAACCAACACCACAAAAAAAACGAGATTATCTGCTCCTTCATCTCATTGTTTTTTGTGGGACCTTGTATGTAAATTGGCTGCCACATTTCCTTGCATTGCACCAGTAACTACACTTCAAAGTACTATATTGTGAAGCATCTTGGGACATCATGCAATTTTGTTTGTTCTTGTGTGTACATCTTGTTTTAATTGTCCTTAATTACTTTTGTCACGCTATTTCTGTTACGCCTACCTGTCGCATCTAAACTATGACTATCTATAATTAACATATACTTATCTTTAACTCTCAAAAGACTACAAGATAATTATGGATGTGGAATGCTGTTCAGCCTAGCTTAGCTTATCCACTCAATGACTCAAGTTCTCCCATCGGAGCGTCCAGTTTATACTTAAACAGTTCCAAGGCTTTCATCTCCACTACTCTGTCTGGGTGTCCATTCCAAGTGTTGATGGTTTTTGCGTGAATTCCTGATATCAGTCCTAAATTTACCTTTTACTAGTTTGAATCTGTGGCTCTTTGTTCTACTCTTGCAATTTGAAGTAAATTTCTGAATGTTCCTTTTTCATTCATTTAACTATCGTATACTTCTATAAGATCAACTCAGAGACTTTGTTTCAAGGCTGAAATGTATGTCTGTCCAGTGTTTGAATAATCTAGATATCTAACAACAAAGATCAGTAACTTCTTTGCATTGCCTCAAACATTTGACTATCTCTCATGTTTGTGACCAAAACTGGACACTACACACCAGAGCACGATACAGTTTGATCATAACGTCCTCTGACTTTGTATTCTAATATTTTGTTAATATAATCAAACATCCTATTAGCTTTGCTGATTGCTGCTCTGCGTTGGTTGGACATGTTGAGAGTGAGGTATGCTGAGATTCCTACTTTGCACATTTTTCCATCCCAATTTCAGTACTTTACACTTCTGCATTAAACATCATCTGCCATTGTTCTGCCCACTGACACATTTTGTCCAACTACAATTGATGAGTTGCCTCCTCCGACTCCACTGCCCATCCTAGTTTAGTTTTATCTGCAAATTTAACCAGTTTGCATTGGGTTTCTGAGTCCCAAGTCATGTAAATTAGAAACAGTGATGAATCCCAAGGGAATCCATGCAGTATTTTTCCCCTGCTCCTCCCCGCCGCCCACCCCCCCCCAACCCCTGTAACTCCTTAAACAAGTCCCCATTGTTTCCTGCTTTTCAGCCAATTTCTTCTCCACAACCAGGAGACTTGATACCCACTGCCTTGAGATCAGCTTTTGTGTGAAAATTTGTGAAGTGCCTTCTGGAAATCCAAATGAGAACACGTCATTTATGTTGTACCTTTACTGTAGAAAAACGTCTCATGGAGCTTCACAGGAGTGTAATAAGACAAAAATTGACGCAGAGCCAAAGAAGAGATTTTGGCTGGACAGGTGACCAAAAGCTTGGTCAAACAGGTAGCTTTGAAGGAGGGTCTTAAGGAGAGAAAGGTAGAGGTTTCGGGAGGGAATTCCAGAGCTTGAGGCCTAGACTGCTGAAAGCAGTCGCCAATGGTGGGGTGAAGAAAGTGGGGGAAGGACAAGAGGCCAGAGTTAGAGGAATGCAGAGTTCTCGGGGGGGGGGGGTTGTAGGGCTGGACTAGGCTCCAGAGATAATGAGGGGCGAGGCCATGGAAGGATTTGAGCATGAGGATAAGAATTTTTAAATCAAGTTGTTCCGGGACTGGAAGCTAATTGTCGGTCAGCAAGCACAGGGGGTGATGGGTTAACGTGACTTGGCACGAGTTAAAATACAGGCAGCAGAGTTTTGGATGAGCTCAAGTTTATGGAGTGTGGAATATGGGAGGTTGGCCAGAAGAGCATTGGAATAATTGAATCTGGAGGTAACAAAAGCATGGATGAGTGTTTCAACAGTAGATTTGCTGAGGCTGAGGCGGAGGCGAGCGATATTACAGTGCTGGAAGTAGGTGGTCTTGGTGATGGAACAGTATGTGGTCGGAGACTCAGTTTAGTGTCGAACAGGAGGTTGTAACAGTCTAGTTCAACCTGAGACAGTGGCCAGGAAGGGGGATGGAATTGGCGGCTAGGAAACGGAGTTTGTGGCAGGGGCTGAAGACGTTGGCTATGGTCTTCCCAATGTTTAATTGGAGGAAGTTTCGGCTAGTGCACACTGGATGTCGGATAAGCAGCGTGACGAGAGAGGTGGTGTGATAGAGCTGGGTGTCGTCAGCATACATGTAGAGCATGACATTGTGGTTTTGGATGATGTCGCCAGAAGTATGAGAAATAGGAAGTTGCCATGGCTAGATCCTTGGGGGGTCCCAGAGGTAACAGATTCCAGAAGTAATAGCATTTTGGACACTGAGGGAATCAAGGGATATGAGGGCATGAAAGTGGAGTTGAGGTAGAAGATCAGCCATGATCTTGAAAGACTGAGCAGGCTCAAGGGGACATATGGCTTACTCCTGCTTCTATTTCTTAAGTTCTTTATGTAATCGTGCAGGGATGGGAAGAGAACCCATTGCAGGAGATTCTCTGGGTGTGACTGGATAGGTAAGAGTGAAACCAGGCGAGGGCAATCCCACTCAACTGGACAAGGAGAGGCATTGGAGGAGGATGGTGTGGTTAACCGTGTCAAAGCCTGCAGACAGGATGAGGAGGGATTGTGCACTACAATCACAGTCACATAGAATGTCATTTATGACTTTGCTTAGGGCCGTGTCAGTGCTGTGGCAGAGCAGGAACCTGATTGGAGAGGTTCAAACATGGAGTTGCGGGAAAGGTAGGCACGAATTTGGGAGGCGACAACGGGTTGAATGACTGGAAAGGAAGGAAGGTTGGCGATGGGGCGGTAGTTTGTAAGGACAGAGGGGTCAGAGGTGGGACTTTTGAGGAGGGAGTGATGATGGCAGATTTGAAGGGAGGGGGAACAGTACCTGAGGAGAGAGAACCATTTACAATATCAGCTAGGAAGGGACGTTAGATAGTGAGCAGTTTGGAGCGAATAGGGTCGAGAGAGCAGGAGGTGGGTCTCGTGGACAAGATGAGCTTGGAGAGAGCATGAGGGAAGATAGGAGAGAAACTAGATAAAGATGCAGGTTCGGGGCTAGGGCAGGGGGCATTCTTGGGCTGGGAGAAGAGAGGGATGTGGCAGAGGTTGCTGAAAGGATGGTCTCAATCTTAGTGAAGTTCATGAGCTTCTTGCACTTGGTGCAGGGGACAGAGGAGAGGGGTTTAAGGAGATGGTTGGTAGTGGAGAAAAGTTGTCGGGTTGTCTTTTCATTCCAGGATCATCCTGGAGGAGTGAGCAGTTTTGGCAGAGGAGAGCAAAGCCCGATACTGCTTGATGTGATCCAGCCAGATCTCGCGATGAATGGCGAAACCAGTTGTGCGCCATGAACATTTAAAATCTACTTGGGATGTCCCTTCCTTGAAGAGGTGGTCAGGCTGAATCAATCGTGACTGCTGTTTACTAAGTTAATATTGTGCAGATACTCTTCAAGTTTACATCTAATAATTAATTCCATTATTTAAGACTGATGGGTCTGTAGTTGCCTTAGCCTTTGTCCTTCCAGCTCTTGCCTCTAAATCAGGTGTTCTGTGCTCCCTGCCTGAGGCCTATTCTATCCCTCCCAAATCCCTCTATTAACAGCCCTGGCGTGGCCCCGACCCCAGGGAAAAGAAATAAAAGGCAGTTCCCCAGCTAGGGTAGGGAAAACCTTCAGGGAATTGCATCTCCACAAAGAAAAGCTGTGTTCCTGTTGGTGTCCAGGAACAGCTTTAAGTTAATTAAGTGCTTTTAAAAGCTTTTCTGTGACTTTACAAAATGCTTAATTAATAGCTGAGACTTTTTATGCGGAGGCTGAAATCTTTAGCTGGGAACTCACTTGTTAATTAAATGACGAGTAACATTGATACAAGCCCTGTTTGCTGTTTTTTTTTTAAAGTGTTCTGGCTCATTGTTTGGAGAAATCATTCAGGTTTTTAAACCTTGGAGGGAGGGAAAATATTCCCCTTCGATATTTCTGTCTCTTATGTCGCTGTTATCACCTCTCTGTGCTCTCTCTGAGCACCCAAATACCTTTTCTTGCATTTTACCGCTCCCGACCCAGCCTGACAAAACCTCTGTTGCCATATTTTTTTTCTTTTGTAAACAATTTTACAACACCAAGTTATAGTCCAACAATTTTATTTTTAACCCCACAAGCTTTCGGAGGCTTCCTCCTTCCTCAGGTGGTGTGGAAATTACATTTTTGAATCCTTCGCATTTTAAAATCACAGAACAATGCCTGGTGATTACTGCCCGTTGCCAAGGCAATCACAGTGAGCAGACAGAAAGGTGTCACCTAAAAAGGCCACCGAATATACAAACCACCCCAAAAAAAAGAGAGATAAGGAAGACAGTCAATGACCCGTTATATTAAAAACAGATAACATTTGTTCGCTGGTGGGGTTACGTGTAGTGTGACATGAACCCAAGATCCCGGTTGAGGCCGTCCTCATGGGTGCGGAACTTGGCTATCAATTTCTGCTCGACGATTTTGCGTTGTCGTGTGTCTCGGAGGCCGCCTTGGAGTATGCTTACCCGAAGGTCGGTGGCTGAATGTCCATGACTGCTGAAGTGTTCCCCGACAGGGAGAGAACCCTCCTGTTTGGCGATTGTTGCGTGGTGTCCGTTCATCCGTTGTCGCAGCGTCTGCATGGTCTCGCCGATGTACCATGCTCCGGGGCATCCTTTCCTGCAACGTATGAGGTAGACAACGTTGGCTGAGTCACAGGAGTATGAACCGTGCACCTGGTGGGTGGTGTCCTCTCGTGTGATGGTGGTATCTGTGTCGATGATCTGGCATGTCTTGCAGAGGTTACCATGGCAGGGTTGTGTGGTGTCGTGGACGCTGTTCTCCTGAAGGCTGGGTAATTTGTTGCGAACGATGGTTTGTTTGAGGTTGGGTGGCTGTTTGAAGGCGAGTAGTGGAGGTGTGGGGATGGCCATAGCGAGGTGTTCGTCATCATTGATGACATGTTGAAGGCTGCGGAGAACATGGCATAGTTTCTCCGCTCCGGGGAAGTACTGGACGACTAAGGGTACTCTGTTGGTTGCGTCCCGTGTTAGTCTTCTGAGGAGGTCTATGCGATTTTTCGCTGTGGCCCGTCGGAACTGTCGATCGATGAGTCGAGCGTCATATCCCATTCTTACTAGGGCGTCTTTCAGCGTCTGTAGGTGTCCATCGCGTTCCTCCTCGTCTGAGCAGACCCTGTGTATTCGCAGGGCCTGTCCATAGGGGATGGCCTCTTTGACGTGGTTAGGGTGGAAGCTGGAAAAGTGGAGCATCGTGAGGTTGTCCGTGGGCTTGTGGTAGAGTGAGGTGCTGAGGTGCCCGTCTTTGATGGAGATTCGTGTGTCCTAGAAAGAAACTGATTCTGAGGAGTAGTCCATGGTGAGCTTGATGGTGGGATGGAACTTGTTGATGTTATCGTGTAGTCTCTTTAGTGATTCCTCACCGTGGGTCCATAGAAAGAAAATGTCGTCGATGTATCTGGTGTATAGTGTTGGTTGGAGGTCCTGTGCAGTGAAGAAGTCGTGCTCGAACTTGTGCATGAAAATGTTGGCGTATTGGGGTGCGAATTTGGTCCCCATGGCTGTTCCGTGTGTTTGGGTAAAGAACTGGTTATTGAAGGGGAAGACATTGTGATCCAGGATGAAGCGGATGAGTTGTAGGATGGCGTCTGGAGATTGGCTGTTGTTGGTGTTGAGTATTGATGCTGTCGCAGCGATGCCGTCATCGTGGGGGATACTGGTGTATAGTGCCGAGACGTCCATCGTGGTGAGAAGTGTTCCTGGTTCAACAGGTCCGTGGGTACTGAGTTTTTGTAGAAAGTCTGTAGTGTCGCGACAGAAGCTGGGGGTTCCCTGCACGATGGGTTTCAGGATGCCCTCGATGTATCCAGAGAGGTTCTCACACAGGGTTTCGTTGCCTGATACGATAGGACGTCCGGGTGTGTTGGCTTTGTGTATCTTTGGGAGGCAGTAGAAGCCTCCCACGCGGGGAGTACGTGGGATGAGAGTGCGTAGGATGTTTTGAAGGTCTGGATCGAAGGTCTTGATCAGTTTGTTGAGCTGATGGGTGTGTTCTTTGGTCGGGTCTGCGGGTAACCGTCTGTAGTGTTCCTGGTTGTCCAGTTGTCGGTATGCTTCTTTGCAATAGTCCGTTCTGTTCTGTATGACGATGGCTCCTCCTTTGTCCGCTGGTTTGATGACGATGTTGCGGTTGGTCTTGAGAGCTTTGATGGCGTTGCGTTGTGCTCAGGTGACATTCTGGACTGTTTTCCGAGTGCGGCTGATGAATCTGGCATAGACGCATTTCCTGACAGCTTGAGCATACATGTCAAGCTGAGGGCAGCGACCCTCTGGAGGACTCCAGTGAGACTCTTTCCTCTTCAGTTGCTGTATCGCGGATCCCTCATGGACTACTCCTCAGAATCAGTTTCATTCTTGGACACACGAATCTCCATCAAAGACGGGCACCTCAGCACCTCACTCTACCGCAAGCCCACGGACAACCTCACAATGCTCCACTTTTCCAGCTTCCACCCTAACCATGTCAAAGAGGCCATCCCCTATGGACAGGCCCTGCGAATACACAGGGTCTGTTCAGACGAGGAGGAATGCGATGGACACCTACAGACGCTGAAAGACGCCCTAGTAAGAACGGGATATGATGCTCGACTCATCGATCGACAGTTCCGACAGGCCACAGCGAAAAATCGCGTAGACCTCCTCAGAAGACTAACACGGGACGCAACCAACAGAGTACCCTTCGTCGTCCAGTACTTCCCCGGAGCGGAGAAACTACGCCATGTTCTCCGCAGCCTTCAACATGTCATCAATGATGACGAACACCTCGCTACGGCCATCCCCACACCTCCACTACTCGCCTTCAAACAGCCACCCAACCTCAAACAAACCATCGTTCGCAGCAAATTACCCAGCCTTCAGGAGAACAGCGTCCACGACACCACACAACCCTGCCACGGTAACCTCTGCAAGACATGCCAGATCATCGACACAGATACCACCATCACACGAGAGGACACCACCCACCAGGTGCACGGTTCATACTCCTGTGACTCGGCCAACGTTGTCTACCTCATACGTTGCAGGAAAGGATGCCCCAGAGCATGGTACATTGGCGAGACCATGCAGACGCTGCGACAACGGATGAACGGACACCACGCAACAATCGCCAAACAGGAGGGTTCTCTCCCTGTCGGGGAACACTTCAGCAGTCATGGACATTCAGCCACCGACCTTCGGGTAAGCATACTCCAAGGCGGCCTTCGAGACACACGACAACGCAAAATCGTCGAGCAGAAATTGATAGCCAAGTTCCGCACCCATGAGGACGGCCTCAACCGGGATCTTGGGTTCATGTCACACTACACGTTACCCCACCAGCGAACAAATGTTATCTGTTTTTAATATAACGGGTCATTGACTGTCTTCCTTATCTCTCTCTTTTTTTGGGGTGGTTTGTATATTCGGTGGCCTTTTTAGGTGACACCTTTCTGTCTGCTCACTGTGATTGCCTTGGCAACGGGCAGTAATCACCAGGCATTGTTCTGTGATTTTAAAATGCGAAGGATTCGAAAATGTAATTTCCACACCACCTGAGGAAGGAGGAAGCCTCCGAAAGCTTGTGGGATTAAAAATAAAATTGTTGGACTATAACTTGGTGTTGTAAAATTGTTTACAATTGTCAACCCCAGTCCATCACCGGCATCTCCACATCATATTTTTTCTCAGCAGCAGCGTACAATCACCTTCCCACTGTTCCCTCTGCACAGGATTTACCTTCCAGTACCCCCATGTCCATTAACTTGACTGCTTCTTCCCATTTTCAAGTGCACCCACACCTTTTGATGTCTTTCCCCCCCCCCACCCCACAATCTCCTCCTGCCCCCCACCCCCAATTGTTGCCCCATATGCCACCTTCTAGATCTTCCAGACCCAGGTACCCCTTTCCAATGACCCAAACACAAGAAGTCAACTCTCATGCCTTTCAGACACTCTCTCCTCCCCCCACCCCCCGTCTTCGAATTCTCCTAGTTCTTACGCCCCAGGACCTTGCTCTCTTTCTGCATCTTCTTCCTCCCTGAACTCCTACCAGACCCTGGTTTTCCCTTAAGTGCATCACACCCCAGCACCACAATCCCAGCATCAACGTACCCCAAATCCTCATCCCACCACTGCCACACCCTGATGTGCCATTCCTATACCTTGGATCTTCCCCTCCCAATATTTCCACACACAGCAATCCCTCTTTCCAATAGTTGTGGACCGTCAGCAACACTCTGCTCCTGCCAAACCCCACTATCTCCTTTCTGTGCTTCCTGACCCTCAACACCACCCTCTTAACTTTGTGTAACCAGGTGGTGCTCCCCACTTCTCTACATGCACTACTTGCAACTTATTTACCTGCATCCTGGAATGTCTTCCCTTCATCATCTGCATATGGGCTTTAAAAAAACCGCATGGGATAAAACTAACGAAATACTTAAAAGAATATATACTAATAGGACCACAGATTTACATTTTTCATTTAAAAATGCACATAACAATTGGAATTTGACCAAAAACTATCACTTACAATACTCCCACAATAAAATAACTAATAAAAATGCAATTTGACTTATTCAACCTATGTTCATCAATGGCCGTGATAACACTTTGTACATAATACTGGATGAACTCCCCACTTCTCTACATTCAAGTAGTGCATGTAGAGAAGTGGGGAGCACCATGTGGTTACATAACGTTAAGAGTGTGGTGTTGAGGGTCAGGAAGCACAGAAAGGGGATAGTGGGGTTTGGCAGGAGCATTGCCTTTAACTCACTGAGAGCGATGCAATAGGAGATGTGCAAGTCATATAAAAATGAGACCTGCAGTTGGCATTTCCTATTTATCAAAGGAAGGTAAAAATTAACAAAGGAAGGTAAAAACTAACAGATATGTGAAGTGTGACAAAGGAACTCTCAGGAACATGGAATACCAGAGTCGGGAGTCTGCACTTAACCAGTGTTAGACTTAGTAGTGTTCATGAATCTCTTGTGGCAGTGCTCATGGTGCGTCAAAGCTTATGCTGTATTACCCAATGTAACTTAATATAATATCAGCTGATCAGCTCTCTGATTTATGGTGACCGAAGTTGTCCAATTGCATTTAATTACTAGGTATGGTGGGAGTGTTATGTTGAGGCTAAATTTTCATGATTGTGTTTGTGTATTTGCACATCGTGATTGATAAAAAGAGGAAGATTATATGGTTTAATGGAGAATTTATTATTGTATTAGTATATTTTAGGTGTTGAGAATAAAAGGAATTTTGATTTAAAAATAAAAAGACGTAAAATAAATCAAGTAGTAAAGATTATATAGAAATTGGAAAAATAATTCTTAGTTTTTTTATGTAATTGTAGAGATTTAGGAATGAAGGAAATGGAAATTAAAATAAATACATTTGAATTATCTACTATTAAAAATCTTAGGTCTGCATGCACTTCAGGTCAGCTTTTTGCATCATAAATTCCTGTGTCCACATTTATAATAGATGATTAAAACTTGTCTGTAATCATACCGTTTCTCCCCACCCCCCCCCCCACCGCGGGATGCCCTGCAGCATCACTCTAACAGGAGGGTGTAATGATGAGTTTACAATTTATGTTCTAAATGTGGACATAGGAATTTATAATGGCAATGTTCCCTGGTACCCTTATCCCCATCCTCTAACCTTTCTTCATCTGAAGACTACACTTAGTCTTGACTCCCTGGGTGCTACATCACGGGAGATTAACTAGTAATGTGTTAAACTTGGTGTGTGGGACGTACATTCCATTGACAAGTTGTATGTAAACTAACTGTTTAGGCAATTCTCAATATAAAAGTGTCTGCATTTTTGGCTATTACTTATGACACCTGTAGGCGGCACTGTGTGATCACATCTTCCCTACCACAAAACACCCACCTGCAGATTACTCGTATTGAACCACTTGGAATGTACAGCCTTCAGTTGCACATCTCCCACCAGTGTTGACGCTGTGGTATGAGTTGCCCTGGTCTGTTTTGCAACCATCTCACATTGTCTAACACTGTTTCACCTCACTCCTTACTCTGCCCTGCTCCATTCAATTTTTATTTTACCGATTGCAAATATCTAATGGACCATTTCACACCATTCCCAACTCTGCCCCTTTCTATTCCAAATTCATCTGCACTGATATTACATATCCCTGGCTGCCTGCTACGGTGTTCCGTGCCACGAAATGAAACAATCCTACATTGTGGTTGTTGCTTTTGCAAGACAGCTGCCTAACAAAATGTGATCTGACACACACACATACTGTAGACCTGATTTCTTGTATGAAGAATCAAGTAGGAAAAATTAGAGAAGGACAATGAAGAGTCAAATATAAGGGTGCTGAACACCCTAATGGGCAAAGTTCAATGATGTAAAAGTTAACTGGGCAGAAAAAATGTTTAAAAAATGGGTCGGCAGATGAGTCATAGAAAATGTTCAAATCTGACATGCAAAGAATGAAAAATATATATTTTCTATAAGGCTAAAAGGTGCTGTATCAAAGTATACAGTTCAGTGGATAAAGTTAGGGCTAATATACTAACGATATAAAAAGTGTAGTCAGGAGGTGGAAAGAGATTTGAAGGGCTAAAATGGAATATGAAAACAGACTGGCAGATAATATGAAAGGAAATAGTAAAGACTTCTATAAGCATATCAAAATATAAAAGGTTAGAGAGGATGGATAGAACCACTCAGGAATGAAGGAAGGAGTCTCACTGTGGAGGATTAAAGTAAGGCAGAAATATTTTTGAATGTTTGACACAGTTTTTACAAATGATGGTGAAAGCGAGAACATAGATTTACATAAAGGAGGATATGGAGCAATTGATAGAAATAACTGTAGAAAAAGAATTGGCTCTTAAAAAATTTTTTTTTTAAATGAGTGGAATTCAAGGAGGTGCCCTGATGGCATGCACCACAGACTGTTGAAAGAACTCAGAGGTGAGATAGATGGTTTGTCCACAATTTTTCAATCCTCAAACATGCAAATCGTGCCAGTGGACCAGAGAGTAGCCAATGTTCAAGAAGGGACAGTAGGATAAGCTGAATAAGAATAGATCAGCTAGTCCAATGTCAGTTGTGGGCAATGCATTTAGAAATGAATTGAGTAATCAAGCACAGCCAGGATGTGGAGATGCCGGTGATGGACTGGGGTGGACAAATGTAAGGAGTCTTACAACACCAGGTTATAGCCCAACAGCTTTATTTGAAATCACAAGCTTTCGGAACTTTGCTCCTTCGTCAGGTGAGTGTAGGATTCCATAAAGGCACAGCATATATAGTCAGAGACCAATGCCTGGTGATTACAGATAATCTTTCCAACTGCCCATTATCTCACCTCGGCAGAGATATAATCAAAGGAGTGGATGGTGTTCAGACAGAGAAACATTACATACAAGACTACTGAATACACAAGCGGTCAGAACACAAAGACAGAGAGAGAGAGACACCCGAAAGGCAGAGAAAGAGAGAGAATGACCAGTTGCAAACACCAGGCATTGTTCTCTGACGATATATGCTGTGCCTTTATGGAATCCTACACTCACCTGACGAAGGAGGAAAGCTCCGAAAGCTTGTGATTTCAAATAAAGCTGTTGGACTATAACCTGGTGTTGTAAGACTCCTTACATTTGTCCACCCCAGTCCATCACCGGCATCTCCACATCATGGCAACTATCGACACCACAAACTGCCGGCTCACAGTGGAGAGGATCTCCAAGAAGATCGCGCATATCAACACAGACATCAAGTTTCTACAGAGCTGCAAGAAAGCAGACAAGATCCCGAAAGGACGACAGATCACGAACCCACTCAAGTTGACATACAACTCAGATTACGCTGAGAGACTCTGCCGTCATACCTCTCGCACACTCCGCAACCATCTCATACACCAACTCTACAGCAGACGCCGCAATCTCGAAACCAACCTGTACTCAGGACACAGCAGACCAGCTATGAGACACCGCTAAACAGACGAGGCAACGGAACTACGCTGCCGACATGAAAACCAAGAGCAGGAAGCTTGAGAAACTCGGCATCACCACCAGCATCAACCAAGCCACCCCCGGTACCACGGTTGCAACCACAGGGAAGTCTATCGTCAATTTGTCCAACCACACCCTTCAACCGGACGAAATCGAAGTTCTCAGCCGAGGGCTCAATTTCTGCCCCACCACCAAAATGGACCCAATTGGTCTCGAGGCGGACACAAAGAAATTCATCAGGAGAATGAGGCTTCGGGAATTCTTCCACAAATCCCAAGATTTCAGCAGCGCACCCAATGAGACAATCAACGATCCGGAACAGCAGACAGAGGGATCCGCGGTACAGCAATCGAAGAAGAAAGAGTCAAATTGGACTCCTCCGGAGGGTTGCTGCCCTAAGCTTGAGCATACTTAAGTTGTATGCTCAAGCTGTCAGGAGATGCGTCAATGCCAGATTCATCAGCCGCACTCACAAGACAGTCCAGAATGTCACCCGAGCACAAAGCAACGCCATCGATGTTCTCAAGACCAACCGCAACATCGTCATCAAACCAGCGGACAAAGTAGGAGCCATCGTCATACAGAACAGAACGGACTATTGCAAAGAAGCATACCGACAACTGGACAACCAGGAACACTACAGACTGTTACCCGCAGATCCGACCAAGAACACACCCACCAGCTCAACAAACTGATCAAGACCTTCGATCCAGACCTTCAAAGCATCCTACGCGCTCTCATCCCACGTACTCCCCGCGTGGGAGACTTCTACTGCCTCCCAAAGATTCACAAAGCCAACACACCCGGACGTCCTATCATATCAGGCAACGGAGCCCTGTGTGAGAACCTCTCTGGATACGTCGAGGGTATCCTGAAACCCATCGTTCAGGGAACCCCCAGCTTCTGTCGCGACACTACAGACTTCCTACAAAAACTCAGCACCCACGGACCAGTTGAACCAGGAACACTTTTCACCACGATGGACGTCTCGGCACTCGACACCAGTATCCCCCACGATGACTGCATCGCTGCAACAGCCTCAGTACTCAACACCAACAACAGCCAATCTCCGGACGTCATCCTACAACTCATCCGCTTCATCCTGGATCACAATGTCTTCACCTTCGATAACTAGTTCTTTACCCAAACACACAGAACAGCCATGGGGACCAAATTCGCACCCCAATACGCCAACATTTTCATGCACGAGTTCGAGCACGACTTCTTCACTGCACAGGACCTCCAACCAACGCTATACACCAGATACATCGACGACGTTTTCTTCCTATAGACCCACGGCCAAGAATCACTGAAGAGACTACACGATAACATCAACAAGTTCCATCCCACCATCAAACTCACCATGGACTACTCCTCAGAATCGGTTTCATTCTTGGACACACGAATCTCCATCAAAGACGGGCACCTTAGCACCTCACTCTACCGCAAGCCCACGGACAACCTCATATGATGCTCCACTTTTCCAGCTTCCACCCCAACCACGTCAAAGAGGCCATCCCCTATGGACAGGCCCTGCGAATACACAGGATCTGCTCAGACGAGGAGGAACGTGATGGACACCTACAGACGCTGAAAGATGCCCTCGTAAGAACGGGACATGACGCTCGACTCGCCGATCGACAGTTCCGACGGGCCACAGCGAAAAATCGCATAGACTTCCTCAGAAGACTAACACGGGACACAACCAACAGAGTATCCTTCGTCGTCCAGTACTTCCCCGGAGCGGAGAAACTGCGCCATGTTCTCCGCAGCCTTCAACATGTCATCGATGACGACGAACACCTCGCTATGGCCATCCCCACACCTCCACTACTCGCCTTTAAACAGCCACCCAACCTCAACAGACCATCGTTCGCAGCAAATTACCCAGCTTTCAGGAGAACAGCGTCCACGACACCACACAACCCTACCACGGCAACCTCTGCAAGACATGCCAGATCATCGACACAGATACCACCATCACACGAGAGGACACCACCCACCAGGTACATGGTTCATACTCCTGCGACTCGGCCAACGTTGTCTACCTCATACGTTGCAGGAAAGGATGCCCCAGAGCATGGTACATCGGCGAGACCATGCAGACACTGCGACAACGGATGAACGGACACCGCACAACAATCGCCAAACAGGAGGGTTCCCTCCCAGTCGGGGAACACTTCAGCAGTCAAGGACATTCAGCCTCCGATCTTCGGGTAAGCGTTCTCCAAGGCGGCCTTCGAGACGCACAACAACACAAAATCGTCGAGCAGAAATTGATAGCCAAGTTCCGCACCCATGAGGACGGCCTCAACCGGAATCTTGGGCTCATGTCACGCTGCATGTAACCCCACCAGCGAAAAAAAGTTATCTGTTTTTAATACAACTGATCATTCTCTCTCTTTCTCTGCCTTTCGGGTGTCTGTCTGTCTTTGTCTCTGTCTCTGTCTTTTTGTGTTCTGACCGCTTGTGTATTCAGTAGTCTTGTATGTAATGTTTCTCTGTCTGAACACCATCCACTCCTTTGATTGCTTTGATTATGTCTCTGCCGAGGTGTGATAACGGGCAGTTGGAAAGATTATCTGTAATCACCAGGCATTGTTCTCTGACTATATATGCTGTGCCTTTATGGAATCCTACGCTCACCTGACGAAGGAGGAAAGCTTGTGATTTCAAATAAAGCTGTTGAGTCTTACAACACCAGGTTATAGTCCCTTACGTTTAAGCACAGCCAGCACAGACTTGTTAAAACTGTTGTGTTTGACAAATATTGGAGTTTTTTTTTGAAGAAGTGACCAATTAGCTAGATAAAGGGAATGCAGTAGATATGATGTGTGGTTTTTCAGAAAGGCAAGATAATAATGCAAGTTTTCTCTAGTTCTCTTGCATTCTTTTTCTCTCATTCTCTGATTCTCTCTCAACTCATTTTATCACTGGTTGTTTTTCTTCCATCTCCCCTCTCTGCACTTTCTGGTGAACACTCCATTGGTGCTGTTTGAATGTAGAAAGCTTGCCCATTGACTTGTGTTGCTGTACTGGCTGGTACTAACAAGGGAGGATCTCTAATAAGTGCGATCTGGCATAAGTGAGACCTCTACTACTTCTGTTGCGGGGGAATCTAAGTTTCAATTTTCAGGGTCGTGGTTACCATAACAGCAGAAAAAGACATTCTGCCTATGCTGTCTCTTTATTTTGTTTCCTTTATCCTCTGGTACTTTCTCTCAATTTATTTCAGCTAAGACATCTGCTTCTATTCCAATAGCTTTATCAATCCTGCTCTCTTTATTATAAGGTGTTCCATTCCCTTCCGCCTTACACCGGTTCTTGGACCGCGGAATTACAAGAACAAAATTGCACGCGACAAACAGGCTTTGGCTCAACCCAAACTTGTTAATTTATTAGACCAACAAAACCCCAGTACAAACCCTTCTCTGATTTGACTGAAACTTACAATCATCCATGCGGCTGATCATGTTACTGATGCTGATCGCAGGACAGGACCTGGAAATGACCGGTTTCCGTTCTTCTTCCCTTGACTGCAGCCTCCGCAGTGCAAACCCCTTAGTGGTTTGCCTGAAACGTGGCTGGTCATTACCGATGTTGATTGTAGGCCTGGATCTAGAGGTGACTGGACTCCATCTGTCTTCACCTGACTGCAGCCTCCACGTGCTGCTGTTGTACCTTCTTAGTGTTCCAGTCATGCAAACCCTTACCTGGGCCTCATCT
Organism: Heptranchias perlo; assembly: GCF_035084215.1. Classification (NCBI taxonomy): domain Eukaryota; kingdom Metazoa; phylum Chordata; class Chondrichthyes; order Hexanchiformes; family Hexanchidae; genus Heptranchias; species Heptranchias perlo. Next base: position 57,979,629 of record NC_090331.1, read on the forward strand.
GTGGTTTCAGCTATCAATCTGTTGGATTGCTTGACATTCACACCTCTTCATCTGGGCATCTCGGTGATTCAAAACTCCTTAGTTTGTGCAGAGCTGTGAGGTCAAGAAACAATTCCTTATCTTCTCCCCCGCTACCTGCACAGCATCAGGACAATGTGGTATTCCTCATTGTGATAGCCCTTGGCCCACAGCTTTGTTTCGGTGTGAAAGGCCTTCCATTCTTGTCTGATACTGAGCATGGCTCAGAGGCTCAGTTTGATTATACATTGTCTCGATGTTAATGTGTCTTCACCAGTGGATCATTAATGTAAATGAGTCTCTTAAATTGATCATGGGCTGGTGTCTCTTTGACTGGCACCTGGGGTTTACTGTTTAATATCTCACAGCCTTTTTCATATCTTGCAGTTTTACAGGATTTTTACAGTTTTCTATATTTGTAGTCTTACACTATCTAGTTTCAAACCTGACATACTCGCCCCCCATCATACTAATTTAAATGCTCCTGAACAGCTCTATTTACCCTGTCCGCAAGGATGTCGGCACTGTTCTGTTCAGGTGATGGCCATCCTTTGTATCAGAACTCGCTCCACTACATCGGGAATGTGAAACCTTCACCCCTGCATTAGTCCACAGCCACACGTTGACCTAAAACCTGCCTCTCCTGAACCTGGTCAGCACATAGCACAGGAAGCAATCTGGAGATTACCACCCACGAGGTCTTGTTTTTCAAACAAGTGCATCTTGTAGTGGGCGTTTAAGTGCATAACGCCTTAAATGCCCACTACAAGATCTCAAACTTACTTCTATCTCTGTTATTGGTTCCAAAATGGACCACAACTTTTGGCTGCTACTCCCTCCTTTATAGAAGTTTTCCATTCTTTCTGTGTTTTCCTTTGCCCTGGCACCAGGGAGGCAATATACCATTTGGAACTCTGTTACAATGGTAAAAAAGGTGATCTGTACCCCTGACTGTAGATTCCCCCAGTACTACCACTCTCCAATTCTTGTAGTCTAACTGCCTCTCACCTCCCTGGGTAGTCCCTTGCTTGATGATGCTGCAGTATTGCTTAGCACCACAGTCCTCTGAGACCCTGCCACTGTCCACTTCATTTGTCCAATATTAAGAATCTATTGGACACGTTCGGTAACTCAGGGGTTCGCTCCACTTTTTGAATCCTAATCCACTCTGCTGCCCCTGCCGATGGTCACCCACTTCTCCTTCTACATTATCCTTGTATTGTGAACTGTCTAGCATTACTTCCTGGGTGATCACATTCTGGAGAATATGATCCAGAAACCCCTTATCCTCTCTACCTCAGATGATTGCCAATTGCTGCTCGAATACAGAGATCCTCTGTTCCAGAAACTCAAATATTCTGACACTTAGTGCAAATCTGCTGCTTCTGCATGCCATCATCCATGATGGCCCACATCTTGCAGTCCACACACATCACATGAGTTCCCTGCACTGCCATAAACTAACTAACAAAGAATATTTAGATAGTGTTAGCCGGAACCCTCACTAGCAACAAACTCACAAAAATCGAACTAGTCTCACTTCACACAAGTATTAATTGTAGAAATGTGCACATCCAATGGCATCTCAAAGTTGAACTCCCAATAAAGCTAAAATTCACACGCTTTTTGCCTGACTCCCCACTGGCTTCTTGCCTTTGATGTCTCCTTAGCCTCTAAAGTATTCAAGAAATATCTATTAAAGTACATTATTGCTGCACTTACATCTGTATCTGTCAAGATATTGCTCAAAAAAACTATCCAGCAGATACTCACCATATTGTAGGAGCTTGGCTTCATTGTCAACTGATAGAAGCTTCATCTCAAACCAAAGCAGAATGTAATGTTTGTAGGTTGCTTGCTTTGGACCAATTTAGAAAAGTCTTCCTGTCCCAGTTTGATTTGTAATCCTTCAGACTGGTGTCTCCTTTTCAGGAGGGGTCAAGAATTTCAGCAGAATATTGCCATCATCAGACCAAGAACATAGAATTTGTTATTTTTGTTGTATTCAATGCTTGACTGTTCATGAGATTTCTGCAATCAAGCTATTTCCTGAACTGCTGTGGTGATAGACGCTTCCCTGGCCCTGACACGTACAGGGAGACCGTTTGACATCACTCAACCCTGGTGGGGTTGTTTGGGGGTGGGAGGGTTGTGGAAGTGGAAGAACCTTGTGTCACACTGGGGTCACCAGCCAGCAATCTGTAGATGTCTATCTTGTTGCTGGCTGCTCAACAGTCTTAATGTTGATTGACCTCAGTGTGCTGAGAAGGTTACTTCATTCAGGCATCAGTGGGTAAATTGGATCAGTTGTTCTGAGGGGTGGGATCCACCTTCAGAGTACCTAATTTCAAGCCATGTGGACTACAGATAAGTCCAACTGATAAACCAGCAGATTTAAATTATGAACCGTATAATCAACATAAAGACCAAAAACATAGCTGTCCAATGAGTTACCCACAAGGTTGGACCCTTCTTGATCCAAATCCTTTTGAATGCTGTCAATTTTGCTTACACTTTACAGCTAGTTCCATAGCTTAGCAAAATCAGCAATTTTTGTAATCTTACAAGTACTGTCCTCCATATCTAGCTGCATTGGGAACAAGAGAGCCATAACAGGTTCTTTTAGATCTCCACTAGTGGCTGCCCCATGTCAAGCTTTTTTTGGTTTGCAACCACAAGTTTTGTATTTATTGAGCTATTTTTTGATCCAGTTAGCTGGTTGGTCATTATTTTCATAATCCTTTAATTTTTAAGTTTAGCAAAAGTTTGATTCCATATGGCTATAACCCCAACGTTAGCCATTTGTGGCTGCAGCTTTTACAAGATTGCCTTTTAACTTCAAGGACAGCCTATGCACCTCCATGGCAATCACTAGCGATATTGCTTACGTTTTCCATTTGTTTTGACATTTTTGTCCTCTGTATTCATGCCATCAAATCTATGCTCCATTGTATACTTGCATGGAACAGGACATAAAAGTGCAAGATTTCTATCCTGAGCGCACTGAAGCTCCTAGTTTTGGCAGAAACTTGCAGTGGAATCGAAGCATTGACCTATACTTGTTAGGAGATGCAAATAACCTGCCAGTAAGGCACACTGATGGTCTGCACTTGAGTTCAAAGTTGCAAGTCTAACCTGACACCTTAAGTTTATGCAGTATTAAGTCGAAGTTCCATGCATAGAATTGGAATTTGTTCTATGCTGTAGTCATTAACTGAACTTCCTTTATAAATATACATACAAATCAGATAGGGTTGTTAGGGATGGGGTGAGAGGGGAAACAAACCCTACCTATCTCTTTACCCCTTTACCAGAATCCGAGGTCAGACCTTGACTGGATTGTGAACGAACAGACTACAGTTCTCAAATTGTTTAGACACAAGGGGCCATGAGCATTTTTCTGACATTGCTGAATGGCATATTGGGAGGATGAGTTGTCCAGTAGGCAGACAGGCCATTGATTGCTGGAATCTTGCAGTTACACTTTCTGGAGCTTTCCTGCAGTTCCAATAAATAGAGGCCCGGGCTCTGGTGTAAATTAAACATTAAGGAAGGAAAAATGGCAAGTACAAATTTTGGGAACTGAAATGGATGTAATAAGTTGCCTTTGCAGTCTTACTCAGCAGCACAAAAGCACAGTGGAGCAAAAAATAAGAAACCATTGTCTGGGAAGAGAAGTATTATGATGGGTTATCTGATGCATTCTTGAAAAGTCAAGTACCTCAAAAATATGCTTTGTTTGTAATGTTACACTAGTAATTACTTGGTATAGAAGAAAAAAAAATAAAAATGGTAGGGTTTGAAGGCAAGACAAAAACTATTTTCCTTTGTCTTTTCCCTAGGCATGCCTATTTGCAATTAATGCCATAACTTAAGTTTTGACAAAATTATTATCTGCTTTTATGCCATTATTCCTTTTGAAAATTGGTATTTTTAGATGCGTCTATTAATTCTAGTAACATTAATTTCTCTCTGGCTTGCTTTTAAATTTTTTTTAATGGTTTCCTATATAACGCTGCTAAATTGATGAAACCTGATTCATTCCATGCATGTATTTGGGGGGGTGAAAAAGTGGTAAATGAAGAAATGCAACAAAGTGGAGGTGGGGGGTGCGGTTGGTGAGAGAACTGGTGGAGAAGTGAATAATAAAGCATCCTCGTATTTTCAGCTTTGGTTTATTCATTCATTTCTTTTTGTTTTACAGCGGATCCTCTAGTTGGGAGCATAGCAACCCAATATTTGACCAACAGAGCAGAACATGACAGGATAGCCAGACAGTGGACCAAGAGATATGCTACATAAATTGCATCACTTCCTGTGTTAAAAGGAGCAGGAGGCATTATTTACAATGTGCAACAATTCTTTATAGCCTTTACAATACGGACTTCTGTGTATATGTTATACTGATTCTAATCTCTGCTTTTATCTTTTGAAGATTGGGACAAGCCCCTGTAAAAGGTAAATGCTATTGAAGTAGATCTTTGTAGCAGTAGATTAGTTATGTTTAAATGCCTACTTGCAAGTCTGCTTCTTTGGGATATCAAAATGTATTTTGTGATGTAATAAGGAAAATGTTCCTCAAGTCAACCAAATATTATGGTGCATTTTAGCCTAATCCATTATCTGTATGAAATCTATGATAGCTGTAGATTATTAGAATTTTGGCATTCGTATTAAACCCAGTTCCATTTCCGATCATGTGGTACATGCTGTTGTGAATCCGTTTTACCTTTTGTCAATTTGTAATGAAGAGATTTCATTTAAACCTTTGTAGCTCTAAATAATGAGCACCTGATGTATCATCTCAAAACACAATAAACTTGTTTCCGAGGTTATTTATTTATTTTATATTCAGTGTGTTATTTGGTGGGGAGAGCAGTATAGCTGGATGTTATGATTGCACTTGTTGCAGATTTCTACAAAGATAGCAAAATCACTGAATAACGTGGATGCAATAGAAATAGCTGTGTCGAAAATGACCATCTATTAAGGCAGGGGAAGAAAAAGTCAAGTTTTGATGGATACTGAGTAATAAAACATTATGGTATGGGAGGTTGATAACAGATAAATGGCAGTAGATTAGGGATAAATATGCAGTTAGACTGGCACTTTCTCATTGATGCAAAGCAGTATTGGATGCACATTGATTCAAAGTGGCAGTATTGTTCAGGGATCAAATCCCAATCTATTTCTATAATGTGCTAATAAGTTTTTATTATGAGGAAGCAGGTGCTTTGCCCGAACATTAAAAAAAAGCTGCCAGGTCTCAGACTGAGAGTATAGTATAACAATAGCCTCTAATATGCATTGCACATTGCAGCCCATTTAGGGCACAAAACATTCTGGATATGTATAGACAGGAGGAGGTTAATGACAAACACTAAATTCAGTTCAATTCATTGTACAAATTTTTTTTTAAATTTAGCTATCATCTCAAAAAAAATATTTTTCATCAGTGGGCAGCAACGTTGGTCATTGGACTACCTTTTCATCCAAGTGGGGTTTTGGAATTGCTAGGCAATTTTGTAACAATTCATTTCTAGTAATGTAATTGTGAGCAGTTAATTTGTTTTGCAATGCAGCCAAATTGGGGAGAAGAGTTGAGATTTGAACTAGAAATATAGACAGCACTGCTTCAAAAAAACTATTTTGTACTTCGCATGATGCTGTCACCAATTGCCTGATGTCACTGCCTTTGTTTCACCTTACCTCAACAACAGCATTTGTTTCCGATTGGCATAATTCAGTGGCAACGACAGAAGAATCTATACAATAAAATTTAGTTGATCATCTGTCTTCTGTACTACCTATCTATTAGTTACAGCCCCCAAGGGATTCACACCTCAAATGTGCCCATATGGGAAAAAAAACACGATTGGCTGAAATCATCAGTCTGTTTAATTATTTATACTGACTTGCTGAAATACCCCATTGACTAAATGCAAAACATTTCCATCCACTAGACAGGAAAAATGACCAAGCACCACAGAACCATCTGATTTTGTTTTCAAAAGCAGTAATCTGGAACAAAATTGTTAAAACAATGTTTTTCAAACTGCTTTCGGCTGTTATTTTCCCCTCCTTACTCAGGTCAGCTCAAAATAACATGTATAACAAACATACAAAAAAAACTATACAGTCCTGAAAACTATCCTTAAGCTTAAAATTTGCTATCTCACTTGAGAAATACAAGAAATCTCCCCACCCTCGCAGATCTTGAGTGCTGGGGACTCCAGCTCCTCTTGATGTTTTGTGCGTGTGTGTGTGAAAGAGGCAATCCTGTGGAACTACAAAAGCCAGCATGGACCACAGCATCGCTTGTGAAATGATAGCCAGGCAGAAGATTTATAAATAATTGAGATGAGTACTGGGGGGAGATTGTTTTTTTTTAAAAAAGTCATTTCTTTTCACTGCTTCACATGGCATAAGCCATTAAATAGCAATTCTGCACTAAAGAGATTTGGAACATTTTTTGTGTGGATATTGTGGCCATATTCGATTAATCAGACATAGAACATGGTGAATTGGTCATTTCAGATTCAACAGTGGGGATAAACCTATGTGATGCACCACTATGCCAAAGATTACAAATCTATCTTGGGAATGAGGAGGACTAAAAATAAAATCTTACCATGTAGAAAGCTGAGAAAAAGGAAACATGTGCTGAGGGAGGAGAGCACAGTAAACAATTAAGTAATTGCAACAACAGGCATTTTTATAGTACCTTAAATAAAACATCCCAAAGCACTTCACTGAGGAAAGTGAGGAGTAATAGAAGAATTAGGAGAGGTGACTGAAAGCATAGTCAAAAAAATAGATTTTTAGGAGGCTTTTAAAGGCAAAAGAAGAAGCAATGTGTAAGGATTTAGGGAGGAGTTTGAGAGTAGGGCCAAGATACCTGGAGGTTTTGGCACTTGATGAAGCAAAGAAAATGTCGGTTGTATAAAAGGACAGAGTTGGAGGGCCAGAGGATATATACTGGGCTGGAGAAGGTTGAAGAGGTAAGGGACAAGGCCATGGAGAGATTTACAATTGATGACTATTTTGAATGTGGTATGTTGAGAGATCGCAAATTGAGGTCATCCAGCGAGCAGGTGATGCCTGAACAGGACTGGATGCAGGTGGCAGAGTTTGGACGAATTGTAGATTATTGGAGTAAAGCTTTGGAGGCCAGTGAGGAGAATGGTGGAGACATTGAGTCTGGAAGTAAGGGTTTCAGTGATGGCAGTAAGCTAAAGATCGAGGTGGATGATGCAGAGATGGAAGTTGGTAGCCTTGGTGATAGGATTTGAGGAGGATGGATTCAGGGGCAAGGGTACAGAGCTTTTTTTAATGGGAGTGGAGTTGGTGGAAGGTCTGGTTCATCCAATTAAGGTTGGATAAGCAATCTAGCAATACGGAGGTGTTTGAGAGGTAGATCTGAGCGTCATCAGCATACATGTGGTAACCAATCCTGTGCCTGCATATAATGTAAATGAAAAAAGGCGTGGGCCAAGGATGGAACCTTGGGATGCTATTGAAGTGACTGGGGATTGGAAGAGAAACCATTGCTTGAGATGGTAAGAGGGGGACCAAACAAGGGCAGTCCTGCTGAGGTCAGCCACAGTAGGAGAGGTGGTGGAAGAGGATGGGAATGTCAAATGCTGGAACGGTCGCAAAGCACAAGAAGGGATGATACGCGGTGATCGCAATCATTAAGAATATCTGAAGTGAGTTTGACTCGAGTAGCCTCAGTTCTGTCGGTGTGACAGAAAGTGGAATTGAGAGGTAAGTATGGAGCTGGGTGGCACTGATGCAGTCAATAGATATGTGTGTCTGTATGGCTTTTTCAACATGCAATCCTGTTTTCTCTGGGATCTGTCTATGTATCTGCAGATCTTTCTGTTCCAACCGTTCACTGAAAATTTTACTTTTTAGGATACTTTTCCCAAAACTTACTACTTCACATCTATCAATGTTGAACTAACTGCATTTATCATGTATCTGACCACTCCCATAACTGGTATTTCCTGTAGTTTCCTGTGCTTTTTTTTGCCCCTTAATTTGGTGAAGGGTATTTCTCTCATGCCCATATTCAAATCATTTATGTACATAGAAACAACACAGATGTATGGAACATGTCACTAACTAACTACATCTTGTGGAGATGCCGGTGATGGACTGGGGTTGACAATTGTAAACAATTTTACAACACCAAGTTATAGTCCAACAATTTTATTTTTAATCCCACAAGCTTTCGGGGGCTTTCCCCTTCCTCAGGCGATGTGGAAATGAGATTTTCGAATCCTTCGCATTTTAAGATCACATAACAATGCCTGGTGATTACTGCCCGTTGCCAAGGCAATCACAGTGAGCAGACAGAAAGGTGTCACCTAAAAAGGCCACCGAATATACAAACCCCCCAAAAAAAGAGAGAGAGAGATAAGGAAGACAGTCAATGACCCGTTATATTAAAAACAGATAACATTTGTTCGCTGGTGGGGTTACGTGTAGTGTGACATGAACCCAAGATCCCGGTTGAGGCCGTCCTCATGGGTGCGGAACTTGGCTATCAATTTCTGCTCGACGATTTTGCGTTGTCGTGTGTCTCGAAGGCCGCCTTGGAGTATGCTTACCCGAAGGTCGGTGGCTGAATGTCCATGACTGCTGAAGTGTTCCCCGACAGGGAGAGAACCCTCCTGTTTGGCGATTGTTGCGCGGTGTCCGTTCATCCGTTGTCGCAGCGTCTGCATAGCCATCGTCATACAGAACAGAACGGACTATTGCAAAGAAGCATACCGACAACTGGACAACCAGGAACACTACAGACGGTTACCCGCAGACCCGACCAAAGAACACACCCATCAGCTCAACAAACTGATCAAGACCTTCGATCCAGACCTTCAAAACATCCTACGCACTCTCATCCCACGTACTCCCCGCGTGGGAGACTTCTACTGCCTCCCAAAGATACACAAAGCCAACACACCCGGACGTCCTATCGTATCAGGCAATGGAACCCTGTGTGAGAACCTCTCTGGATACATCGAGGGCATCCTGAAACCCATCGTGCAGGGAACCCCCTGCTGCTCTTGTCCTTCTAGGTGGTGGAGGTCGTGGGTTTGGGAGGTGCTGTCGAAGAAGCCTTGGCGAGTTGCTGCAGTGCATCCTGTGGATGGTACACACTGCAGCCACTGTGCGTCGGTGGTGAAGGGAGTGAATGTTTAGGGAGGTGGATGGGGTGCCAATCAAGCGGGCTGCTTTGTCCTGGATGGTGTCGAGCTTCTTGAGTGTTGTTGGAGCTGCACTCATCCAAGCAAGTGGAGAGTATTCCATCACACTCCTGACTTGTGCTTTGTAGATGGTGGAAAGGCTTTGGGGATTCAGGAGGTGAGTCACTTGCCGCAGAATACCCAGCCTCTGACTTGCTCTTGTAGCCACAGTATTTATATGGCTGGTCCAGTTAAGTTTCTGGTCAATGGTGACCCCCAGGATGTTGTTGATGGTGGGGGATTCGGCGATGGTAATGCCGTTGAATGTCAAGGGGAGGTGGTTAGACTCTCTCTTGTTGGAAATGGTCATTGCCTGGCACTTGTCTGGCGCGAATGTTACTTGCCACTTATCAGCCCAAGCCTGTCCAGGTCTTGCTGCATGCGGGCTCGGACTGCTTCATTATTTGAGGGGTTGCGAATGGAACTGAACACTGCAATTATCAGCGAACATCCCCATTTCAGACCTTATGATGGAGGGAAGGTCATTGATGAAGCAACTGAAGATGGTTGGGCCTAGGACACTTCCCTGAGGAACTCCTGCAGCAATGCCCTGGGCTGAGATGATTGGCCTCCAACAACCACTACCATCTTCCTTTGTGCTAGGTATGACTCCAGCCACTGGAGAGTTTTCCCCCTGATTCCCATTGACTTCAATTTTACGAGGGCTCCTTGGTGCCACACTCGGTCAAATGCTGCCTTGATGTCAATGGCAGGCACTCTCACCTCACCTCTGGAATTCAGCTCTTTTGTTCATGTTTGGACCAAGCTGTAATGAGGTCTGGAGCCGAGTGGTCCTGGCGGAACCCAAACTGAGCAACGGTGAGCAGGTTATTGGTGAGTAAGTGCCGCTTGATAGCACTGTTGACGACACCTTCCATCATTTTGCTGATTGAGAGTAGACTGATGGGGCGGTAATTGGCTGGATTGGATTTGTTCTGCTTTTTGTGGACAGGACATACCTGGGCAATTTCCCACATTGTCGGGTAGATGCCAGTGTTGTAGCTGTACTGGAACAGCTTGGCTAGAGGCGCAGCTAGTTCTGGAGCACAAGTCTTCAGTGCTACAGCTGGGATGTTGTTGGGGCCCATAGCCTTTGCTGTATCCAGTGCATTCAGCCATTTCTTGATATCGCATGGAGTGTATCAAATTGGCTGAAGACTGGCTTCTGTGATGGTGGAGATATTGGGAGGAGGCCGAGATGGATCATCCACTTGGCACTTCTGGCTGAAGATGGTTGCAAATGCTTCAGCCTTGTCTTTTGCACTCACGTGCTAGACTCCGCATCATTGAGAATGGGGATGTTTGCAGAGCCTCCTCCTCCCGTTAGTTGTTTAATTGTCCACCACCATTCACGACTGGATGTGGCAGGACTGCAGAGCTTTGATCTGATCCGTTGGTTGTGGAATCGTTTAGCTCTGTCTATAGCATATTGCTTCCGCTGTTTAGCATGCATGTAGTCCTGAGTTGTAGCTTCACCAGGTTGGCACCTCATTTTTAGGTACGCCTGGTGCTGCTCCTGGCATGCTCTTCTACACTCCTCATTGAACCAGAGTTCATCCCCTGGCTTGTTGGTAATGGTAGAGTGAGGAATATGCTGGGCCATGAGGTTACAGATTGTGCTGAAATACAATTCTGCTGCTGCTGATGGCCCACAGCGCCTCATGGATGCCCAGTTTTGAGCTGCTAGATCTGTTCTGAATCTATCCCATTTAGCACACACAACATGTTGGATGGTGTCCTCATTGCGAAGACGCGACTTTGTCCCCACGAGGACTGTGCGTTGGTCACTCCTACCAATACTGTCATGGATAGATGCATTTGCGACAGGTAGATTTGTGAAGACGAGGTCAAGTAAGTTTTTCCCGCGTGTTGGTTCGCTCACCACCTGCCGCAGGCCCAGTTTGGCAGCTATGTCCTTCAGGACTCGGCCAGCTTGCTCAGTAGTGCTGCTACCGAGCCACTCTTGGTGATGGACATTGAAGTCCCCCATCCAGAGTACATTTTGTGCCCTTGCTGCCCTCAGTGCTTCCTCCAAGTGGTGATCAACATGGAGGAGGACTGATTCATCAGCTGAGGGAGGACGGTAGGTGGTAATCAGCAGAGGGTTTCCTTGCCCATGTTTGACCTGATGCCATGAGATTTCATGGGGTCCAGAGTCAATGTTGAGGACTCCCAGGGCCACTCCCTCCTGACTGTATATCACTGTACAGCCACCTCTGGTGGGTCTGTCCTGCTGGTGGGACAGGACATACCCAGGGATGGTGATGGAAGAGTCTAGGATGTTGGCTGAAAGGTATGATTCTGTGAGTATGGCTATGTCAGGCTGTTGCTTGACTAGTCTGTGTGACAGCTCTCCCAATTTTGGCACAAGTCCCCAGATGTTAGTGAGGAGGACTTTGCAGGGTCGACTGGGCTTGGTTTGCTGTTGTCGTGTCCGGTGCCTAGTGGTCCGATGCCGGGTGGTCCGTCCGGTTTTATTCTTATTATGACTTTTTAAGCGAGATTGTACAACTGAGTGGCTTGCTAGGCCATTTCAGAGGGCAATTAAGAATCAGCCACATTGCTGTGGTTCTGGAGTCACGTATCGGCCAGACCGGGTAAGGACGGCAGGTTTCCTCCCCTAAAGGATATTAGTGAACCAGATGGGTTTTTATGACAATCCAGTAGTTTCATGGCCACCATTACTGATACTAGTATTTTAATTCCAGATTTTTATTTAATTAAATTTATTGAATTTAAATTTAATTTATTGAATTTAAATTCCCAGTTGCCGTGGTGGGATTTGAATTCATGACTCTGGATTATTAGTCCAGCAACATAACCACTATGCTACCGTACCGTATATAGCATCTATAACATGGTAAAACGTCCATAGGCGCTTCACATGAGTGATTATCAAACAAAATTTGACACTGAGCCACATAAAGAGATATTAGGACAGGTGATCTAAAGCTAGTTCAAAGAGGTAGACTTTAAGGAGAGGCGGAGAAGTTTCGGGAGGGAATTCCAGAGCTGCAGGCACGGCCACGAATGGTGGAGCGGTTGAAATCAGGGATGCTCAAGAGGCACAAATTGGAGGAGTGCAGAGATCTCGGATGGTTGTCGGGCTGGAGGAGTTTATGGAGATAGGGAGGGATGAGGCCATGGAGGGATTTCAAAGCAAGGATGAGAATTTTTAAATCAATGCGTTTCCGGACCAGGAGCCAATGTAGGTCAGCGAGCACAGTGGTGAGGGGTGAAAGGGACTTGGTGCAAGTTGGGATACACCCATCATTGAGCACACCCAGGTGAAGTACAATTTACTCTTCTGTAGTATAACACTCCCTTCACTTTATATTCCACTCATTTGTTGTTATCTCTTTATTGGTTGCAATTAATGTTTTTATTACATTGTTAAATTTCCTTGTGCTAATTTTACTATCTTAGCATAAAATTTGTAGGGAGTTCCACAATCGGACGATAAATGCTAAAGTATATGTCTCACCATCAAGATTGCTGTTTTTTTTAAAAAAAGTCAAAAGCATTCTCATAACATCCTCTTGTTTTGACCATTTCTGTAATTTTATTTTTGAAGAGTGAGTGTTGATAACATGGTCAGTGGAAGAGGGGCTACCAGTACGGAGGAATGTTGGTACAGTATTTGGACGTGTTGATTGTATTTGTTATGCATTACCAATAGAGGACATCAACATGTAACCTTGATATAGCAATAAGGTTGTTGCAAACTCTGTTTACAATACAATAGGTTGCATGGTTTCTAGGTATTGAGTAAAATTCTCCATGTCGTTGCAGCTTTTTAGATACGGAAAAGTATTGTGTAATAAAAATCTTAAATATTAGCTGATACCAATAATGATGCCAGTGTTTTTTCCAGTCTTCTAGAATGAACCTACGAGCAATTGTGCCCTCACACATAGCACCAGCTAAATAATATTAAGCAGAAGTGTTTTTATGAAAAGCTTAATTGATTTATGTTTGCTATTGAAGTTTCCAAACTGTCCACCAGGGCCGTGTTGTTTGATGCACTGTACATTTTTATTAATTTATTTCAGGTTTCCTGTAATTGAGCAGAAGAGTACAGAATATTCAGATCAAAGTTTAAAAGAAATTTATATGAATCAGGCTATGCTCTTGATCCCTTTTCAAGAAATGAGCTGTAATTTGGAAGGACAAGCTTAGTTCAAGTTGGAAGAAGTAAATAAATTGATCACAAGTGAAACCAGATTAAGAAATAAGGCAAAACATGCCCATTATTAAGGTCTAAATGCCTATATTCTTCTATTGTGGAATTTATATGGATTCCTCCTATCTAAATTACATTAGTCCACATAGAGACTTGAGGACAGTTTATTGTAGTCTTGTTTGACTATGGAAAATAAAGGGATGGAAAAACAAATAGTCCTGAAGACTGTTCTCTGCCATTTTAATTAAATTTAGATGCTTTGGCTACTGAACCAGAGAAATGCATTTGTGATTTTAGGTGTCAGCCATGGCTCAGTGGTAGCACTCTCACCTCTGAATCAGAAGGTTGTGTGTTCAAGTCCCACTCCAGGCACTTGAGAGCACAAAATCTAGGCTGACACTCCAGTGCAGTAATGAGGGAGTGCTGCACTATCAGAGCAGATGTCTTACAGATGAGACATTAAACCGAGTCTGCCCTCTCAGGTGGATGTAAAAGATCCCATGGCACTATTTCAAAGAAGTGCCCTGGCCAATATTTATCCCTCAATCAACATCACTAAAACGGATTATCTGATCATTATCACATTGCTGCTTGTGGGACCTTGCTGTGCACAAATTGGCTGCCCTGCTTCCTACACTGCACAGGACCTCCAACCAACGCTATACACCAGATACATCGACGACATTTTCTTCCTATGGACCCATGGCGAAGAATCACTGAAGAGACTACACGATAACATCAACAAGTTCCATTCCACCATCAAGCTCACCACGGACTACTCCTCAGAATCGGTTTCTTTCTTGGACACACAAATCTCCATCAAAGACGGACACCTCAGCACCTCACTCTACCGCAAGCCCACGGACAACCTCACGATGCTCCACTTTTCCAGCTCCCACCCTAACCACGTCAAAGAGGCCATCCCCTATGGACAGGCCCTGCGAATACACAGGATCTGCTCAGACGAGGAGGAACGTGATGGACACCTACAGATGCTGAAAGATGCCCTCGTAAGAACGGGATATGACGCTCGACTCGTCGATCGACAGTTCCGACGGGCCACAGCGAAAAATCGCATTGACCTCCTCAGAAGACAAACACGGGACGCAACCAACAGAGTACCCTTCGTCGTCCAGTACTTCCCCGGAGCGGAGAAACTACGCCATGTTCTCCGCAGCCTTCAACATATCATCGATGACGACGAACACCTCGCTATGGCCATCCCCACACCTCCCCACACCTCCACTACTCGCCTTCAAACAGCCACCGAACCTCAAACAGACCATCGTTCACAGCAAATTACCCAGCTTTCAGGAGAACAGCGTCCACGACACCACACAACCCTGCTACGGCAACCTCTGCAAGACATGCCAGATCATCAACACAGACACCACCATCACACGAGAGGACACCACCCACCAGGTACATGGTTCATACTCCTGTGACTCGGCCAACGTTGTCTACCTCATACGTTGCAGGAAAGGATGCCCTGGAGCGTGGTACATTGGCGAGACCATGCAAACACTGCGACAACAGATGAACGGACACCGCGCAACAATCGCCAGACAGGAGGGTTCCCTCCCAGTCGGGGAACACTTCAGCAGTCAAGGACATTCAGCCACCGATCTTCGGGTAAGCGTTCTCCAAGGCGGCCTTCGAGACACACGACAACGCAAAATCGTCGAACAGAAATTGATAGCCAAGTTCCGCACCCATGAGGACGGCCTCAACCGGGATCTCGGGTTCATGTCACGCTACACGTAACCCCACCAGCGAAAAAAAAGTTATCTGTTTTTAACACAATGGGTCATTCTCTGTCTTTCTCTTCCTTTCGGATGTTTCTCTCTCTCTCTCTCTCTCTCTCTCTCTCTGTCTTTTTTGTTCTGGCCGTTTGTGTATTCGGTGGTCCTGTAGGTAACATCACTCTGTCTGAACACTTTGATTGCCTTGACAACGGGCAGTTGGAAAGATTATCTGTAATCACCAGGTATTGTTCTCTGAATATAAATGCGGCAACCTTCCATGGAATCCCACACTTGCTCACCTGACGAAGGAGAGAGCCTCCGAAAGCTTGTGATTGTCAAATAAAACAGTTGGACTATAACCTGGTGTTGTAAGATTCCTTACATTTGTCAACCCCAGTCCATCACCGGCATCTCCACATCGTACATTACAACAGTCTCTGCACTCTTCATAAGTATTTCATTGGCTGTAAAGCGCTTTGGGACGTCCTGAGGTCATGAAAGGAGCTTTATAAATGCAAGTCTTTATATTTTAATCATTCTAAATATAAGTTGAAGCTTCGCTCCTTAAGTACTTTTAATATGGAATTGAATATGCTAAGATGATTGCTGCAAGTTAAATAAACTGGCTAATTTAAAGGTACACAAAATTAAAAGCAAAATCTTGGGGTTTGAACTATATGTTGTGAAAATGGTTTTCAGTTTCATAATTTTGAATGTTACACTTTTTTTTCTCTTGTTGGAATGTTGTGTGCTCACTTACTGAGATCAACTTGTTCCCACTATGTAATTTTTCTGTTAAAAATGATTGATCAATATAATAGAGGACTCTTAATTCTTGTGCAACACCCAAGTTCTTAGTAACATTGCCTACCTGCAATTCATAGTGAGGGGAAGATGCCATGGTAATGCGGAAGAGCTAAAAACTGAGTGCAGTGTTTTGATCAGAAAATGCTTTTGAATTATATACAATTAAATAGAAGTTTACATAATGAGAATGCCCTATTACCGAAAAGTCATTCTTTTTGTGACGCTAGTCTAAACTGCCTGTTTTTATGTTAATAAACTGATATGTAGTACATAATGCACAGACAGATAGAGAGCAGTTGGCAAACTCATAAAATGAGGGTCATCATAGTCAAGCAGGAAGGTCATTTTAAATCAACGTTTGTGTTAAGTGCAACTAGCATTTACAGCAAGAGGACACAAAGGGAAGATTAAAGGAGGGAGGGTGGTAAAAGAGAGGAACTACCATTTGCATTGCTAATCTCACACCTTTACAGTTCTTGTCTGCCTTTTTCTTTCCTTGTATGATGAGTAGGATTACTAATGTCTGCAGTGGAAAAAATGGCTCTAAAGAAGGTCACCACCCTCTTTGGCTGAAGACTGGAAGATTTTGCACTTTTTCTTTCAGACATGAAGTCATATATCTCCCCCATTTCATTTTCACTGAACCTCTCCAAATTAATTTATGTTTTTTTAAAAGTATCAAGAGCACAATTATCTTTCCCTCAATCTTTCCATTACAAAAATTAAGATGTACTGTTTTTTTTAAAAAAATATGAAAATTGGTAAATTATACTCATGGAGCATTAAACCCCGCCCACTATATCTCCACTACACACTCACAATATTTATTGATGGCCCCTACCATGTAGCAAGTAATGCACAAAAATGTTCTCCAATTATTGAAGGAACCATCTAGGCAGAACCACATTATTTACCAAAGCACACGGGAATGTCAGTTTGTCTGTGTGTTATTTAACAAAAGGAACATAAAAGACAACAATATGAAAAATATATTGCAGTATTTAAAAAGGACATTACATTGCCAGTTTAAACTTTGAATTGGCAACCAGCATCAATTTAAAAAACTGGACAAGTATCAATCCTAATGATGGAGTGCAGCTCTTTGTCTTGCACTTGGAAATGGATTGACCATTTTTCTACAGATCTGGAACCTTGGGTAACTGCATATGGCATCACATGGATAGCACTACTCGTACCATGGGTAAGTCAGATAAGCTAGGTGAAGCTGATGAACACACACATCAAGATTCTTCTTTTGAGTCTTAACCATTATTGAAACCTTTTGGGGAATATTCAAAGCATTTTACATCTTTGTTATTGGGTTTAATGTTATTTATGGTGGTAAGCCTTATCTTCTGAAGTTGTATCTTTGTAGAAGTTACAGTATTCTTCATCCTTTGGGTCCATATTAAAATTTTGAAAATATTTATTTTATTTTCCTTCTGTTTCTCATCAATCAATTTTGCTTAAAACGTAGCACCATTTTATATTACAGTAATTTATTATTGATGTCAGATTATTGGTAATTTTTAAACTAAAGAGTTTACATGAAGCCATATATTAGAAACTATTGTATATTTTGATTGCACTGTGACAATACTTGTTTAAAGGTTGAGACATAATTCTGGTCCCTGAGGTTCTGTCTGGTTATGGGAACATTAATTTGTGTACCTTACACCTTACATTGCTCAGACAGATCACTGATAGCGTTGCCCCCTCTTATATTGGTCTGCTTTCCCTTTCTGGGACATGTTTTGGATTAAGGACAGGTTTAGGTGGAGTGAACCTCCAGAGGGGGGCCCCAGGCTATCTGGTATTTCCCCAGTTCCAAGTGATGGCCAAATTACTCATTCCAATTGTTTTCTGCCTCAGTGTTTCAACCATGTGTTTGCTCTGCTAAATAGTGAGGAGTAGTGATTTCTATGGAAGTTATATATACTGTGTCTCAATGTAGAAAATATAGAATAGAATTATACAGCACAGAAGGAGGCTATTCGGCCCTTCATGTCTGTGCCAGCTCTTTGAAAGAGCTAGCCAATTAGTCCCACTGTCCTGCTCTTTCCCCATAGCCCTGTAATTTTGTCCTTTTCAAGTATATATCCAATTCCCTTTTGAAAGTTACTGTTGAATCTGCTTCCACCACCATTTCAGGTTATGCATTCCAGATCATAACAATTTGTTGGGTAAAAAAATGTTGCCATATCTCCCATATAAAGAGCTTTAAATATTCCAGCCATGTCTGAGAAATGGAAGACTACCTGATCTCTCATTTGTATCATACCAAATACCCTCTCCATCACCACTGTACCATGCTGCAGTGTGTACTATTTATAGGATGTACTCCAGCAATTTGCCAAGACTTCTTCAGCAGCACCTCCTAAACTCGTGACCTCCAACACCTAGAAGGACAAGGGCAGCAGGTTCATGGGAACACCACCACCTCCAAGTCACACACCAACCTGATTTGGACATATATGCAATAGTGCCTCTGCTATCTCTTCCTTAACTTATTTCAATAAGCGTGGTTGCAAACCATCCAGGCCAGGGGTTTTATCTCCTCTAAGTTTGATTAGTTTATCAATTATCTCCCCCCTTTCAATCTTAAATGTCTATCTTTTTTGATCTCTTCTAATGTAATGCCCACCATGTTAGTCTCCCTGGTAAATACTGAGCGCCTTGGGACATTCTACAACGTCAAAGGTGCTATATAAGAGCATAAGAAATAGGAGCAGGAGTAGGCTATACGGCCCCTTGAGCCTGCTCCGACATTCAATAAGATCATGGCTGATCTTCAACCTCAACTCCACTTTCCTGCCCGATCCGCATATCCTTTAATTCCCTTAGTGTCCAAAAATCTATCCATATGAATATACTCAACGACTCAGCATCTACAGCCCTCTGGGATAGAGAATTCCAAAGATTCACAACCCTCTGAGTAAAGAAATTCTTTCTCATCTCAGTCTTATATGGCTGACCCCCTAGTATGCCCCCTAGTTCTAGACTCTCCAGCCAGGGGAAACAACCTCTCAGCATCTACCCTGTCAAGCCCCCTCAGAATCTTATATGTTTCAATGAGATCACCTCTCATTCTTCTAAACTCCAGAGAGTATAGGCCCATTCTACTCAACCTCTCCTCAAAGGACAACCCTCTCATCCCAGGAATTAATCTAGTGAACCTTTGTTGCACTGCCTCCAAGGCAAGTATATCCTTCCTTAGATAAGGAGACCAAAACTGTGCGCAGTTCTCCAGGTGAGGTCTCACTAAAGCCTTGTACAATTGTAGCAAGACTTCCTTACTCTTGTACTCCGACCCCCTTGCAATAAAGGCCAACATGCCATTTGCCTTCCTAATTGCTTGCTTGTACCTGCATGCTAATGTTTCGTGTATCTTATTAGCGAGTTGTTGTTGGCAATTCAGCCCAGATTACTGTGGTCAACTTATTTTTCATCCCTTCAAAGTTTGCCTTACTTAAATTTGAACCTTGATCTCAAACCTAATATCAAATTCAATCATATTATGGTCACTATTTGCAAGATCCTCCCTTATTGTCAGATTGTTAACTAATTCTGGCTTGTTACTCATCACTAAATCCAGTATGGTCTGATCCCTTACCAGTTCTAAAACATAGTTGTTGAAAACTGTCCCAAATACATAGGAACATAGGAACAGGAGTAGGCCATTCAGCCCCTCATGCCTGCTCTGCCATTTGATAAGATTATGGCTGATCTGTGATCTAACTCCATATACCTGCCTTTGGCCCATATCCCTTAATACCTTTGGTTGCCAAAAAGCTATCTATCTCAGATTTAAATTTAGCAATTGAGCTAATATCAATTGCCATTTGCGGAAGAGAGTTCCAAACTTCTACAACCCTTTGTGTGTAGAAATGTTTTCTAATCTCGCTCCTGAAAGGTCTGGCTCTAATTTTTAAACTGTGCCCCCTACTCCTAAAATCCCCAACCAGCGGAAATAGTTTCTCTCTATCCACCCTATCTGTTCCCCTTAATATCTTATAAACTTCGATCAGATCACCCCTTCACCTTCGAAACTCGAGAGAATACAACCCCAATTTGTGTAATCTCTCCTCGTAACTTAACCCTTGAAGTCCGGGTATCATTCCAGTAAACCTACGCTGCACTCCCTCCAAGGCCAATATGTCCTTCCGAAGGAGCGGTGCCCAGAACTGCTCACAGTACTCCAGGTGCGGTCTAACCAGGGTTTTGTATAGCTGCAGCATAACTTCTGCCCCCTTGTACTCCAGTCCTCTAGATATAAAGGCCAGCATTCCATTTGCCTTCTTGATTATTTTCTGCACCTGTTCATGACACTTCAATGATCTATGTACCTGAACCCCTAAGTCCCTTTGGACATCCACTGTTTTTAACTTTTTACCATTTAGAAAGTACCCTTTTTTGATCCAAAGTGGATGACCTCACATTTGTCTACATTGAATTCCATTTGCCACAGTTTTGCCCATTCACCTAATCTATCAATATCGCTTTGTAATTTTATGTTTCATCTACACTGCTTACAATGCCACCAATCTTTGTGTCATCGGCAAACTTAGATATGAGACTTTCTATGCCTTCATCTAAGTCGTTAATAAATATTGTGACTAATTGAGGCCCCAAGACAGATCCCTGCGGGGCTCCACTAGTCACATCCTGCCAATGTGAGTACCTTCCCATTATCCCTACTCTCTGTCACCTTTCGCTCAGCCAACCTCCTAACCAAGTCCATACTTTTCCCTCGATTCTATGGGCTTCTATCTTAGCTAACAGTCTCTTATGTGGGACCTTATCAAATGCCTTCTGGAAGTCCATATAAATAACATCCATTGACATTCCCCTGTCCACTACTTTAGTCATCTCTTCAAAAAATTCAATCAGGTTTGTCAGGCACGACCTACCTTTCACAAATCCATGCTGGCTCTCTCTGATTAACTGAAAATTCTCGAGGTGTTCAGTCACCCTATCCTTAATTATAGACTCCAGCATTTTCCCCACAACAGATGTTAGGCTAACTGGTCTATAATTCCCCGGTTTCCCTCTCTCTCCTTTCTTAAAAAGCGGAGTGATATGTGCAATTTTCCAATCTAGAGGGACAGTTCCTGAATCTAGAGAACTTTGAAAGATTATAGTTAGGGCATCTGCAATGTGCTCACCTACTTCCTTTAAAACCCTGGGATGGAAACCATCTGGTCCTGGGGATTTGTCACTCTTTAGTGCTATTATTTTCTTCATTACTGTTGCTTTACCTATGTTAATTTTATCGAGTCCCTGTCCCCGATTCAATATAAGTTTTCTTGGGATTTCCGACTGTAAATACTAATACAAAGTAATTGTTCAACATGTCCACCATTTCCCCATTGTCAATGACAATATTCCACTTTCAGTTTTTAAGGGGCCAACACTGCTCCTGACCACCCTCTTTTTCCTAATATAATTATAAAAGTTCTTCGTATTGGTTTTGATATCCCTTGCGAGTTTCTTTTCATACTCTCTTTTTGTAGCCCTTACTATCTGTTTTGTGACCCTTTGTTGATCTTTGTATCTTTCCCGTTTGCCAGGATCTGTGCCATTTTTTGCCTTTTTGTATGCCCTTTCCTTATGTCTTATTCTGTCCCTTACCTCTTTAATTGACCATGGCTGTTTTTTTTGGCAAGTAGAGTTCTTGCCCCTCAGGGGTACAAACCGATTCTGTATCACGTTAAATGTTTCTTTAAACATTTCCCACTGATCATCAGTCGTTTTACCTATTAACAGATTTGCCCAGTTTACTGTGGACAGCCTCTGTCTCATCCCATTGAAGCCGGCCTTGCCCAAGTCTAGAATCTTAGTAGCTGATTCACTTTTCTCCCTTTCAAACACTACATTGAACTCGATCATGTTATGATCACTATTGGATAGATGTTCACGCACAGTTAAGCCGTTAACTAAATCTGGTTCATTACTCATTACTAAATCTCGTATGGCTTGCCCCCTTGTCTCTAGGACATACTGCTGCAGAAAACTATCCCGGACACACTCAAGAAATTCACTACCTTTCTGACAGTTGCTGGTCTGCTTTTCCCAATCTGTGTGAAGGTTAAAAGTCCCCCATTAAGACCACTATGCCTTTCTTACACGCTGGTCTAATCTCTGCATTTATACAATCTACCACTTCAGAGCTGCTGCCAGGGCTCCTATATACAACTCCCACTATAGTCTTAGATCCTTTCCTATTTCTCAATTCAACCCATAAGGTCTCTGTTGGCTGCTTACCTCTCGTTATATCCCCCTTTATCATTGAAGTGATTTCATCTCTAATCATTAAGGCGACTCCTCCCCCTCTTCCATTTTCCCTATCTCTCCTGTAGACCTTATAACCTGGTATAATTAGTTCCCAATCCTGACCATCCTGCAGCCAAGTCTCAGTAATAGCTATCATGTCATACCCTCCTATTTGAATTTGAACCTGTAGTTCATTTAATTTATTCCTTATACTCCGTGCATTTGTATATAGAACTCTTAGTTGGGCCACACACCCTAGCCTGACCTTCAGCTGTGATGCTGGGTTAATCGCCTTACGCCTTCTAGTTTTTATTTTATCTGTCGTGCCTAAAGTACACTTTCTTTCCGCTGCTCTACGCTTTTCCCTTTCACTTGTTCTTGAACAACTGTTTGTCCTATTTGTATTGTAGATTTCCCCTGGGTCTTCCCCTCTCTTGCCGCTCTCAACTTTATTCCCTTCTGACTCCCCGCTCAGGTTCCCATCCCCCTGCCACTCCAGTTTAAACCTTCCCCAACAGCACTCGCGAACAGACTGACAGGCTTCTAACTCACTGGTTTTATTTCTTATTTGTGTACAGAACTCTTATCTGGATAACTGTCCCCACCCTGCCCATGTGTCCAGCTGATCTTTTTCTCACACTTTTTGACTTGCAGTGTAAATTTTTCCCTCCTATTTTTTTTAAACCATTTTCATATCGCTTACTATCATAAAGCTCTATACGATCACCTCTCAGGTCCTTTCAAGGCTGGAAAGCCGAAGTTTCTCCAATCTTTCCTCATAACTGAAACCTTTGACACTAGAGATTAGCCTTGTGGTTCTTCTCTACACTGCCTTCGGCACTTGACCATCTCTTTTTTGTCTTGGTGACCAGAACTGAATACAGTATTTAAGGTGTGGCCTGACCAGAGCACTATTCCATTCTATCTTGACTTTCTCTAACATGTATTAACATTATAGTTCAACATTCTTTTGGTTTTGTTGACTGCTTTAGTTGAACATCATTGAACGTCTTTCAACCTCATCCCTAGCTATTTTGATACCATTCATGGAGTACATGTGTCACCCATTTTTTCTTCCTATGTGCATTATTCACACTTGTCTGCATTAAATTTCATTTGCCACTTTTTCCACACACATATTTTGTCCAACTTATTTTGTAATTTGAGCTTCCAGCTCTGATTCCACTGCCCTTCCTAGTTTGGTATAATCTGCAAATATGATCAATTTGCATTGGGTTTCTGAATCTGTCATCTGTCCCAAAACTAATCCTTGGGGCACTCAATTCAGTATCACTTCCAACAAAAATCCTCTTAGGATTTGTTCAAAGAGCTACTTGATAGAAAAAATTGAGCAAATTACAGTGTCTGTCTGTTCTACAACTACTATGAATTAATTCTTTAATTATATAGATTTCTCTAATGCTACTTTAAAATATTCAATTTTAGGAAATAAAGTAGCTTTACAGCTGCTGCATGAAAGTAAAAATATGCTTAGTTTGAAAGTGAAGTGTTCTTTCAGTGATTGATTAGAAGATTAGAAAACAATTACCGAGTTGCTATTAATGGCTTTTTACTAATGTATAGTTTAAAATGTCCATAATGATTGCACTGATAATGTACTACATGTGAACTTTGGTTGCATTTTGTTTCTTAGAATGTGATTTGCTGAAAATGTTAATCTGGCACAGAGTCATTGTTGTTGCTGCTATTGCCGTACATTACAGCTGATTACTTTAGTAGATACAGAGCTTTGCAGAACAAAGGTATAAACATTGTTTAGAGAATTATTTAACAAACAAGTGGATAGCGTCCATTCATTGGTGAAATACTAACCATAAACTGCTACGTCATTGACACTGACATGTTACCTTAACAGTAGTCAATTACACAGAGAAGGCTGATACAATATTCGTCACCATGAGTGGAGTATCCCCGAAATATTGCAATGCTACAGCATGACTATTACTCAAAGGTTTTAATTATGCTTCACCCCATTGAAATTAATTTCTTTGAAGGAAGTTGTAATTATGAAAGATAGATACACAGTTAATAGTCTCTAGAAGATTTTTCTTTTTGCGCACAAAGCACTATTAGTAATAATGCTGTACTCTAAAGGATTGGCCACTTGGTAGGATGTATAAGATTTTAGTTGTTTGACCATGCCTTCTTTTATTAGCTCTTTGATAAGAAAAAGTGCAGATGAAAAGTAAATATTACTTTAGTATAAATTGTACTCAGCAGCCCTATAATGTTGCTACTCAGCTGCAAAATAGTTCACTAAGGACATAGCTCTTCAGTGGCTTCATGGGTAACCACACTGTTCACTGTGCTACTGAGCCATACCGACCAGGAGTTTCCAGGTTTAATTCCTAGTCTGTACTGGGTTAACGAACCTCAGCAGTGTTGCAGTGGAGGGAGGCTATTATCACCCACAGCACCAGTAGATTGATGAGTGGAGAAACAAGTAATGGGTCCTGCTTCTGATCATCATCCAATGACTTTTCCTGCAACGTGTGCATATGTGGCTGTCAGATGAGGTCAGGATTGAGCTCAGCTCTGATGCCCCCCGCCCCCCCCCCCCCACCAACAGTTGAATAATCTGTTGATGCTCATTCTCAAAATTTCTCAAAATTTCATTCTCACCCCAGTCCATCACCGGCATCTCCACATCAAAATTTACAGATTAAGAATGACCTTGTGAGTGAAGTACCTCAGGGTAGCAAGCACCTGTTCAAACATACCCCAGCATGAACCAGTGCCTTCAGGAGAAAGGGTGAGAATTGAAAAAAGAAAAAGCATGGATGGCATTTTATATCACTATCAGTCAAACTGAAATTCATTTTTCTGCAGTTTGAATTGAGTGCATTTCATTTGAGGAAATTGTGACATCTAGCACCTTATTCTGCAGCTGTTACGTCATTTCCTTCATTCAGTTTCTTTTTGCTTTATATGACGGAATACAAAATCCCTACAAATGTGTTTCTTGGCACTTAGACCTATAAAACATTAAGTTTAAAAAAAAGTTTCACCTTTTGAAACTTCAGCTGCACTAACATCTAAACAAAAAAAAATGTTGAAATCCATATGCTTGAGAATGGGGAGTCAGTGAAGGTTAACTAGGACTGGGTGATAAGATGTAGGTGGCAGAGTTTACATTAGTTAGAGGTTGTGTAGGATTTAGCTCATAAGCCCAGAGTTTGTGCAAGGTGAAATTTGGGAGATCGGTTCAGAAAAAGTTGAGCCTGTAATTGACAAAGGCATCGATGAGGGTTTCAGTGGCAATGGGTATAGAGACCGGCAGCGTTTCAAGATGGAAATAGGTGGCCTCGGTGATCATAGAAATTCACCATTTGAACCTTAACAAAAATTGTGCTTTGGTGAAATAGCAATATACTTTCCTGTAGTTTTATTTGGCCAACATTCCTTCTGTTTTTGGTAAATGCCTTGGGTTGCAGAATGATAAGGGTATTTATCGCATCACATCCCGTTTCTTTAGCAGATTAATGCTGCAAGTTGTACCTATCCATTGGTGTGCTCCGAGTCCCTATCCCTTAAGAATCTCAATTTTATTTTCTTTACCTCGATCTAAATATGTGATGCTACCAGGATCGGTTCGAGCAAGAATAAAATAGCATATCTTGATTGCCTCAGTGACTAATCAGAAACTAATTCTGCTACCTAGAAGTAACCGATTAAAATTTGGAAGATACAAGACAGCTAGTGATATGAGACAACTAAAGAGCTTAAATCCTTGCTTGCATGATGCCAAGAACATTTGCAACACCTTGAAAGGTGTCAACAGTTCTGCCACCTCGGCATAACGCCCCTGAAGTGTGCCAATAACCAATCCCCGATCATGAACGAAGGTGACATTGATAGGTTTAACAATTTTGCAACTTTTTCAGCCAATATTCTTATGTTATCACAAAAGCTATAAATAAGGTACAGCAATATCTAGTACAAGACAACCTTGTACTTTCGCCAAATCTAGATAAGGTTGAAAGAGCAATCAAGCAGGTAAAGAATGGAAGCCCCCCCCCCCCCCCCCAAGACCATGATGACATCCCAGCCGAAATCTGCAAACTCTGTCTCTTACCTTATAGCCCGGTATAAATTTTCCCTCTGATCTGGTGGGAAGCAGATCGTGCCACAACAGCTGAAAGATGTCTTCATCATGATACTACCAAAGGAAGGACCAAAAAAATCAGACCGCAGTAACTACAATGGTATCTCCCTCCTCTGCATTGCAGAGAAAATCTTAGCAAGAGTTCTTCTCAACACACCAATCAACACCATTGCTTCCTGAATAGCAATGTGGATTTTGTTCCAAATGCAACAGTCTCGGCATACGATTTATAGCCAGCTAAATTGAAGATAACTGCCATGTACAAAACATGAACCTCCACGTAATCTTTATAGGGCTTCAACACCATGAGCTGAGAGGCTCTCTGGTAACTTCTAGCCAAGTTCAGTTGCCCAGATGATTTTATTCAAATTGTTCTCCAATAGGATGCATGGCAAAATAATTGCTAAAATTGATCTCTCTGACCCATTCTCAGTCTCAAATACAATCTTTAAATGTAACTCAATCCTAAAATCTCTTCTGTGAAGAAAACAAATTATCAAAAATTCTGAAAGTGACCCCTTCCCTGACCTGCCTTGGCTCATTAAATGGATGCACACTATGTGGTATAGCACTGAGCTACGTAATGGTCCCTGCTGAATATACTGAGATATTTGGGGCTTTGTAAAGGAAAAATTGGTGAAGGTTTCTACTTCTGATTACTATCCAGCTGCACTTACTGAAAGTGTTGATGTGTAGGTGCCAGGTGTAAACAAAATGTAAAAATTTAAAATTTGACATTTTAAAAATCTCTGAACAATTTATCACCTGAAGGAGCGAGACTCCACAGTTTAAATTGTTCAATTTCTGGGGCAGAGGTTGATTGGCATTGCTTTAACAATTATCACATTGTTAAAAAGGTATCTGCATTGTTAATTACCAGACTTAAATTTCTGTGGCTAGTTTAATGGGCAATTAATGTGCAAATCCAGCAAGTTCTTAAAAATAATGGGAGGCTAAGGGCAAGGTACCATTTGTGCAAAGCAAACGGCGGCATAAATCAACCAGCAAGTTCTGGAAATTCGCAACTCGCGGCGTAACTCTTAACCCCCTGAATTTGCCGTTATGTTTCCAGCAAGGTCTGACCCATCTGTACCTTGAAATCCAATTTACTCTCAAGACCTATTTAAATCATGCTGCCATCTAGTGGACAACTTTCCAAACTATAACAAGATTCTACAATAGAAAATAAGAGTCTCTCTTCATAACTTAGATGCATTAGTTCTTAAATCATCCTTGTTACTCTTCCCTGAACCTTTTCCAATGTTTTGATGCACTTTTAAAGGGTGGATGCCCAGAACTGCATGCAGTAGTCCAAGTGTGGTTCCACCAATGAGCTATGACACTGGAATCATTTGTTTGAATTTACAGTGTAATCAAGTGCCCTTTGAATATTTTATAAATCATTAAGGTGTTGGTTGTCCCTGGCCCCCAAAAATATTGTTTTTGTGTGATGAATGGTGAGCTGATGTTTTTAATGTTTATCCATGAAAATTTGGCCTGTTTCCCAAGACTATCTAAAACCTTTATCCAACACAGTGAGCACCACCTTATATGAGAAAATGGAGTACCGACGTCATTTTTAAAAATTCCTTCATGGGATGTGGGCGTCGCTGGCAAGGCCAACATTTATTGCCCATCCCTAATTGCCCTTGAGAAGGTGGTGGTGAGCCGCCTTCTTGAACCGCTGCATTCCGTGTGGTGAAGGTTCTCCCACAGTGCTGTTAGGTAGGGAGTTCCAGGATTTTGAACCAGCGATGATGAAGGAACGACGATATATTTCCAAGTCAGGATGGTGTGTGACTTGGCGGGGAACGTGCAGGTGGTGTTGTTCCCATGTGCCTGCTGTCCTTGTCCTTCTAGGTGGTAGAGGTCGCGGGTTTGGGAGGTGTGTCGAAGAAGCCTTGGCGAGTTGCTGCAGTGCATCCTGTGGATGGAACACACTGAAGCCACGGTGCACCAGTGGTGGAGGGACTGAATGTTTAGGGTGGTGGATGGGGTGCCAATCAAGCGGGCTGCTTTGTCCTAGATTGTGTTGAGCTTCTTGAGTGTTGTTGGAGCTGCACTCATCAAGGCAAGAGGAGAGTATTCCATCACACTCCTGACTTGTGCCTTGTAGATGGTGGAAAGGCTTTGGGGAGTCAGGAGGTGAGTCACTCCCCACAGAATACCCAGCCTCTGACCTGCTCTTGTAGCCACAGTATTTATATGGCTGGTCCAGTTAAGTTTCTGGTCAATGGTGACCCCCAGAATGTTGATGGTGGGGGATTCGGCGATGGTAATGCTGTTGAATGTCAAGGGGAGGTGGTTAGACTCTCTCTTGTTGGAGATGGTCATTGCCCGGCACTTGTCTGGCACGAATGTTACTTGCCACTTTTGAGCCCAAGTTTGGCTGTTGTCCAGTCTTGCTGCATGACTCTGATTTACCCCTTCCTCTAGCGTGCATTCAAGTGGGATTAACTTGTAGTTTTCCCCCCTCTATACTTCGACCCTTTGATGGATTGGTATTTATCTGCTGATTTTCTAGTATTCCTCCTTTTTTACCTCTCATCTTTCTATCTCACCCAGCTTCCTTTCTATCCCTTATTCATCTTATTGTTTCCTCTGCCCACTTCTTGCCGCCTTCATCTGCCTTTCCCCAATTTGTATATGAAGGAGAGCCAGAGTGAAGCCTACTCACATTCCCCAGAGTCAGTGAAACCACATCTGAGTTGTATACAGTTGGGCTTGACTGCACAGCAAATGTTCCAAATTCTCTGAACTATTATTTATTGTGGGGTTATTTGCAAATATTCCAAGTGTGGTTCCACCAATGAGCTATACTGCTAGAATAATTTGTTTCAATTTACAGTGTAATCAAGTGCGCTGTGAAAACTTTATAAAGCATTAAGGTGTAAATACTTACATAACTCAATTTTATAAAATGTAGTTAAATTGTGACACTCAGTGCACAAACTTCTTTTAATTTAAGGGCGATTGTATGACAGGGGTGTGTAAACAAGAGACCCAATTACATATCATGCATTTGTTGATGTTTGAAGTTAGCACTTTTTAGACAATTCCTAAGCATCCTAATAATATCAGAACATTTGCTGTCATACCAATTTCGGTGCTGAATTTATGTCGCAATCAAAATATTTAAAATTACATATATATCCCATTATTTGCCATTGATTTTTCAAAAATGTAATGCTGGTTGTTACAGCTGCATGACCTACAATTTTTTTAAAAATCAGTGTGCACTGAAATAACAAACCTGTGAAAAAATGCTTTGAAGTTAATAAACATAACGTTGTTGTTGATGAAGGCAGCACATTGACTCA
Source organism: Heptranchias perlo (assembly GCF_035084215.1). NCBI lineage: Eukaryota > Metazoa > Chordata > Chondrichthyes > Hexanchiformes > Hexanchidae > Heptranchias > Heptranchias perlo. The sequence goes on from NC_090331.1 coordinate 58,009,352, forward strand.
GCGAACAGAGCTGCAGAATTCCTATATTCCTATACTTTCAAGTAGCAGCAAATGTCACCATATAACCTCACTTTTGTACCCAAGGTCTTTACCAGTTATTAATTACATTAGCTGTATATTTTAATCTTTAGGCTTTGCATGTGTAACTCCAAAACTGATTTTTTAGGCTTTATCTCAGGTGATTACATAGAATGCACAGCACAGAAACAGACCATTCGGCCCAACAGGTCCTTGCCGGGTTTTGTTTTATTCGTTCATGGGATGTGGGCGTCGCTGGCAAGGCCGGCATTTATTGCCCATCCCTAATTGCCATTGAGAAGGTGGTGGTGAGCCGCCTTCTTGAACCGCTGCAGTCCGTGTGGTGAAGGTTCTCCAACAGTCCTGTTAGGTAGGGAGTTCCAGGATTTTGACCCAGCGAAGATGAAGGAACGGCGATATATTTCCAAGTCGGGATGGTGTGTGACTTGGAGGGGAACCTGCAGGTGGTGGTGTTCTCCTGTGCCTGCTGCCCTCGTCCTTCAAGGTGGCAGAGGTCGCGGGTTTGGGAAGTGCTGTCGAAAAAGCCTTGGCGAGTTGCTGCAGCTGCAGTGGATGGTACACACTGCAGCCACGGTGCGCCGGTGGTGAAGGGAGTGAATGTTTAGGGTGGTGGATGGGGTGCCAATCAAGCGGGCTGCTTTGTCCTGGATAGTGTTGAGCTTCTTGAGTGTTGTTGGAGCTGCACTCATCCAGGCAAGTGGAGAATATTCCATCACACTCCTGACTTGTGCCTCGTAGACGGTGGAAAGGCTTTGGGGAGTCAGGAGGTGAGTCACTCGTCGCAGAATACCCAGCCTCTGACCTGCTCTTGTAGCCACAGTATTTATATGGTTGGTCCAGTTAAGTTTCTGGTCAATGGTGACCCCCCAGGATGTTGATGGTGGGGGATTCGGCGATGGTATTGCCGTTGAACGTCAAGGGGAGGTGGTTAGACTTTCTCTTGTTGGAGATCGTCATTGCCTGTCGCTTGTCTGGCGCGAATGTTACTTGCCACTTATCTGTCCAAGCCTGGATGTTGTCCAGGTCTTGCTGCATGCGGGCACGGACTGCTTCATTATCTGAGGGGTTGTGAATGGAACTAAACACTGTGCAATCATCAGCGAACATCCCCATTTCTGACCTTATGATGGAGAGAAGGTCATTGATGAAGCAACTGAAGATAGTTGGACCCAGTACACTGCCCTGAGGAACTCCTGCAGCAATGTCCGGGGCTGAGATGATTGGCCTCCAACAACCACTACCATCTTCCTTTGTGCTCGGTATGATTCCAGCCACTGGAGAGTTTTACCCCTGATTCCCATTGACTTCAATTTTACTAGGGCTCCTTGGTGCCACACTCAGTCAAATGCTGCCTTGATGTCAAGGGCAGTCACTCTCACCTCACCTCTGGAATTCAGCTCTTTTGTCCATGTTTGGACCAAGGCTGTAATGAGGCCTGGAGCCGAGTGGGTCTGGCGGAACCCAAACTGAGCATCAGTGAGCAGGTTATTGGTGAGTAAGTGCCGCTTGATAGCACTGTTGACGACACCTTCCATCACTTTGCTGATGATTGAGAGTAGGCTGATTGTGCGGTAATTGGCCGGATTGGATTTGTCCTGCTTTTTGTGGACAGGACATACCTGGGCAATTTTCCACATTGTCGGGTAGATGCCAGTGTTGTAGCTGTACTGGAACAGTTTGGCTGGAGGTGCGGCTAGTTCTGGAGCACAAGGCTTCAGCACTACAGCCGGGATGTTGTCGGGGCCTATAGCCTTTGTTGTATCCGGTGTGTTTATGCTCCACACGAGCCTCCTCCCACCCTTCTTCATCTCACCCCATCAACATATCCTTCTATTCCTTTCTCCCTCATGTGTTTATCTAGCTTCCCCTTAAATACATCTCTGCTAGCCGCCTCAACTACTCCTTGTGGTAGCGAGTTCCACATTCTAACCACTCTCCTGAATTCCCTATTTGATTTATTAGTGACTATCTTATATATATGGCCCTTAGTTCTGGGCTCCCCAGCAAGTAGATACATCTTCTCTACATTTACCCTATCAAACCCTTTCATTATCTTAAAGACCTCTATAAGGTCACCCCCCAGTCTTCTCTGCACTAGCGATGTAAATAAGAAGAGTTTGTAGCTGCCATCCTATAAGGAAAGAAAATTCTGAAGTACAAGTTTCTTAATGGGCTCAGGGAGGTTCTTGTAACTAGAGGATAGATTTCCAAACCATTGCAATATACACTCTCCCTGCTGTGAAGAATTAATTAATTCATAGTAGTTTAGGGTAGTCAATCTAATTTTATAAAGTAGGAAAGGTAGGCTTACAGGAACACCATCAACCCCAGTTCTTTTTAATGTATTTATGGATAAAATGAATTAGAAAGTCAAAAGGGACCCAGGGTTGTAAGGGTAAATAAGAAGAACTAGTGTCGGAGGAAATACATGACTGAGATGAAAATTAAAAAGCTATATTAAAATGACAATTTTTCAAACCTTTGAGGTCATCATGGGAGAGATTAGGTTTCTTTAAGATTATTAAATTGTTTTGAAAGGTTTGTTGTAATTTTTTTTGAAAACTCTCCTTGCCTGGGTGTTGGATATAAAACTCCAGTGCTAAGAAGATTAAACCTGCTTACTGGATTTCCTTCATGAAAGATTGAATCAAATGGTTTTCAAGCTACCACAAATTTCTTTATCAGCTTGAAAGAAAATGAACACCTAGCCAGATGATACAAAGGAACATATGATACAATGGGGGTAATTTTAACCCCCAAGAATGGGTGGGTTGAAAGTGCCTCCTGTGGCCTCTGAAACACGCCATTGCAACAGAGGCGAATTGTAGCCAACCCTCATTTGAACCTTTAAACCAGTGATTGACACGTGAATAAAAGATGAGTTTTTGTAGCAGGACACTAAGTTCTCTCAGACAAACCTTTGGCTGGGGGTTCTTTATGTTTAGACTGAGATTTCTTTGATCATACTGAGAATTCTTTTGTTGAGGTAAATTACCTACATTTTGAACCCCCTCAAACTGACAATATCACGATGGGGGTGGGGGGGGGGGGGGTGCGCAATGAATGCATTCCACAGTACATCTGAGGAGGAGGCACATCAACATCCATGGCAGGCACGGCTGCAGTTCTGGGAGTTGCAGGTGCACAAGATAGAGGTGCACCACAAGGACCTGCAGAAGTGCAGAGAGAGGACCAATGGAGGGGTCGAGGTCGGAGAAGGCACTACCCACGTGAGAGGATCTACATAGGCTCAGATTGAGTCACCAGGTTGTCGCAGACATCTGCACGATCCTTCATGCAGTGCTGCTCCCGGCTGGGCCTAGTGGCCATGCATTGCCCGTTGCAGTTAAAGTCACCACTGCCCTCAATTTCTTCACCTCCGGATCCTTCCAGGGCACCACCGGTGACATCACCAGGGTCTCAGTCATCTGCACATAAGTGTATACGACAGGTCTCACATGGCTTGTTTGCCAGGGCATCTGATTATGTCAGCTTTCCCATTGACGACATCAGCCAGACTGAGAGGGCAGTGGGTTTCAACTCTCTGGCTGGCTTTCCACGGGTGCAGGGCACAATTGATTGTAAACACATAGCAATTCGAGGGCCTCCACTTGAGCCAGGACTGTTCATCAACTGAAAAGGATATCACTCTATCAATGTGCAGCTGGTTTGCGACCACCAGAGGAAGTTTCTGCAGGTATGTGCCAAATTCTCTGGAACCTGCCATGATTTTTTTTTATTCGTTCATGGGATGTGGACTTCGCTGGCATGACCAGCATTTATTGCCCATTCCTAATTGCCCTTGAGAAGGTGGTGATGAGTCGCTGCCTTGAACCGCTGCAGTCCGTGTGGTGAAGGTTCTCCCAGAGTGCTGTTAGGAAGGGAGTTCCAGGATTTTGACCCAGCGACGATGAAGGATCGATGATGTATTTCCAAGTCGGGATGGTGTGTGACTTGGAGGGGAATGTGCAGGTGGTGTTGTTCCCACATGCCTGCCGCCCTGGTCCTTCTAGGTGGTAGAGGCCGCGGGTTTGGGAAGGACTGTCGAAGAAGCCTTGGCGAGTTGTTGCAGTGCATCCTGTAGATGGTACACACTGCAGCCACAGTGCGCTGGTGGTGAAGGGAGTGAATGTTTAGGGTGGTGGATGGGGTACCAATCAAGCGGGCTGCTTTGTCCTGGATGGTGTTGAGCTTCTTGAGTGTTGTTGGAGCTGCACTCATCCAGGCAAGTTCATTTTGTGTGAGTCCAACATCCCGGCCCTCTTCCACACTCAAGACAGACTTAAGGGCTAGCTTCTTGCATATAAGGGATACACCTTGCAAACTGAGGACAGTGAACTACTCAGACGGCTTGGAGCAACCACCACCAACAACAGCCCCCTCACTCCATTTGCACAAAACAGTCCTTTAACCACACATACACCCATTGTACACACGCTGAATGGGTGGCATCAAGTCTCACCATTCATGGTGAAGCACATGAAAGGGTGCTTTCACCAAAGAGACTCAAGAATGGGCAAGACGTGGTGGTGAGAATTGTAACATTTAATGTGCATTTAACAAAAAACAAATATAAATGAAAAACATGACAGTCTGTCAGACACCCTTGTGCATACCTTTGGTGATTATAAAACCTGAGCCTTCCTGTTGCTCAGATTCATGTCCTGACTGCTTAGATGCTTTCGGCCTACGACTTCTGGGTTTTGGAGCCCGTAAGGGGCCCTGCCAAAGACGGCTCCACCTGCACCTGCGCAGGGCCAAACTCGGCCATTGGGAGAGGAGGCAGCATTATGGGTATGGGTTGAGGTGGGGGGGCAATGGGTGAGATGTAGGAGCAGGTGCAGGAGCGCCTTGAGTGGAGTCCCCACTTCCATGTTCCGTTTTGCCATCATTCCTCTCCCACGCTCTCCTGGACAGCAGGCCGGTGAGGAGATGTGACGCTTTCTAAGGCCACGGATGAAGTTTCTGATTGTCTGTTCAAGGTGGCAGACATGTTGGCACCCAGGATCCACACGGCTGTTGTCATGGCCTGCATGGACTCATTAGAGAGCCGTGCTCGAAGCTCAATGGAGGCTGCCACTCTCTCCATCGTAGACATTTCCACACTTACCTGCGCCACCGATCCACTAGCGATGGAATTGGATTCCTCCATCCTGTCCGCTATTGTGGAGAGTGTGCGTGACACCTTTTCCATTACCTCGGAAAGGTGGAGCTGTACCTCGATCATTCTCACTCTCAACGATATCCCCCAGGGTTCATCATCCGTGTCCAGCTGAGTAGAGCTGGGAGAGGAGTGCGCCCCCTGACGCAAACTCTCCACGGCTGCCCCAGCCACCAGTGTCTGCTCGAGCACATTTGTGAGCGGTGAATCACCAGGCGACAACTGTCTTTCTAACGGGACCCACCGAAGTACCAGTATCCGTGCTGGTACGCGGCTGGATGTGATGTGACGATGCGCCCTCAAAAGAATGGTGCTCCTCTGAGGAATCGGCTTCTCCCATGGCGCCTGCCTCATCAGCAATCCATGAAGGCCCTGGAAGAGAACATAAAGCAATATTAAAAAATTATCACAGAAATTAGTTTGCAATGAGCATACTGAGGTGTGCAACAGGTCAACCGTTGATAACATCCTTCATACACATCATGAATTGATGTTCAAGTTCTGTCACCAGCCGTTTGCGGGTTGCCAGTCTCACCATATCCAACGGACAGGCATTCCACTGTGCAGCTGAGATCCAACGCCGCCTCCTCCGCATCTGTCAGGGCCACTATTTGTGGTGGTCCCCCTCCAGTCCTACTCCTCTCCCGTGTATTTTGCACTCTCTTCTACAAGGGGAGAAAGAACTGACATGCGAGTGAGTGAAGATGACGTGGTCAACCGATGGATGCATTGCTTTGGGTGAGGCTGACAATGAAGCAGATGCATCAGAGGGTGAGTATCAGACAGATTCATCACATTGCATCAGGATTGGGGTGAGTGGGAGTGGTGCGTTCACGAATGGGGAGGTGAGGAAGTACACAGAAAGTGAAGGTAAGTTGATGATGAGACTTAAATGAGTGTGAGGAGTGATGTGATGGAGTAAGCTTGGCAAGACAGAGTGAGAAGAGGGTATTGTACACGACAGGATGTAGATGAATCAGTAATTCTACTCACTTTTCCTGACCTGTTTAGGTCATTAAACCGCTTCCCGCATTGTACCCATAATCTTGCCACTGTGCTTCTGCTACTAATCTCCTCTGCCACCTCCAGCCTCGCCTTCTTGGTGGCAGAAGCAGGGCGCTTCCTCTGGTCAGCCTGGTATAGTATCTCCCTCCTGCTCTTGACACCAGCCAGTAGCAACTCAAAAGAGAAGTCGCTAAAATGGGGTGCTGCCTTAGACCCGTGATGCTGCATTTTTCGATTTTCCTCCTTTTTCAAAATAAATGCTTGTAATGGCCCTTTAAATACTCTAGTTCCAGCACATCATTCGGGTATGCAGTACGCCCGCTGTGCAGCTTGGAAAGTGAAACCCGGAAGTAACAATAAGGGCCTTCAATTTAGTCGCGATTGCTTGAGCCGATGTGCAGTAAAGTTTTCCGGGTTTCCCACACGACTACTCACCCACCCGCTGACTTCCTGCTGCCATGTTAAAATTATGCCGTATATCTGTGAGGGTAAAACAAAAGAACATTTTTTTTAAAATCACTATAAAAAAAAGTAATAGTTTATTCCACTGTACTAGGTGGCAGTTTAGGTGATATTGATGAAAATAGAGCAGAGTAATTTTCTTAATTTCTAGCTTGTTTTAACCAGCTGCAGCAAGGTAGAGAAAAAGAGGTGACAGTACCAGCACAGGTGAGGTTTATGCATGTGAGACTGTGCACTGCAAGGCAAAGAACCTCGTAAGTGACAACCTAAGATACTCAGTGGTTACCTGATTTGAAGGAGGAATGCTGACATTACAGTTCTATGAAATTGAATAGTATTAATGGTAGACCTCTTCATAGCCAGCTCTTGTTTGTAAAAGCTTTAATGTATACATTTATAACTAAGCAGCAAACAGCTTAACTCCTCACAAGAGATGTATGGCAATATTTTAGTACAGATTTATCCTCTTGAAAGTTTCTGATGTACAATTTGAGCAGTTTGTCAGTATTTAATTTTATTACAGGAATTGGATGGAGATGAACCATTTGTTACTTTTACTGCAGGTTACAAGTTATTTTACTTATGAAATTATTTTACAAGTTATTTTACTTATGAAATTACCTTTAAGCTAATTTCTGGCTAGATTTTCTTCTATTAGGAGGAAGGAGGATGAGAACACAACACCCTCTTCCCCCACTAAATAATTATAAGCAATCCGAGTCTTTTGTTAATTCTGTTTCACTGTTGAAATCGTTGAAAGTAGAATGAAACCCATTTTAGAGATAAATGTTTTAACTGAGTGTAACTATACATAAATGAATAATATGTTCCTGTTAGCAGGAAACTATTTTTTTATCTCTAACTGTATTTTTTTTATTCGTTCATGGGATGTGGGCGTCACTGGTGAGGCCAGCATTAATGCCCATACCTAATTGCCCTCGAGGAGGTGGTGGTGAGATGCCTTCTTGAACCGCTACAGTCCGGGTGGTGAAGGTTCTCCCACAGTGCTGTTAGGTAGGGAGTTCCAGGATTTTGACCCAGCGACGATGAAGGAACGGTGATATATTTCCAAGTCGGGATGGTGTGTGACTTGGAGGGGAAGGTGCAGGTGGTGTTGTTCCCATGTACCTGCTGCCCTTGTCCTTCTAGGTGGTAGAGGTCGTGGGTTTGGGAAGTGCTGTCGAAGAAGCCTTGGTGAGTTGCTGCAGTGCATCCTGTGGATGGTACACACTGCAGCCACAGTGCGCTGGTGGTGAAGGGAGTGAATGTTTAGGGTGGTGGATGGGGTGCCAATCAAGTGGGCTGCTTTGTCCTGGATGGTGTTGAGCTTCTTGAGTGTTGTTGGAGCTGCACTCATCCAGGCAAGTGGAGAGTATTCCATCACACTCCTGACTTGTGCCTTGTCGATGGTGGAAGGCTTTGGGGAGTCAGGAGGTGAGTCACTCGCCACAGAATACCCAGCCTCTGACCTGCTCTTATAGCCACAGTATTTATATGGCTGGTCCAGTTAAGTTTCTGGTCAATGGTGACCCCCAGGATGTTGATGGTGGGGGATTCGGCGATGGTAATGCTGTTGATTGTCAAGGGGAGGTGGTCATTGCCTGGCACTTGTCTGGTGCGAATGTTATTTGCCACTTATGAGCCCAAGCCTGGATGTTGTCCAGGTCTTGCTGCATGCGGGTACGAACAGCTTCATTATCTGAGGGGTTGCGAATGCAACTGAACACTGTGCAATCATCAGCAAACATCCCCATTTCTGACCTTATGATGGAGGGAAGGTCATTGATGAAGCAACTGAAGATGGATGGGCCTAGGACACTGCCCTGAGGAATTCCTGCAGCAATGTCCTGGGGCTGAGATGATTGGCCTCCAACAACCACTACCATCTTCCTAGCCAGCCACTGGAGAGTTTCCCCCCTAATTCCCATTGACTTCAATTTTACTAGGGCTCCTTGGTGCCACACTCGGTCAAATGCTGCCTTGATGTCAATGGCAGTCACTCTCACCTCACCTCTGGAATTCAGCTCTTATATCCATGTTTGGACCAAGGCTGTAATGAGGTCTGGAGCCGAGTGGTCCTGGCGGAACCCAAACTGAGCATCGGTGAGCAGGTTATTGGTGAGTAAGTGACGCTTGATAGCACTGTCGACGACACCTTCCATCAGTTTGCTGATGATTGAGAGTAGACTGATGCGGCGGTAATTGGCCGGATTGGATTTGTCCTGCTTTTTGTGGACAGGACATACCTGGGCAATTTTCCACATTGTCGGGTAGATGCCAGTGTTGTAGATGTACTGGAACAGTTTGGCTAGAGACGCGGCTAGTTCTGGAGCACAAGTCTTCAGCACTACAGCCGGGATGTTGTCGGGGCCCATAGCCTTTGCTGTATCCAGTGCACTCAGCCATTTCTTGATATCACGTGGAGTGAATTGAATTGGCTGAAGACTGGCTTCTGTGATGGTGGGGATATCGGGAGGAGGCCGAGATGGATCATCCATTCGGCACTTCTGGCTGAAGATGGTTGCAAACGCTCAGCCTTGTCTTTTGCACTCATGTGCTGGACTCCACCATCATTGAGGATGGGGATGTTTGCAGAGCCTGCTCCTCCCGTTAGTTGTTTAATTGTCCACCACCATTTACAACTGGATGTGGCAGGACTGCAGAGCTTTGATCTGATCCGTTGGTTGTGGAATCACTTAGCTCTGTCTATAGCATGTTGCTTCCGTTGTTTAGCATGCATGTAGTCCTGAGTTGTGGCTTCACCAGGTTGGCACCTCATTTTTAGTTACGCCTGGTGCTGCTCCTGGCATGCTCTTCTACACTCCTCATTGAACCAGGGTTGATACCCTGGCTTGTTGATAATGGTAGAATGAGGAATATGCCGGGCCATGAAGTTACAGATTGTGCTGGAATACAATTCTGTATAAAGCATTATTAGTTCAATTACTGCTAGCTTTGGTTGCAACCATTTATCATATGACCTCACAATCTTTAAGATAGCTTAAAGAAAAAGAAATTTTAAAAAGCATTGCTAGAAAGAAAATTGCTGTTGTAACGCAGAGAAACATGGCAGCCAATTTGCGCATAAACAGCAATGAGATAATGACCGGACCATCTGTTTTTGGTGTTGGTTGAGGGATAAATATTGGCCAAGACATTGGGGAGAACTCCCATGCTCTTCTTCCAATACTGCCATGGGATCTTTTACACCCACCTAAGATCGCAGATGGGGCCTTGGTTTTTCGTCCCATCCAACCTACAGATTAAGTTGGATATTGCTGCTCCTTGGGCACAGCACACTTCTGTACTATTTCTTGCTGACTTTACGCTATAGTATGAGGTCAACTCATTACAATAAATATCTAGCATTCCCAGTGTTCCGTCCATAATGCGCTGGGAGCCATTGGGCAAAGGGCTGGATTATCTGGCATCAGCAGCTTTTAAAGAGCTCTTGTTACCCTTAAAGCTGTCGTACAACTGAACAGGGAGAATGGCTGGTGGGAGACTAGGGGCAAGAAAGGCCCATTCAGTGACATTGTGTTGAAGGTCCTGCAGAGAAGGAAGATTCATTTTGGAGCGGAGGACCACCTTGCATAATGAGCAACAGCATGGATGGAGGTGTCAGAATGAGTGAAAGTTATGTCTCCTGTGCCAGAACCAAGTATTAGACAAAGAAGAAATTTATTGGGTTATAAAACGTTGCCAAGGTAAGTGTGCTAACATGTAAGGTCAATTTACAATATTTTTTTGAAGAATAGAGAAATGACCATTTTTCATCCTGATGTTTGACACATTAAAGAAATTAGTGGTTTTGAAATGTGTGCTATATCTGAGGATGCCATTTTATTATCATCTGTAAATAGAAACAGCAGGTTAACCTATTGGGTGCGGACCCTTCATCAGAACTGGGGGCTGGGACATATTGAGACCCTAGAGCTCAATGGAGGGCACTGGTTTACTCTTTGCTCTAAGTCGATCTTTCCCATCCATGCATTAAGAACATAAGAACAAAATGTTTTTATTACGTTCAATAATAAGGCCCCTTGAACCTGCTCCGCCATTCAATCAGATCATGGCTGATCTTCGACCTCAACTCCACTTTCCTGCCCGATTCCCCATATCCCTTGATTCCCCTAGAGTCCAAAAATCTATCTATCTCAGCCTTGAATATACTCAACGACTCAACATCCACAGCCCTCTGGGGTAGAGAATTCCAAAGATTCACAACCCTCTGAGTGAAGAAATTCCTCCTCATCACAGTCTTAAATGGCCCACCCCCTTATACTGCGACTATGCCCCCCTAGTTCTTGACTCTCCAGCCAGGGGAAACAACCTCTCAGCATCTACCCTGTCAAGCCCTCTCAGAATCTTATATGTTTCAATGAGATCACCTCTCATTCTTCTAAACTCCAGAGAGTATAGGCCCATTCTACTCAACCTCTCCTCACAGGACAACCCTCTCATCCCAGGAATTAATCGAGTGAACCTTCATTGCCCCGCCTCTAAGGCAAGTATATCCTTCCTTAGATAAGGAGACCAAAACTGTACACAGTTCTCCAGATGAAGTCTCACCAAAGCCCTGTATAATTGTAGTAAGACTTCCTTACTCTTGTACTTCAACCCGCTTGCAATAAAGGCCAACATGCCATTTGCTTTCCTAATTGCTTGCTGTAACTGCCTGCTAACTTTTTGTATTTCTTGTACGAGGACATTCAAATCTCTCTGAACACCAACATTTAATAGTTTCATACCATTTAAAAAATATTCTGTTTCTCTATTCTTCCTACCAAAGTGAATAACCTCATATTTCCCCATATTATATTCTATCTGCCACCTTCTTGCCCATTCACTTAATCTGTCTATATCCCTTTGCAGCGTCTGTGTCCTCCCCACAGCTAACTTTCCCACCGACCTTTGTATCATCAGCAAACTTGGATATATTACACTCAGTCCCTTCATCTAAGTCATTAATATAGATTGTAAATAGCTGAGGCCCCAGTACTGATCCTTGCAGCACCCCACTCATTACAGCCTGCCAACCTGAAAATGACCCCTTTATCTCTACTCTCTGTTCTCTGTCCATTAACCAATCCTCTATCCATGCTAATATATTACCCCCAACCCCATGAGCCCTTATCTTGCATAGTGACCTTTTATGTGGCACCTTATCGAATGCCTTTTGGAAATCCAAATATACTACATCCACTGGTTCCCCTTTATCTATCCTGCTAGTTACATCCTCAAAAAACTCTAATAGATTTGTCAAACATGATTTCCCTTTCATAAAACCATGTTAACTCGGCCTAATCATATTATGATTTTCTAAGTGCCTTGTTACAACTACCTTAATAATGGATTCCAGCATTTTCCCGATGACCGATGTCAGGCCAACTGGCCGGTAATTCCCTGTTTTCTCTCTCCCTTCTTTCTTGAATAGCGGGTTTAGATTTGCTACCATCAAGTACACGGGAACTTTCTAGAATCTAGGGAATTCTAGAAGATCATAACCAATGAATCCACTATCTCTGCAGCCACCTCCTTTTAAAACCCTAGGATGTAGGCCATCAGGTCCAGGGGATTTGTCGGCTTTTAGTCCCATTAATTTTTCCAGTACTTTTTCTTTACTAATATTAATTACTTTAAGTTCCTCACTCTGATTAGACTCTTGGTTCTCCATTATTTCCAGTATGTTTTTTTGTGTCTTCTACTGTGAAGATTGATACAAAATATTTGTTTCACATCTCTGCCATTTCCTTATTCCCCATTATAATTTCTCCTATCTCTGCCTCTAAGGGACCCACGTTTACTTTTGCTAATCTCTTCCTTTTTATATACTTGTAGAAGCTCTTACAATCTGTTTTTATATTTCTTGTTAGTTTAATCTCATTCTATTTTCTCCCTCTTTATCAATTTCTTGGTCATCCTCTGCTGATTTCTAAAACCCTCCCAATCCTCAGGCTTATTACTCTTTTTGGCAACATTGAAAACCTCTTCTTTTAATCTAATACTATCCTTAACTTCTCTAGTTAGCCACGGTTGGAGCATTTTTCCCATGGACTTATTAATTCCTCAAGGGAATGTACATTCATTGAGAATTATGAATTATTTCTTTAAAAAAATTAATTAAAATTTAAAAATATTCACCATTCTTTACCTACCATCATATTATTTAATCTAATTTCCCAATCTACCTTAGCCAACTCGCCCCTCATACCTAGGTAATTGGTTTTGTTTAAATTTAAGACCTTAGTTTTGGTCTTTACAACAGTTTGAGGATGATGTAGTTAAGTAATTCTGCAAACAAGTCAAACAATGGGCAGCAATCTCCATAACACACAGACAATGGCCATCTGTGTTATTTGATGAGTTCCATCAATTCTGATTAGATTATGCCGCTGATTAATAGCCCAGTGATGCACAGGAATTGATTCTAGCACTTGGGGTGATTGGTGATTTGTGTTCCCAGGTGCAGATGTCTGTTAGTAATCAACTATGCTTTTATATACTTTATATAAGTATAAAGTACTAAAGAAATACCTTTCTTAAAATAGTCTATTTTTAGAGCAAGTAATGCAGTACAAGGAAAGATCCCATAAACTATGGACAAAAATACTCCATATTTGTCACATTCATCCTTTAGGGAAATTTCTGGGCTGTCCAAATACAATTAGGAAAAGGCTGCCATGGGTCTGGATTGCAGCAGAAGTATTATCAATAACTGAGAGAATTTACAGTTCATCATCTTTAGGGTGATAAATTTTAATCGTACTTTAAAAAAAATTCTTTATTTTTGTGTAGATGTGGTCAGTGATGTGAATGATGGCATGGCTTTATTTATAGACAAACACTGTTGAAAAGCTCATCTAACAACGTTACTGTGGCAAGAAGGTCCCTTTTAGTGTAGTGTTAGTTCCTGTTCTGTATACTTGTAAACTGAGAATACCATTTCAGTTAGCACTTAATATTATTGATAACTTATGTAAAAAAAATGAATCTAGAAATTTTCTCCAATGAGATACTGTAGCACTGTTGTACTGAGAGATTGTAGTGAACAGGAGTTTCTTAAATTATGTGTAAACTGTGCCAGGTCTCAATTGTATCCCAGGAAGGTAGGAGAATGAAGAAACCATGAATATTTTGCTGAGCAGCACAGATGATAAGGATGTATATATTAGGAAGGAACTGTGGATAGAAAATCCCAAAGATGTCTGTAAGTGATGATAAAAGTTTCATTGTTCTATTGCGTTAAATACTGTTGAGACAAGTACAGTTCCTCTGAATACATTCTGCTGCCCTCTAATGGTGCACTTTTATCACTGGAGCTTTTAGTAAGATCAGTGATTAATGCTGACAGGATAATACTGCATCAGCTGGCATGTTGAAAAATGAGGGCATCATACAATACTTTGCCACCTCTACCTTTTGGACCAAATCTTAAAGCTTCAATTCCAATCATTAACACAGTTATAAATATTTGTTACAATCAGAGACTGTAAAAGGAATTCACATAATAGCATTAAATTAAAAAAACAATCCAATGTTGAATACTTTCCAAAATAAATTCAATTTTGTTTGGATAGACCCAACTTGATAGAAAATGCTATAAAGATTAGATTTTAATCAGTGTTTCAAGGTCTTTGAAAATGGATACTGCCTTAATTATTTAAGCATTACATTCCTTTCCTGTGTTGGTGCCTCCATTACTATCCTGTGTAACTTTTTTTTTGTTTTGCCTACTTTCTCCTCTTCTCCACCCCTGAAGGGGTTGACTCCTCCTGGGGTACAGTTCCATGGGCACCACTTGCTTAAGTGGTTCTTTTTCAAAGGGTAAATGTACAAATCCCACTCTTCCAGCAGGGAGTGTGGTTGGGGATAGGGCAACAGGGTTGTAATGTGGAATGTGACCCCCACTCCCTTTGAGTTAAGTTTGACTCAAGTGTGAGGTTGTTGAATTTACCCTTAGGAGTGAGCTGAGATGGTGTGTTTTGGCAGGCTTTTCAACTATGGGGTCATCACAGCCAAACCTATCCTCAAGGGAAGTCCACGCACATGTATCTTCCAGCAGGAGTCAGTTGATAGCAAGTAGGAGTTGGACTCCTGCCTGATATTTCTCTCCCTAGTCCAAGGGCACTGAAGCTAATTTTATTACTGTACTGACCATGAAATTTGTTAAGGCCAGCAATGTTGCAAGAAATTGGTAGAGAACTGTTGTTCTTCATATACATTTACTTTCATGTGGCTCTTACTAGTAGATCTGAATGACCCCGGCATCAGGTTAGGCACATGTAATATCCAAAGCCATCAGATAACTTATCTGCAAACTATAGAAAAGCATGTAGCTAAATGCCTTAAATTATTTAGAGACTCATTTTGATGTCATTAAATCATTTGTACTGTTTGCATATAGAATTAAACCTAAATCTCAGCTATTGGTATTTTCATAATAAAAAACTGGATGCTTTGATTTAATATTCTATGTTTCTTTGTAGGCAATATATGCCTTTAGTATGTAGACTATTTTTTTGCCGGTAACATAGAATCAGAGAAATTTACGGCACAGAAGGAGGCCATTCGGCCCATCATGTCGGTGCCGGCCGAGAAAGGGCTATCCAGCCTAATCCCACTTTCCAGCTCTTGATCCATAGCCTTGTAGATTGCAGCAGTTCAAGTGCATATCGAAGAACTTTTTAAATGCGATGAGGTTTCTGCCTCTACCACCCTTTCAGGCAGTGAGTTCCAGGCCCCCACCACCCTCTGGGTGAAAAATATTCTCCTCAACTCGCCTCTAATCCTTCTACCAATTACTTTAAATCTATGCCCCCTGGATATTGACCTCTCTGCTAAGGGAAATAGGCCCCTCATGATTTTATACATCTCAGTTAAATCTCCCCTCAACCTCCTCTGTTCCAAAGAAAACAACCCCAGCCTATCCAATCTTTCCTCACAGCTAAAATACTCCAGTCCTGGTGACATCCTCGTAAATCTCTTCTGTACCCTCTCTAGTGCAATCATATCTTCCCTGTAATGTGGTGACCAGAACTGTACACAGTACTCTAGCTGTGGCCTAACTAGTGTTTTATATAGTTCTAGCATAACCTCACTGCTTTGGCTAATAAAGGAAAAGTATTCCTTATGCCTTCTTGACCACCTTATCTACCTGTAACATGAATTAATTCACATAAAAGGCATTAGAAGTTGATTTTAAAGAATACAGAATTATGCTACTCAATGTAACAGTTTCTGACGTAACACAAATCACTTATGGGTACCCGTCTAACAGAAAAATCACAAACAATCTCTGGAGCATGCACCCTGTTTGAAATGTTTTTTGTGTGACTCCCAAGGACATCCGTTTAGAAATTGTACCATATCATGTTTTTATAACTAACTTTCTAGTTCTTCTCTGCAAATTATATAATTCCAAAGTCATTCTGCTTCTGAAAACTTGGCTGATTGTTTGAAACTTTAGCTTTGGAAAGGCCAAAAATGCAAGAATTTTTTTCTCTTGCTCTCCTCTCCTCCTCTTTCTTTCAGTTGTCTGTAGTTTTACAGCCAGCAGAAAAAGGCTGTGTGTATTTTAATATCTGAGCCATAACTTAGTAAAACTAACAAAGGTAGTCTTCTGTCTTAGACCCCTTGTTCAGAAAGAAAGCAGTGTCTTTATTGTTTTTTAAGAACTTGAGGAGTGTAGAAGAATAATGTTCTCATTGTATCAAATCGTATGCTGTGCACTCATGTATTTTATGTGAATAAACCAATCAATAATCTGAAGCTTGTGCCTCATCTCGTATGAATGCTTATTCAGTCCACCTCCATTATGAGAGAATTCACATGGCAGAATATGTCATATTCCAATTGCCGGTGTACAGAGTAAGAGTGCTCTGTTATGATTCATGGGTTTCACTATTGTTTGCTTAATATTCATCAAGAAAGGGTGCACCAAGAATCAAAGTGGATGCAAGGTCTGCTTATGGTGGTGATCGGTGGTGTTGAACCTGAGCAAATATCTAACATAAAAACACAAAAACTATGCCTCTAAATGATTTAAATGGTTAACTAATATTTTCTGCGAACAGTAAATGTATTGTATAAAGGTCTTTATTGAAATCAGAGATTTTTAAAATGTATTCTTGATCTTTGATTTTCTTGTTTAAGTCTTGCATTTTTATCTCCAGTCAATATTCTTCCTCCTTTTGCCAGAAAGGTGGTGTGAACTGAGCTCCAGTCATCTCCATAACTGCCATCATGGCACCTTTATCTAACAGGAAGGTGGTTACTTCTGAAAGGGAGAATTTTGAAAGTTATTTTTCTCTCCTTTCAATGGAATGCTGCAATCCTGTTTTTCTATCCAGTTGTAGGGGTGAGTGCTGGCAAACTTCTGTCAGTAAGGTCAGATGAGTCTAGCATTGTTGGGATCTGAACTCTCTGGTATATGAATCCAAACTTCAACTACTCAATGTACCAAGCTGAGTGTTGGCCACATATGCTTTACTAACTAGTACAGTATATGTAACTTTAATTATAATGAATGAAAATGGCATGGATAAATGGGCATTTAGCTTTTTGTAGTAAACTTGAAAAGTAGTTTTGTCATAGTCAAAAGTGTATCAGAATATGTGCAATGGGTGTTATGATCATTTGATGAGAATAATTTTCTTCCCATTGAATAAAATGAATATGTAGATTGTTGGTACCCAAGGCCTCGTTGTGTGGCAGAGTTTCATTTCCATGATTTGGAATTTGTCACATACAGAATGGTCAGGTTACAAAAAAGACATTATACATCTGAGCTTGTTGACACCAATTGAACAAGTATAACATAAACCAGATCCTGTAGAGTTTTAGTGTGAATTTGGTATTAATGCTGAGAATCAGGATACCTTTTAAACCAATTAATTTGGCATGAAACAGTAAATATATGGGTAATGTCAAATAAAACATTTGATATTTATTTTGGTAATTTCTAACCTATTAAACACAAAAGCTAACATTTTAATTGTATGTGAGTTACACTGTTGAAATGGTGAAAGCAGCCACAACTGTTTATTTGATATGCCTTTAATGGCAGTGATTGTATTAGTGCACAGCATCTATAATGACCAACAGCAGAGCAATGTGACCACCCAAGCTGTTCTTCATGGCTATTCATCTTGTAATTCCGTTAGAACTGCTACTGCTATGGCCTAAACAGAATTATATGAAATCTTGTTACAGAAGATTCTGTTCAAGTATATTGAGTATCATACCAAATCAATTATCCTTTGAAGAGCAATTTGTTTCTAGTCCTTTCATTCAAAGAATGCAGGTAATTAGGTTATAAATTCCACAGTGACAGATCTTTGTAATAGCAATCTTGTAATTTAATGTCCATGTTATTTGAGTGTCACAAATTGTGAAATTTGCACTGGGTTATTTAAAAAAAAGCACTAATATGCCAAGAAAGGCTTTCTTTTATTTTAAATATTCTAGTTGCTTTTGTTTTTGGGATTTTAAAGTGCTAAGTATAAATGCCACTTTCTGGATTTAACAGGTGTTGATGAGATGGGAATCTGTAAATTAGTCCCAGCCCTTCAATTCAGAATCAAACATTGTTTATATGAGTGTAAAGTCAAATGTGGGTTTGTTTTGCTTACTAAAACTGACTAATTGATATGCATAAAATGGCTGTGAACGGTTCTAAAATTATGAAATGTTATTCAATATTTTTTATTCAGTAATGTATATAAAATTAATATATTTTCCTTCCACAAAATTAAGATGATTACTCTCTTTAGTTCTCACTGGATTCTAAAGACAGTTCTGAATTAAATGTTTAACTTAGAAGTTGAGACAACATTCTGTTACCAAAGGACACAAGAAGAATGGACAGTTGGCATTTGTTCTGTCAGTTCTCAGGACTTTGCTTAATTCTAAGAAATCATTTCCAACTCCTGGAGAAGGCCTGGTGAGAGCTCTGATGAGCTGTACCTTAAAAATCATAGTTGTCTTGTACTGTGGTATTCATTTAATTTGCTGCATTGTATAATTTTACCTAATTTAGTAAATACATTTGATTTATTCTTTTAGCCTGTTGAATATCTAGTCATTTTTTTAAAAACTGAAATTCTCAAATTGCCATGGTGGGATTTGAACTCTCATTCTTTGGATTATTAGTCCAGCCTTCTGGATTACTGGTTTAATAAGATAACCACTTCACTCGTTGCATTGTAATGTCAGTCTAGATAATACACTCAAATCCTGGATTGGGGCTTGAACTCACAACCTTTGACTCAGACTTGAAAGTGGTACTGAACTGAGCCAAAGCTTATTGTAAATGTACTTAAAACTTTAAATCAAATAATTGTTTGGAATTAAGCCATTTACACTGGTTTTCTGCCCCAAAATCGATCTCCCCGAATTCCCTCACAGTTTTTGGTCTTTCGCATGATCCACCTGCTGATTCCCAAGTGAGCTAATTTACATATATTATAATGATCATTGGCAGTGCAACTCTGAGGATTCTAACTTTTACACTCGTAATGGATTCAGAGTAAGTTAGGATGGGAATTATAGGGCACAGCTGTTGTCAGGATCAGCTGAAATGGTGGAATTGAGGCATTTGTTAGCCTGAAGAGTGTGGAGAATTTCAGTAGTGAATTCTGCAGCTGAGAGAGATTTCTTTTTGGTAGTCTGCCGAAAAAAAACCTGGACTTACTTCTCATTGCTTCTGAGAATGAGACCACTGGGAGATTTTGACCCCTGCCCACTGCAAACACTTCGCAGGAGCAGGTATGACACTTCCTATGCACTTACCTTTGTAAGCCATTCTCATGGAGCAGGTGGAGCAAGAGAGAATCAGGCAGCATTTAAGGAGAGTGGACCCTACCAGATATTATCACCTCCACCATAGAATATACAGGCAACAAAGGTCATATGAGGACCTTAGTGAGGAGATGTGTATAAGAAGATTTTGCTTCATCAAAGAGACAATACAGGAGATCTGCCACCTGGTGCCCGAGGGCCTGCAGCCTGCACTGGGTTCTCTGTGGCTCTGAAGGTGATGAACTCACTCAACTTTAATGGCAAATGGTCATTTCATGCAGCCATGGGAATCTATGTCATATCAGCCAGGGTGCAGCACAGACATGCATTTGTTAGGTGCCTGATATAGTTTACAGGATAACAGGGGAATTTATTAACTTTGGCATCACAGCAAGGCAGCAGCAAGATAGATCGATCCAGTTTTATGGGATCGCTGGCTTTTCCAAGGTCTGGAGTGCAACCAGTAGCCCTTAAGGTGCTATGTGAGTTCCTACATAAAACCTTCTCAATTTCCTCAACAGGAAGGGCTTCAAATCCTTTGATGTACTGTTTGTGTATGACAACATTCAAAGGATCGTATATGTCAATGCAAAATATGCTGGAGATTGTCATGATTCATTGATCCTTTGAAATTTGACCTCCTCAGGGAAGAATATCACGTCAATAGATGGCTTGTGGGTGACGAGGCCTACTCTGTACCCCCATGGATAATGAACCCACTAAGAGTGGCCAAAACAGTAACTGAAGAATGTGACATCGAAGCACATGCCTCTATAAGTGTTGTCAACAATGGAACCATTGGGGTTTTAAAGGGACCCTATTGCTGCCTGGATAAGTCAGGAGGAGCTCTGCATTATGCTTCATTTGGCATGTCACACACAGTTATGGCCTACTGTGCCCTGCACAACTTTGCGTACAAAAAGGTCAATACTTGGATGTTGTGGGGAAAGTCACCCTAGCTGCTTTGGAGATAGAAGTGTGTGGAGGAGACCATCACAATGATCCCTTCAAGAGGGGTTTTAGAGCTGTGCATGTAAGTAAATGCTGTTATGGGATGGTCCTCCAACATCCTTCTTTTTAAGGCAAATATCGATGAGTTCTAAGTCCCATGACTCCAAAGCTATTTTCCTTAGCTTCTTGCTGGGAAGGTGACACATCCTCAACCATTCCTCAATCCTCCAGCTCCCTTGTGCTCTCACATTAGTAGTGACTACATTTCAAAAGGAATGAATTAGCTGTAAAACACTTTGGGATGTCCTGAGAATATGAATGAACCTATATAAATGCAAGTAGTTCTTGTTAAAAATTGGCCCCCTGCAGACTTGGGTACAAACAAGATCAGGATCAGGTTCAGGTTCAGCTGTGATGGTCTCCAAGATGCTTATATTCATTACCCAGAGGGTCACAGATGAAGAATTCAGGACAAGGCACCACAGTGCCATGGAACCATACACCCAGCAAAATTTTTTTAAACTCAAACACCTTTAGAAATGGAGAGAGGAAAATTGGGGGAAAGATTAAATAAAGAGAACACTTCTGTTTATTAAATTAAAAGATGAAAATGATTATGCCAATTATGTTTCTTTACACCTCCTGTGTTTTGCTTTGTTAAGTTGAAATTGAATTTGGGCTGTTTTTTTGATGTAGCTAAGACTCATCCTATGGCCCCCAAAAATGATCTTAAGTTTAAACTTTTAACTGGCATTCAATTTATTATATAAGGTAGGAAATATCTTTATTACATCACAACAACAACAACAAAACACCTATCAATAGTCTTTCCTGCTTTAGAATTGTGATACAGGAGTGGACTTTCATCACAGTGCTGATTGCACTGACCTTTCATATAAATTATACTGAAAAGCAAAACTTAGTGATGGAGTGGAAGAAAGAATCCCAGATGGTGAAGCTGGAAAGGTAGAAACTGACAGTTTACATTAGAAGCTATTCACTGCCTCCCTCTGTACATGTGGTATAAAATAGCAGTTGGTCAGGAATATATTACAAGCTGTTATCCACCTTAGGGCTTCTGCTGACTGCATAAACCTTGAAGAGGTTTGTCTTTATGGCTTATGACCCACTGAGGTATTATAGACCTGCAACACAACCCCAGTCAGATTTATTCTTTATTTTATGAGGGATACAACTGCATTTAAAATAGATTGCAGCAACTAAAAACGATTTTATTATATTTTGTTTATAAAAAATGAAAAAAAAAAGATGACCAACCCACACTGGGGAAGAAATATCCTTTACTAATGCTAGATATTTTTTGAATAAATTTACTACTGACATCTAGTGGTACATTTCTTTTAGTCAGTGGGTGTTTAACATAGTGGCAAAATAGCTGTATTACAATTAGAAAGTGTAAGGGGTTTTTGTTTCCGGGGCTAATTGTAGGTCAGCCAGTTATGTTTTCTTGAGTTGCCCTGCCCGCTGTGTGGTTTCGAATCGCTTTCCCCTTCCTGATTCTGAGCTCAGGACTTATCGAGCGGTAATAAGGACAGACGAACAGACCAGTGGATTGGTGCAAGGAAATCCAATGTTTATTAATAAGAAAACTAAAACTACAAGGTAAACAGTATTATACAGAAGATAAAAGGAATTGCTATGGATGCAATACAGTCTTACACTTAACGGGGTGGAAGAAACAGACACATCGAGGGAAAATTCTAAAATCACAATTTTAGCAATACCCCTTTAACTCCCACCCTTACACCTAGCTAGGTTGTCTTGTGACGGCCAGAAAAAAAACAATGCTCAACGATGAAACAGATGAAAAGGCCTGGCCCCTGTGTCTTGCTGCTGCCATCGACACGTGATTGCGATATTAACTGGACGGCCTTCCTTCTTGGTTGCTAGCAGGCAAGCAGGACGCTGGACCGAGGCGAAGAGAAAGAAACAGAGAGGTTCTGGGACACCCCAGTTATACCCTCCCGATAATAGGTTATTTTCGCGCCTCATCAGTTTGCTCCATTGTCCGATTTGGGTGTGAAAACGTAAGACAAAAGGGGTCCCGATCTTGGCCCATTTACATTAATGGCCGGTACCTCTACTGATCTGTTCCATAACTGCTTCCCATTGTTCTGAATGTTCCTTAATGGGTTACCTTAGTCCTGGGATTACTCCTGCTCGAATTTTGATTGTGTAGGCCGGCAACGTTGATGGCTTGCCTCAGAGCGTGAATGCAACTGCATTGTTCAAAGAGCCCTGTCTGAAACACGGAGCCTGCCAAGCTGTCAGAGAATCCAATTTCAAATGCTGCAGGCCCTTGGCCATGTGTCTGACCGCAGCCATTTTGAAAAACCCTGGATTTTTCAAAACACAGTCACACCAGGGTTTCTTTAATAACTCCAATAAATCTTGGGGGGGGGGGACATGTGAAATTTTGCGAATCCCTTCAAAAGTGAGCTGTATTTATTGAGATGAAAAGTTGAAATGTACCCACAATATCAAAATTCTTATCTGTGTACCAGAAATGTAAATCTGGTTACAATGCACATAATGCTGCGGTGCCAGCAGCAACAACTATTTTGGAACAAAGTTATAATGACAACTCCAAGTAGCCTGGGATAGTTCTTCTCAAGCTAGTCCCAACACAATCTACTTATATTACCTTTAAAACACTCCAGTCACCATAGCTAATAACCCATATTACTGCATAACAATTTCTGCAAAACATCTATGTTGCTTTGTGCATCATAAGAACATAAGAAATAAGAGCAGGAGTAGGCCATACATCCCATTCTACTCAATCTCTCCTCATAAGACCACCCTCTCATCCCAGGAATTAATCTAGTGAACCGTCATTGCACCATCTCTAAGGCAAATATATCCTTCCTTAGGCAAGATCAAAACTGTACACAGTACTCCATGTGTGGTCTCCCCAGAGCTTATATAATTGGAACAAGACCTCCTTACTCTTATACTCCTATCCCCTTGCAATAAAGGCATTCGTAATTACTTGCTGTACCTGCATGTTAACTTACTGTGATTCATGTACAAGGACACCCAAATCCCTCTGACTTTTATTTTATTAATTAATGGGATGTGTGCGTCGCTGGCGAGGCCGGCATTTATTGCCCATCCCTAATTGCCCTTGAGAAGGTGGTGAGTCGCCTTCTTGAACCGCTGCAGTTCATGCGGTGAAGGTTCTCCCACAGTGCTGTTAGAAAGGGAGTTCCAGGATTTTGACCCAGCGACGATGAAGGAACGGCGATATATTTCCAAGTCAGGATGGTGTGTGACTTGGAGGGGAACGTGCAGGTGGTGGTGTTCCCATGTACCTGCTGCTCTTGTCCTTCTAGGTGGTAGAGGTTGCGGGTTTGGGAGGTGCTGTCGAAGAAGCCTTGGCGAGTTGCTGCAGTGCATCCTGTGGATGGTACACACTGCAGCCACTGTGCGCCGGTGGTGAAGGGAGTGAATGTTTAGGGTGGTGGATGGGGTGCCAATCAAGCGGGCTGCTTTTTCCTGGATGATGTCTAGCTTCTTGAGTGTTGCTGGAGCTGCACTCATCCAGGCAAGTGGAGAGTATTCCATCACACTCCTGACTTGTGTCTTGTAGATGGTGGAAAGGCTTTGGGGAGTCAGGAGGTGAGTCACTTGCCGCAGAATACCCAGCCTCTGACCTGCCAACATTTCTTAGTCTCTTACCTTTTAAAAAGAATTAAGGCTTGTAGTTTATACTTCAGCACTCTGTGCTCTAAATCAGTTCCTCTGCACAGTAGGGATTTTATTAACCTTCATAAATATCTGAATCATTCTAGGGAATGGTTGGTCAGGCTTTTCCCTAAAGCTTGCCAATGTGTGTTGCTCATTAGACTTGAATTTAAGTAATACAAAAAAACCCAAGACCCCAAAATTCCACATGTGAGCTATATCACTTTTACACCAATGGAAAATGAGTTCCACCTACCAATGGTCTGGATAGATATTTACACCAGGTTTTCATGACTCAGATCATTTGCATATTAATTGGAGTAGTGATTGGCGTAAAACCCATGTAAAACAAAAATAATGTGCTAGCGTGCATGGCAATTAGAGTGCAGCCTTTAAAAAGTCAGTTCTGGCTGAAGATTGCAGTTTCAGGCTGGGGAACAGCAGGTAAGTAAGGAACAATGCTTGGCTCAGTGAACTGACTGCCAGCTAGCTTGACTGGATGTCTCATGACTGTTCATGTGCCACTTTACGAGAATGTCATCGATGCTTTGACATCAAAGCGCATTTGACCGGGTGTGGCACCAAGAAACCCGAGCAAAACTGAAGTCAGTGGGAATTATGTGGGAAACTTTCCAGTGGCTGGAGTCATACCTGGCACAAAGGAAGATGTTATTGGTCTTTGGAGTTCAACCATCACTGCAGGAGTTCCTCAGGGCAGTGTCCTAGGCCTTACTATCTTCAGCTGCTTCATCACTGAGGGGTTGTTTGCTGATGATTGCAGAGTGTTTAGCTTCATTCAAAATTCCTCAGATAATGAAGTAGTCTATGCCCGCGTGAAGCAAGACCTGGACAACATCCAGGCTTGGGCTGATAAGTGGCAGTAGAATTTGCACCGCACAAGTGTCAGACAGTGACCATCTCCAACAAGGGAGAACATAACCATCTTCCCATGACATTCAATGGCATTACCATTGCAGAGTCACCCACCATCAACATTCTGTGGGTCACCATTGACCAGAAATTGAACTGGACCAGCCACATAAGTGCCATGGCAACTAGAGCAGGTCAGCTACTAGAGTGAGTGGCTTACTTCCTGACACCCCAACGCCTCTCTACCACCTACAAGGCAAGAATCAGGATATGATGGAATACTCTCGACTTGCCTGGATGGGTGCAGCACCAACAGCACTCAAGAAGCTCGATACTATCCAAGACAAAGCAGTTGGTTTGTTTGGCACTCATCCGCTGCCTTAAACATCCACTCCCTCCACCATCAATGTACCGTAGCTGCAGTGTGCACTATCTACAGGATGCACTGCAACAACTCGCCAAGGCTTCTTTGGTAGCATCTCCCAAACCCGCAACCTCCACCGTCTAGAAGGACAAGGGCAGCAGTTGCATGGAAGTACCATCACCTCCAAGTTCTCTGCCATATATCACTGTTCCTTCATTGTCACTGGATCAAAATCCTGGAACTTCCTACCTAACAGCATTGTGGGAGCACCTTCATCACATGGATTGCAGTAATTCAAGAATAAGGCCCACCACCACCTTCTCAAGGGCAGCTATGGATGGGCAATACATGTTGGTCTTGCCAGTGACGCCCACATCCCAAGAATGAATTAAAACAAAAAGTTTTACACAGGAGAACCTGGTAGAGGCAGGCAAAAATGGAAGCAGAGCATGGCACAGAGGCAGAGAAGATAGATGCCACAAATTCTAGGACACCTCCTTCCCCGTGTTCCTCTGCCAGAAGCCCATCGAACTCACACCTTGCGTCACTGCTTCTTCACCCTGAACACCACATAATTTAACCCAGAGGGGAGAATTGGATGGTACAGTGGTGTTCTGAAGCAGTGACTTGCACATCTTTCTCTTGCTCCTTTGTTTCTTCTTGCTGTGTTTCATCTAGAGAAAAAGAAGAGGAAGATAGGTTGGCATACGTAGTCGATGAACAGATCTAGAGAGTGGCATAAGAAGGAGTAACCAGAGATTCCTGACAAACAGTTTGTTTGGACGACCGCTGGAAGACTAGCATGACAAACCTACAGATGACGCAGGAACTCCTGCTTCTCTGTCCCAAAGCACCAAAAGCAGTGTGCCTTGCTAGGTATTTTAGTGCCTCTTCCTCAAAAAAAGGAGAGAGTCCAAAGGGTCTGCAACTAAGCAAGGAAATGTGAGCCCAGGCATGGAAGGGTCAGCAGCTTGTAAGTATGTGGGGAAAGGTGTATCCGCAGTGTCCATCTATGAAGGAACCAGGGGGTATACTGCTGGCCTCAGTTTTAACTCTATAAGAAGCTGAGGTTAAGGAGTGAGGGATTGCCATGCAGGATGGTAACCTATTGAGATTCACTGTAAAGGTTCACATGATAATGGCCACTTGGGTATGATACCCGAGGAGAACCATGCCTTTATAACCAAAGGAAGTCAATGTATTTAGGAAAGGAGAGCAGATAGAAAATTGAAAGGGCGAAAAGATTTTTTTAAAAAATGGATGGGCTTGTGGTGCAAAATGCACTTTTCGTCGTCTTAAAATTTCTTGTTCTTGCATAAGAAACTAAATTCTTGTTCTTATTTGAAGCAGTCGTGTTATTTGCGTAAATTAGGTCAAGTAGAAAATAGACTTTCTCCTATAAATAAAAATAATGAAACTTACCTTTCCAAAAATGGAAACTATAATTGTGCTGTTAGGTGTATCAGCAATTTTGCTAATTGGCTGTGATTTACATATGCAAATAAGACTAATTAAAAATAGACATTCTTCTTTAATTGAAGAAAGGGCAAGTCTTTTGGCTAAAAAAGTAGAGGCTGTAATTTCCATATAGTTGAAAGATAACAAATTATGCTAATCAGTCTACTTTACATTTATAAATTAGATTAATTATAAAACACAGGATCTCCCTGCAACCGAACCACCTTTAAGTCCCATGTTTGCAAAATATGGTAAGAGACAAAGCAACCATTGATCTTAACAAAATATTATGCAGTAGCATATTATTCAAAAAATAAGTTTTTAGTCTCAACAACTCTGCAAGTCCTTTTGCACACCAGTCTTACTTAATTGCCTATTATGAAGACAATGTACTATGTGGTTTCCATGTTTTTGAAAAGAAATATTTCAGCTTTAGGAGGTTTTACTTGGAGCACATATCTTTATTTATAAATAACCATTTATACATTTGCTATTTTGGACCAAGAGATCTATTGCATTTTATCTAATATTTTATGCATAAACAATTGATGTAATCTCTTAAAATCTTGTTACAATCGTTTGTTTTTGCTTGGAGATTGAGTTAATCCTTTACAAGATTAAAGGAAGCTGCAAGATTGCATATTGATAAGGTAATGGACTGAGCTATAAAGGAGCAGCTGGAATTCATCATCAGTAAGTGATATATTTTGGTTAAAACAATACTCTGAATGGAAGTAGGCTCAGTGCTGTGGAAGACCGGAGGGATTTGAGGGTACATTGCTCACAGGACATTAATGGCAGCACCTCAGCTGATAAGACCTTAGCTTGGGAGGATATTGAGGCTTTGGTGAGGGTACAATGCAGATTCATTAGGGTGCTGGCTGGCATGAGGAAATACAGATACAAAAAAACACTTTAAAACTTTGGTCTTTTTTCATTAGAATAACACAGATAATGGGGGAAATGAAAGAAGTGTTTAAAATTATGAAAGGATGGGACAGGCTAATTGAAGCAGATTGTTTGCAGTAGTTGAGGGGTCAAGAATGAGGGGCTATAGATCCAAGATTAAATATCAGAGATTTAGAACAGAGGGCAAGGAAATGTTTTCACAGAGTTATGAGGCTGTGGAATTCATTTCCAGGGTTGGTGGTTGAGGCAGAAACTATGTCAACATTCAAGATTAGATTCGATAGGTGGATGAAGGAAAAGGGGTTGAAGGCATGTGGTAACAGGGTGGGTAAATGTGATTAGCTCTATTTGCTCGTGTGGAAGGTAAATGCTGAAACAGACTGGTTGGACAAATCATAGAATCATAGAAAATTTATAGCACAGAAGGAGGCCATTCAGCCCATCGTGTCTGTGCCGGCCGAAAATGAGCCACCCAACCTAATCCCACTTTCCAGCACTTAGTCCGTAGCCCTGCAGGTCACGGCACTTCAGGTGCACATCCGGTAATTTTTAAATGAGTTGAGGGTTTCTGCCTCTACCACCCTCTCAGGCAATGAGTTCCAGACTCCCACCATCGTCTGGGTGAAAACATTTTCTCCTCAGCTCCCCTTTAATCCTTCTACCAATCACTTTAAATCTATGCCCCTGGTTATTGACCTCTCTGCTAAGGGAAATAGGTCCTTCCTATCCACTCTATCTAGGCCCGTCATAATTTTGTACACCTCAATTAAATCACCCCTCAGCCTCCTCTGTTCCAAAGAGAACCACCCCAGCCTATCCAATCTTTCCTCATAGCTAAAATTCTCCAGTCCTGGCAACATCCTCGTAAATCTCCTCTGTACCCCCTCTAGTGCAATTACATCCTTCCTGTAATGTGGTGACCAGAACTGTACACAGTACTCAAGCTGTAGCCTAACCAGTGTTTTATACAGTTCCAGCATAACCTCGCTGCTCTTATATTCTATGCCTCGACTAATAAAGTATTCCATATGCCTTCTTAACCACTTTATCTATCTGTCCTGCTACCTGTGGACATGCACTCCAAGGTCCCTCACTTCCTCTACACCTTTCAGTATCCTCCCATTTATTGTGTACTCCCTTGCCTTGTTTGCCCTCCCCAAATGCATTACCTCACACTTCTCTGGATTGAATTCCATTTGCCACTTTTCTGCCCACCTGACCAGTTCATTGATATCTTCCTGCAGTCTACAGCTTTCTTCCTCACTATCAACCACACGGCCAATTTTTGTATCATCTGCAAACTTCTTAATCATGCCCCCTACATTTAAGTCCAAGTCATTAATATGTATCACAAAAATCAAGGGACCTATTACTGAGCCCTGCGGGACCCCACTGGAAACAGCCTTCCAGTCATAAAAACACCCATCAACCATTACCCTATGCTTCCTACCACTGAGCCAATTTTGGATCAAACATGCCACTCTCCCGTGGATCCCATGGGCTTGTACTTTTTTGACCAGTCTGTCATGTGGGACCTTGTCAAAAGCCTTGCTAAAATCCATGTACACTACATCAAATGCACTACCCTCATCGACCCTGCTTGTTACCTCCTCAAAAGATTCAATCAAGTTAGTCAGACACGACCCTCCCTTAACAAATCCACGCTGACTGTCCTTGATTACTCCGTGCCTTTCTAAGTGACGGTTTGTCCAGAGTTGATTTCAATAATTTGCCCACCACCGAGGTTAGACTGACTGGCTTGTAATTACTCGGTCTATCCCTCACTCACTTTTTAAACAATGGTAGAATGTTAGCAGTCCTCCAATCCTCCAACGCCATGCATGTATCCAGTGAGGATTGGAAAATGATGGTCAGAACCTCCACTATTTACTCCCTTGCTTCTTTTAACAGCCTGGGACACATTTGATTCAGCCCTGGTGATTTATCTACTTTCAAAGATGTTAATCCCCTTAATACTTCCTCTCTCACTATGTTTATCCCATTCAATATTTCACACTCCTCCTCCTTTTCAACTACAATCTCAGCATCTTCCCTCTCTTTTATGAAGACAGACGCAAAGTATTCATTAAGAACCATACCAACATCTTCCGCCTCCACACATGGGTTACCTTTTTGGTCTCTAATAGGCCCTACTCTTTCCTCAGTTATCCTCTCGCTCTTAACGTATTTAAAAAACATATAAATAAATAAATGCCTGTTTCCATGTCATAGCTTCTATGTATTTCTTTCTAAATACAACTGTTCTGGTGAAAATAAAATGACAGTTGATGGAATACCATCCTCATTATTCTACACCCGCAGGAACTCGTGCGATTCCCTACGTCCTTGCACACTGTATTTAGACTCCTGTCCACCCTCAGGCACCCTTCTTAGAACCCGTACAGTCTTGGGCACCCTTCATAGACTCCGTACACACTCGCACACCCTCCTTGGACTCCACGCACCCTCGGGTCCCTCCTTGAACCCCTACACCATCAGGAACCCTCCTTACACTCCGTACATCCTTGAGCACCCTATTTAGGCCCCCTACACCCTCGTGCACCCACCCTATTTACACCTGTTAACCCTCGTGCACCCATCTTAGACTCCGTACACGCTTGTGCACACTCCTTGGACCCTGTACACCCTGATGCATCCTCCTTAGACATGGTACATCCCAGGGTACCCTCCTTAGACCCTTACACCTTCAGAACTCTCCTTAGACTCCTGTACCTTCAGGAACCTTCCTTAGGAAACATAGGAACATAAGTGGGCCATTCAGCCCCTCGAGCCTGTTCCGCCATTCAATTAGATGATGGCTGATGTGTATCTCCAGTCCATTTACTCATCTTGGTTCCATATCCCGTAATAACTTTACCAAACAAAACTCTATCAATCTCAGTTTTGAAATTTTCAATTGACCTAGCCTCAACAGTTTTTTGGGGGAGAGAGTTCCAGATTTCCACTGCCCTTTGAGTGAAGAAGTGCTTCCTGACATCACCCCTGAATGGCCGAGCTCTAAATTTAAGGTTATGCCCCCTTGTTCTGGACTCCCCCCTACCAGAGGAAATGGTTTCTATCTACCCTGTCAAATCCTTTAATAATCTTAAACACCTCAATTAGATCACCCCTTAATCTTATATACTCAAGGGAATACAATCCTAACCCTAACCCTGCATACTGTCTTTGGACCCTGTACACCCTCGACCACCCTGCTTAAACCCTATTAATACTCCCGCACTTTCCTTAACTTCAACAAATTACAAACTCTTCAATGGATTGCAACAAATTAAATATGGAATACCTGTGCGAAACATTTGTACATACAAGAGAGTTCAAATGAATCTGTGATTGGATTACTGTCAGGTTAAGTATTTTTTTCC
This sequence comes from Heptranchias perlo, assembly GCF_035084215.1. Classification (NCBI taxonomy): domain Eukaryota; kingdom Metazoa; phylum Chordata; class Chondrichthyes; order Hexanchiformes; family Hexanchidae; genus Heptranchias; species Heptranchias perlo. The sequence goes on from NC_090331.1 coordinate 58,040,463, forward strand.
TGAATTATATAGAAGCAGTGCAATCAGTAAAAGCCCTGTCGAAGGAATCCCTGAGTTAATCAGATGAAGGATGATTTTGCTGGGGAATGGAAAACTCTTCCCATTTCAGGCACCCAGTGTCAACATCAAGCACTGCTGGACCAGGTATGACACAGCCAGCTGCAGAGCAAAGTTTCAGTTTCTCTGCCCCAACAATGTGCCTTAGCCCTAACCTTAGACAGTCACTCACTGCTGCACAAGTGTGACATTTTTATCTTCCATACCAACCAGCCTTTTGGTCTCTTACTGAGATCAGCAATCTAGTGCCAAATTAAAGATAGTCTTTCCACTAGGTTGAGGCTGCCTGAACTCTTTTCACATAGGACCCCTACACCAGCGAAGAAAAGATTTCTATCCCATCAGTTTGGGCTGGATTCAAGCCCAGGTCTAGAAAATCAAAGGGCAGTGTGCTAACCAATTGTACCACAGACTCCAGGAAGAACTTCTAATCAATAATTCCACCTCTTAGTGTCTGCTCTGTGACAGAGAGTGATTTATGTAGATCACGAGGAAAAGGAACTGTTGGAAGCCAGATAGTTCTGTCTTGTAAGGGAAGGAAAATTGGAGGGTAAATCATCCTGACTTGATCTTGTGTAATTACTAGCAACTGGTTACAAAGCAGCAATTGCAGAATACATTGTCAATCAAATGTATTTTTATTTATATAAGACTAAAGAAAGAACTTACGTTTATACAGTGCCTTTCATGGACCTCATGCCATCCCAAGGTGCTTCACAGACAATGAAATACTTTTGAAGTGTAGACGCTATTGTAATGTAGGGAAACACTGCAACAAACAGCAATGACATAAATAATTTGTTTTGGTGGTATTGGTTGAGAGATAAATGTTGGCCAGGACACTGGGAGAACTCCCCTGCTCTTCTTCGAGCAGTGCCATGGGATCTTCTAGGAACATAGGAACAGGAGTAGGCCATTCAGCCCCTTGAGCATGCTCCGCCATTCAAGGAAATCATGGCTGATCTGTGACCTAACTCTATATACCTGCCATAGCCCCATATCCCTTAATACCTTCAGTTAACAAAAATCTATCAATCTCAGATTTAAAATTAACAATTGAGCTAGCATCAATGGCCATTTGCAGAAGAGAGTTCCAAACTTCTACCACCCTTTGCGTGTAGAAGTGTTTCCTAACTTCACTCCTGAAAGTCCTGGCTCTAATTTTTAGGCTATGTCCCCTAGTCCTAGACTCCCCAACCAGCGGAAATAGATTACCTCTATCTACCCTATCAGTTCCCCTTAATACGTTGAAAAATTTGATCAAATCACCCCTTAATCTTCTAAATTCCATCTTTTATGTCCACCTGAGAGAGCAGATGGGGCCTTGATTTAAATGCTAGCAATTCTGACAGAGCAGCATTCCATTGGTACTGTACGGAAGTATCGGCCTAGATTATGTGCTCAAGCCTCCGGAGTTGGGCTTGAACATCTAACCTTCTGACTCAGAGGCAAGGGTGGTACCACTGAGCCAAGTAGTAATACAAAGTGATTTGGTAAAATTACAGCACATGGAATTGAAGGCAACCTTAGGACATAGGTTGAAAATTGTTTGGGAGGTAGGAGATAGAGAGTAGGGATAAAAGGAATGTACTCTGATTGGCAGAATGTGACAAGTGGTGTTCCCCAGGGATCTGTACTGAGGCCTCAGCTTTTCACCATATATATCAATGACTTGGATGAAGGAATAAAGAGCTGTATATACAAGTTTGCAAATGACACTAAGTTAGGAGGAGCAATAAGTTGTGTAGATGGGAGCAGGAAGTTACAAAGGATATAGACAGATTAAGTGAGAAGGTAAAACTGTGGCTGTTGGAATTCAATGTGGAGAAGTGTGAGGTCATCCACTTTGGATCCAAGAAAGAAAAATTGGAATATTTTCTAAATGGCAAGAGACTAGAAACTGTGTAGGAGCAAGGGATTTGGATGTCCAGGTACACAAATCACTAAAAGCTAGTGCACAGGTACAAAAAGTAATCAAAAAGGCCAATGGAATGTAGGCCTTTATCTCAAGAGGGTTGGAATACAAACAGAAGGAAGTTATGCTTCAGTTGTACAGAGCCTTGGTCAGACTCCATCTGGAATATTGCGTTCAGTTCTGGGCACCGCACCTCATGAAGAATATATTGGCCTTCAGTGGTGCACATTTACCAAAATGATACTGGGGCTTAAAGGGTTAAACTATGAGGACAGGTTGCATAAACTTGGGTTGTATTCCCATGAGTTTAGAAGGGAAACTCAAATTAGATTGAGGGGTTTAAAAGGTTAAATCCTGTACTATTCAATGACTTGTTACCATAAAATTTTGTACATGGTAACAGGTCTTCAAATAGTACAGGATTTAATCTTTTGGCTTTGTATTTCTCCATTGCTGCTGTACAAAGCAATGGGCTTTATAGTGAAAATGTGGGTCATAGGAAATAAGTGATCATGATAAAAATAGTATTTTAGATTTCACCCTTTCTATAACAACATGGGAAATTTTCTATTCTCGCTTTCACTTGCCAGTGTAGCCAGTAACCTGTAGTGCTGTTATACCTGGCTGATGACTGTGTTATTTCTGTTTTGGAACAGGGGGGTGTGATGCTACTCATTTTGTGTCCATGGCATAACATTGCTTTTTGCATCAATACGGTGTAATTAGCCTCTCTGGTGCATTTAGTGCCACAGTTGGTATTTTATTAAACAATAAAATGATACTAACTGTCACCCTCCTGCACCATTATTTATGGCATCTTCCCCATGGCATTAATCAGCAGCACAGTAATCAAACCCAGCTGTCATCAAGGGTTTTTCAGAACACAAAATGACTTCTGACTGGTGAGATGTTTAAGAAACAGAAGAGGGATACCATCCCTAAGGATTTATACATAGTGGATTCATTTCTTAGACTGACACACACTGTGTGGATTTTGATTTAAAATGTAAATGCTGCAAATAGGGATTAAGGGAGAAAATACAGACTGCCATGAACTAAAAAGTATCTGTTTTGCCGGAAGAGATGACCAAAGCATTCACTTTCTATGCCATTGATACTTTTCTGTTGCGAGTTGGTGCTGTTCAAGGGCCTCTACATATAAGTTGGAGCGTAATTTTTTTTTGTTTTTTATTCATTCTCAGGATAAGGGCATTGCATCGCTGGCAAGGTTGGTATTTATTGCCCATCCCTAGTTGCCCTGAGAAATTGGTGATGGGCCTTATTCTTGAACTGTTGTTTCTTTGTAGTGGTTTGATACAACTGAATGGCTTGCTAGCCACTTCAGAGGACAGTTAAGAGTCAACCACATTGGTGTGGGACTGGAGTCACATATAGGACATGATGTGGAGATGCCGGTGATGGACAAATGTAAGGACTTGCACAACACCAGGTTATAGTCCAAAAGTTTTATTTTAAATCACAAGCTTTCGGAGCTTACCTCCTTCGTCAGATGAGTGAAGGGTTCTAAAAACGCATAGCATATATTAGGCTGGGAGGCGATCACAGCAATCAAAGGTGTCGTTGGTGTTCAGACAGGTTAGCCACGGAAAACATTACATCCCAGTATACGAGTACACAATGGGTCAGATTACAAAGACAGAGAGAGAAAGAGACCCAAAAGGCAGAGAAAGAGAGAGAATGACCAGTTGTATTAAAAACAGATAACTTTTTTTCGCTTTTGGGGTTACATGTATCGTGACATGAACCCAAGATCCCGGTTGAGGCCGTCCTCATGGGTGCGGAACTTGGCTATCAATTTCTGCTCAACGATTTTGCGTTGTCGTGTGTCTCGAAGGCCACCTTGGGGAACGCTTACCCGAAGATTGGAGGCTGAATGTCCTTGACTGCTGAAGTGTTCCCCGACTGGGAGGGAACCCTCCTGTTTGGTGATTGTTGCACGGTGTCCGTTCATCCGTTGTCACAGCGTCTGCATGGTCTCGCCGATGTACCATGCTCCGGGGCATCCTTTCCTGCAACGTATGAGGTAGACAACATTGGCCGAGTCACAGGAGTATGAACCATGTACCTGGTAGGTGGTGTCCTCTCGTGTGATGGTGGTATCTGTGTCGATGATCTGGCATGTCTTGCAGAGTTTGCCGTGGCAGGGTTGTGTGGTGTCGTGGACGCTGTTCTCCTGAAAGCTGGGTAATTTGCTGCGAGCGATGGTCTGTTTGAGGTTAGGTGGCTGTTTGAAGGTGGTAGTGGAGGCGTGGGGATGGCCATAGCGAGGTGTTCATCGTCATCGATGACATGTTGAAGGCTGCGAAGAACATGGTGTAGTTTCTCCGCTCCGGGGAAGTACTGGACGACGAAGGGTACTCTGTTGGTTGTGTCCCGTGTTTGTCTTCTGAGGAGGTCAATGCGATTTTTCGCTGTGGCCCGTCGGAACTACACGATAACATCAACAATTCCACCCCACCATCAAACTCACCATGGACTACTCCTCAGAATCAGTTTCATTCTTGGACACATGAATCTCCATCAAAGACGGGCACCTCAGCATCTCACTCTACTGCAAGCCCACGGACAACCTCACGATGCTCCCCTTTTCCAGCTTCCACCCCAACCACGTCAAAGAGGCCATCCCCTATGGACAGGCCCTGCGAATACACAGGATCTGCTCAGACGAGGAGGAACGCGATGGACACCTACAGACGCTGAAAGATGCCCTCGTAAGAACGGGATATGACGCTCAACTCGCCGATCGACAGTTCCGACGGGCCACAGCGAAAAATCGCATAGACCTCCTCAGAAGACAAACACGGGACACAACCAACAGAGTACCCTTCGTCGTCCATTACTTCCCCGGAGCGGAGAAACTACGCCATGTTCTTCGCAGCCTTCAACATGTCATCGATGACGACGAACACCTCGCTAAGGCGAACACCTCGCTAAGGCCATCCCCACGCCTCCACTACTCGCCTTCGAACAGCCACCTAACCTCAACAGACCATCGTTCGCAGCAAATTACCCAGCTTTCAGGAGAACAGCGTACACGACACCACACAACCCTGCCACGGCAACCTCTGCAAGACATGCCAGATCATCGACACAGATACCACCATCACACGAGAGGGCACCACCCGCCAGGTACATGGTTCATACTCCTGTGACTCGGCCAATGTTGTCTACCTCATACGTTGCAGGAAAGGATGCCCCGGAGCATGGTACATCGGCGAGACCATGCAGACACTGCAACAACGGATGAACGGACACCGCACAACAATCGCCAGACAGGAGGGTTCCCTCCCAGTCGGGGAACACTTCAGCAGTCAAGGACATTCAGCCTCCGATCTTCAGGTAAGCGTTCTCCAAGGCGGCCTTCGAGACACACGACAACGCAAAATCGTTGAGCAGAAATTGATAGCCAAGTTCCGCACCCATGAGGACGGCCTCAACTGGGATCTTGGGTTCATGTCATGCTACATGTAACCCCACCAGCAAAAAAAAGTTATCTGTTTTTAATACAACTGGTCATTCTCTCTCTCTTTCTGCCTTTCGGGTCTCTTTCTCTCTCTGTCTTTGTAATCTGACCCATTGTGTATTCAGTATACTGGGATGTAATGTTTTCCGTGGCTAACCTGTCTGAACACCAACGACACCTTTGATTGCTGTGATCGTCTCCCTGCCTATATATGCTCTGCGTTTTTAGAACCTGATGAAGGAGGTAAGCTCCGAAAGCTTGTGATTCAAAATAAAACTGTTGGACTATAACCTGGTGTTGTGCAAGTCCTTACATATAGGACAGAAAGGGTTTCCTTTCCTAAATAACATTAGTGAACCACTTGGGCTTTTACGACAATCCAACAGCTTCGTGATCACTTTTACTGAGACCAGTGTTTATTTCCAGATTTTTAAAACTGAATTTAAATTCTTAAATTCTTAAATTGGCATGGTGGTATTTGAACTGGATTACTAGTCCAGTCCTCTGGATCACTAGTCTGGTAACATATCCATTACATACCATATCCGGGAAAATTGCAAACGGCTTAGGTACCTGTGGTCTTGCTCAGATAGGTAGTTAACAAATGTGCTTTCCATTCTTCTCGCTCCACCTCACCCTTAAAATCAGGTACCCATTTAGAATGGACGAGGTTTCAGAAACAGGAGAGGTGAATGTTCAGTTTTTAAGGGGTGCCTAGAATATTATCACAGATGTGTGATATATATATATATATATATATATATATATATTTGAATATTATCACTGCCGCTGAGGGAAAGTCTGCAGGCTGGATGAAAGTCATCTGCAAGCCATATGTTTGACACCCCTGGTTTAGTAAGTTAAAAAGCCTATTTTTAAAAGTGGTAAAGTAAAAATATATATTGTGCAAACTTACATGAGGCAAAATGGTTGCAGACTTGCAAATATCTTATTTTGGTTTAAAATGTAACCTGTTTCAATGTATTTCAGACTAAAAAATAAATAACTCCATATGTTTGGCTGGGTTTAAAACCTGTCTTACTTTTCTTGATCATAAATCTCACTACTCACATGTTCCTGATGTTGACAGCTGTGCATATGTGTAATCTTACATGCATGTCTGCAATTATAGAATCATAGAAAATAGGAGCAAGAGTAGGCCATTCGGCCCTTCGGGCCTGCTCCGCTATTCAGAATGATCATGGCTGATCGTCTAACTCAGTACCCTGTTCCCGCTTTTCCCCCATATCCCTTGATCCCTTTAGCATTAAGAAATATATCTATCTCCTTCTTGAATATATTTAATGACTTGGCCTCCACTGCGTCTGTGGTAGAGAATTCCATAGGTTCATCACTCTCTGAGTGAAGAAATTTCTCCTCATCTCGGTTCTAAATGGCATACCCCGTATCCTGAGACTGTGACCCCTGGTTATGGATTCCCCATCCATCAGGAACATCCTCCCTGCATCTAGTCTGTCTAGTCCTGTTAGAATTTTATATGTTTCAATGAGATCACCTCTCATTCTTCTAAACTCTCGTGAATATAGGCCTAGTCAACCCAATCTCTCCTCATACGTCAGTTCTGCCATCAGAGGAATCAGTCTGGTAAACCTTCGTTGCACTCCCTCCATGGCAAGGACATCCTTCCTCAGATAAGGAGACCAAAACTGCACCCAATACTCCAGATGTGGTCTCACCAAGGCCCTGTATAACTGCAGTAAGACATCCCTGCTCCTGTACTCAAATCCTCTTGCAATGAAGGCCAACATACCATTCGCCTTCCTAACTGTTTGCTGCACCTGAATGCTTGCTTTCAGCGACTGGTGTACAAGGACACCCAAGTCTCGTTGCACCTCCCCTTTTCCCAATCTATCACCATTTAGATAATAATCTGCCTTTCTGTTTTTACAACCAAAGTGGATAACCTCACATTTATCCATGTTATACTGCATCTGCCATGTTCTTGCCCACTCACCCAACTTGTCTAAATCACATTGGCACCTCTTTGCATCCTCCTCACAGCTCACATTCCACCCCAGCTTTGTGTCGTCTGCAAACTTGGAAATGTTACATTCAGTTCCCTCATCCAAATCATTGATATATATTGTGAATAGCTGGGGCCCAAGCACTGATCCCTGCGGCACCCCACTAGTCACTGCCTGCCATCCGGAAAAAGACCCGTTTATTCCTACTCTCTGTTTCCTGTCTGTCAACCAATTCTCAAACCATGCCAGTATATTCCCCCCAATCCCATGTGCTTTAATTTTGCACACTAACCTCTTGTGTGGGACCTTATCAAAAGCCTTCTGAAAATCCAAGTACACCACATCCACTGGTTCTCCCCTATCTATTCTACTAGTTACCTCCTCAAAAAACTCCAGTAGATTTGTTAAGCATGATTTCCCTTTCATAAAACCATGCTGACTTTGTCCAATCCCATTAATGCCTTCCAAGTGTTCTGTTATCACATCCTTTATAATAGACTCTAGCATTTTCCCTACTACTGAGGTTAGGCTAACTGGTCTGTAATTCCCTGTTTTTTCTCTCCCTCCTTTTTTAAATAGTGGGGTTACATTTGCCACCCTCCAATCTGTAGGAACTGTTCCAGAGTCTATAGAATTTTGGAAGATGACCACCAATGCATCCACTATTTCCAGGACCACTTCCTTTAGTACTCTGGGCTGTAGATTATCAGGCCCTGGGGATTTGTCAGCCTTTAGCCCCATTAATTTCCCTAGCACTTTTTTTTACTAATACTGGTTTCCTTCAGTTCCTCCCTCTCACTAGACCCTTGGTTCCCTAACATTCCCGGGAGGTTATTTGTTTCCTCCTTTGTGAAGGCAGAACCAAAGTATGTGTTTAATTATTCTGCCATTTCTTTATTCCCCATTATAATTTCCCCCATTTCTGTCTGTAAGGGATCTACATTTGTCTTCACTAATCTTTTTCTCTTGACATATTTATAGAAGCTTTTATAGTCAGTTTTTATGTTCCTTGCTAGTTTACTCTCATACTCTATTTTTCCCCTCTTAATCAATCTCTTTGTTCTCCTTTGCTGAATTCTAAACTGCTCCCAATCCTCAGGCTTGCTGCTTTTTCTGGCAATTTTATATGTCTCCTCTTTGGATCTAATACTATCCCTAATTTCTTTTGTAAGCCACGGTTGAGCCACCTTTCCTGTTTTATTTTTGCGCCAGACAGGAATGAATAATTGTTGTAATTCCTGCACATATTCTTTAAATATTAGCCATTGCCTATCCACCGTCATCCCTTTTAGTAAAGTTCCCCAATCTATCCTAGCCAACTCACACCTCATACTTTTGTAATTTCCTTTATTTAGATTCAGGACCCTAGTTTCGGATTCAACTACTTCACTCTCCATCTTAATGAGGAATTCTATCATGTTATGGTCGCTCTTCCCTAACAAGATTGTTAATCAATCCTTTCTCATTGCACAATACCCAGTCTAGGATCACTTGTTCTCTAGTTGGTTCCTCGACATATTGGTCTAGAAATCCATCACGTACACACTCCAGGAATTCCGCCCCCCACAGTATTATCGCTAATTTGGTTTGATCAATCTATATGTAAATTAAAGTCACCCATGATTATAGTTGTACCCTTCTTGCATGCGTCTCAAATCTCCTGTTTAATGCCCTCCCCTAAATCTCCACTACTGTTTGGGGGCCTATAGACAACCCCCACCAATGTTTTCTGCCCCTTGGTGTTTCTTAGCTCCACCCATACAGATTCCACATCGTGATTTTCTGAGCCAATATCCTTCCTCACTATTGCATTGATTTCCTTCTTTACTAACAACGCTACCCCACCTCCTTTCTCTTTTTGCCTGTCCTTCCTAAATATTGAATACCCCTGGATGTTCAGTTCCCATCCTTGGTCACCCTGCAGCCATGTCTCTGTAATCGCAACTATACCATATCGGTTAATATCTATCTGCGCTGTTAATTCATCTACCTTATTGCGAATGCTCCGCGCGTTAAGACACAATACCTTTAGACTTGTCTTTTTAAGATTGCTAGTCATCTTAGTGTTATTGTGCACTATGGCCCTATTTGCTTTTCGCCCTTATTTTCTCTGCCTTCCACTATTGCTTCTTCCCTTCCTGTCTTTTGTTTCTATCCTTGTTTCTCCCTCCTCTGTCTCCCTGCTCAAGTTCCCATCCCCCTGCCATTCTAGTTTAAACCTTCCCCAACAGCACTAGCAAACATCCCCGCGAGGACATTGGTCCCAGTCCTGCTTGGGTGTGACCCGTCCCGTTTGTACAGGTCCCACCTTCCCAAGAACAGGTCCCAATGTCCCAGGAATCTAAATCCCTCCCTCCTACACCATCCCTACAGCCACGCATTCATCTGGTCTGTTCTCCTGTTCCTATACTCACTAGCACGTGGCACTGGTAGTAATCCTGAGATCACTACCTTTGAGGTCCTGCTTTTTAATTTATCTCCTAACTCCTTAAATTCACCTTGCAGGACCTCATCCCTTTTTTTTAACTATGTCGTTGGTACCGATATGGACCACGACTGCTGGCTGTTCACCCTTCCCCTCCAGAATGCCCTGCAGCCGCTCCATGACATCCTTGACCCTAGCACCAGGGAGGCAACATACCATCCTGGAGTCACGTTTGCGGCCGCAGAAATGCCTATCTGTTCCCCTTACAATTGAATCCCCTATCACTATAGCCCTGCCACTCTTATTCCTCCCCTCCTGTGCAGCAGAGCCACCCGTGGTGCCCCGAACTTGGCTCTTGCTGCTTTCCCCTGATAAGCCATCTCCCCCAACAGTATCCAAAGCGGTATATCTGTTTGAGAGGGAGATGGCCCCAGGGGACTCCTGCTCTACCTGCCTAGTCCTTTTACTCTGCCTGGCGGTCACACATTTCCTTTCTGCCTGCGTAATCTTTACCTGCGGTGTGACCACCTCACTGAATGCATTATCCACGATAGTCTCAGCATCGCGGATGCTCCACAGTGAATCCACCCGCAGCTCCAGCTCTGAAATACGGTTAGCTAGTAGCTGCAGCTGGACACACTTCCTGCACACATGGTGGCCAGGGACACTGGTAGCGTCCATGACTTCCCACATAGTACAGGAGGAGCATATCACGGGTGCGAGCTGTGCTGCCACGATTTGCCTTAGATTTACATTAAAAACTTGTCGTAAGTGTTCAGGGTCCGGCATTAAATAATTTAACAGTCTCAAATCAGTTTGTAATCGACAAAAGACCATAGCAAAAAATGACCCTGAATCTAATACCAGTAAAACTAATTAAACAGTCTTACTCAGAGAAGCCATAATGATGTAGAATTGGAATTTAAAATATTCGTCTTTAACAGCAGGGACTGCGAATGCTCTTGAGTTTAGAATTCAGGCACTGTATATTATCAATGAGGGCAAAAAGGAGCTTTGCTGTTAACCATATCTGACCTTAGAGCACTTGATACTTGGAAGCAAAACATTTCATCCCCTAGCACATTCACTGCTGCGAATATTTCTGTCAGTTTCTTTGGTTGAGTGTTGCAAAAGTTCAATTTAATACCAAAAGAATTTTGTTTAAATAATCAAATTTTGTAGTGTAATTCTCCAGCTGTAATTAGCCTTTACAGGAACCCAGGGGAAGTTGAGTTGCAGGTCCAGAACTTGGACACGGAACTTAGAGAACTCCGCAGTGCAAATGTCTGGTTGGAACACCAGATAAATGAGCTGAAAACTCATCTCTAAAAAAACAAGATTGGAATAACAACACCAATGCCTAAATAAGCCACCTGTTAGAGAGGGCAATGCAACAATGCGTAGCATGGTAAGTAAGGTTGGTGAGCTGCAGGCTTAAGTCGCCACATGGGACTATGATATAGTGGCAATAACAGAGACTTGGCTCAAAGAAGGGGAGGATTGGTTACTTAATATTCCTGGCTACAAGGTATTCAGGAAAGATAGGGAAGGAAAGAAGGGCGGTGGGGGGGTGGGGCGGGAGGGTGCAGTATTGATCAAAGAAACTATTATAGCACTGGAAAGGAATGATGTAGTTTTGGGGTCAAAGACAGAATCTATTTGGTTAGAATTCAGGAATAATAGAGCAGCTATTACCTACTGGGTGTATATTTGGTTAGAGGTCAGGAGCAACAGAGGAGCGATTATGCTACTGGGTGTATACTATAGGCCACCAAATAGTGGAGAAAATTTGCAGGCAAATTACAGAAAGATGCAAGAACTATAGAGTAGTGATAATGGGGGACTTCAATTATCCCAATATAGACTGGGACAGTAACAGTGTAAAGGGCAAAGAGGGAAAGGAATTCCTGAAATGTGTTAAAGAGAACTTTCTGGAACAGAGTGTTTCCAGCCCAACCAGGAAGGAAACAGTGCTGGAATTAATTCTGGGGAACAAAGTGGGGCAGGTGGAGCATGTGTCAGTGGGGGAGCATTTGGGGAACAGTGATCATAATATCATTAGGATTAGAATAGTTATGGACAAGGACAAGGAACAATCAAATGTGAAAATGCTTAACTGGAGGAGGGCAAATTTCAGTGAGTTAAAAAGGGATCTTGCCCAGGTGGATTGGAATCAAAAATTGGTAGACAAAGCAGTAATTGAACAATGGGAGGCCTTCAAGGAGAAATGGTTCAGATACAGAGTAGGCATATGCCTACGAGGGGGAAAGAGAAGGCATCCAAAGCTAGAGCTCTCTGGATGACTAAAAATATAGAGATTAAAATTAAACAGAAAAAGGAGGCTTATGACGAATGTAAAGTTCATAACACAAGAGAACCAGGCTGAATACAGAAAGTACAGAGGAGATCTAAAAAAGGGAATAAGAGGGGCAAAGAGAGAGTATGAGAATAGATGAGCAGCTAACATAAAAGGGAACCCAAAAGTCTTTTATAGACATATAAATAGTAAAAGAGTAGTCAAAGCAAGCGTGGACCGATTAGGGACAAAAAATAAATCTTCTTGTGGAGGCAGAGGGCATGGCTGAGGTACTAAATGAATACTTCGCATCCGTCTTCACTAGAGAAGATGATGCTGCCATTGTAGCAGTAAAAGAGGAGGTAGCAATGATATTGGATAGGATAAAAATAGATAAAGAGGAGTTACTTAAAAGATTGGCAGTACTCAAAGTAGAAAAGTCACCCAGACCAGATGGGATGCATCTTAGGTTTCTGAGGGAAGTAAGGGTGGAAATCACAGAGGCTCTGGGCACAATCTTCCAATCCTCCTTAGCTATGGGGATGGTGCCGGAGGACTGGAGGATCGCAAATGTTACTTAATTGTTCAAAAAAGGGGAGAGGAATAAACCCAGCAATTACAGGCCAGTCAGCCTAACGTCGGTGGTGGGGGAACTTTTAGAGACAATAATCCGGAACAAAATTAATTGGCACTTGGAAAAGTATGGGCTAATAAAGGAAAGTCACCGTGGATTTGTTAAAGGAAAGTCATGATTGACTAACTTGATTGAGTTCATTGATGACGTCTCCTTGCCTAAGGAAGGATATACTTGCCTGAGAGGGGGTTCAATGAAGGTTCACTAGATTGATTCCTGGGATGAGAGGTTTGTCCTATGAGGAGAGATTGAGTAGAATGGGCCTATATTCTCTGGAGTTTAGAAGAATGAGAGGTGACCTCATTGAAATGTCTAAAATTCTTAGAGGGCTTGACAGGGTCGATGCTGAGAGGCTGTTTCCCCTGGCTGGAGAGTCCAGAACTAGGGGTCATAGTCTCAAGTTAAGGGGTCAGCCATTTAGGACTGAGATGAGGAAAAATTTCTTCACTCAGAGGGTTGTGAATCTGTGGAATTCTCTACCCCAGAGGGCTGTGGATGCTCAGTGGTTGAGTATATTCAAGACTTTTATCAAAGGATATTTGGACACTAAGGGAATCAAGGGATAGGGCGGGAAAGTGGAGTTGAGGTCGAAGATCAGCCATGATCTTATTGATAAGCGGAGGAGGCTCGAAAGGCCGTATAGCCTACTCCTGCTCCTATTTCTTATGCTCTTATGTAACGGAGGGGATTGATGAGGGTAGTGCAGTTGATGTTGTGTATATGGACTTTCAAAAAGCATTTGATAAAGTACCACATAATATCAAAATTATAGCTGATTGGACTAAAGGGACAGTGGCAGCATGGATACAAAATTGGCTAAGGGACAGAAAGCAGAGAGTAGTGGTGAACGATTGTTTTTCAGACTGGAGGGAGGTGTATAATGGTGTCCCCCAGGGGTCAGTATTAGTATCACTGCTCTTTTTGATATATATTAATAACCTGGACTTGGGTATAGAGGGTATAATTTCAAAGTTTGCAGATAACACGAAACTCAGAAATGTAGTAAACATTGTGGAGGATAGTAACAGACTTCAGGAGGACAGATTCAGACTGGTGAAATGGGCAAACACATGGCAGATGAAATTTAATGCAGAGAAGTGTGAAGTGATGCATTTTGGTAGGAAGAATGAGAAGAGGCAATAGAAACTAAATGGTACCATTTTAAAGGGGGTGCAGGAACAGAGAGACCTGGGGGTGCACATATACAAATTTTTGAAGGTGGCAGGACAAGTTGAGAAGGCTGTTGAAAAAGCATATGGGATCCTGGGCTTTATTAATAGAGGTATAGAGTATAAAAGCAAGGAAGTTATGGTAAACCTTTATAAAACACTGGTTAAGCCTCAGCTGGAGTATTGTGCTCAATTTTAGGCACCACAGTTTAGGAAGGATGTCAAGGCCTTCGAGAGGGTGCAGTGGAGATTTACTAGAATGGTGCCAGGGATGAGGGACTTCAGTTATGTGGAGAAATTGGAGAAGCTGGGATTGTTCTCCTTAGAGCAGAGAAGGTTACGGGGAGATTTGATAGAGGTGTTCAAAATCATGAACAGTTTTGATGGAGTAAATAAGGAGAAACTGTTTCCAGTGGCAGAAGGGTCGGTAACCAGAGGACACAGATTTAAGGTGATCGGCAAAAGAGCCAGAGGCGACATGAGGAAGCATTTTTTTAACGCAGCGATTTGTAATGATCTGGAATGCACTGCGTGAAAGGGTGGTGGAAGCAGATTCAATAGTAACTTTCAAAAGGGAATTGGATAAATACTTGAAGGGAAAAAAATTACAGGGCTATGGGGAAAGAGCAGGGGAGTGGGACTAAACGAATAGCTCTTTCAAAGAGCCGGCACAGGCACGATGGGCTGAATGGCCTCCTCCTCTGCTGTACTTACAATGAACAATTTGCGACTGGTAGATCTATAGTGGGCCACATACCCCACAGAATATGTTTTCACTTTCTAGTGAAACTCATACAAGGCATATACCGGGACAAAATAATTCCTAAAGCTATCACATTTACCACGACTCATATATGCTAACATAATAACAATCACAGCGTCATGTATGCAGAAGAGGCAAGGCAGTAGCATTTATTTATGTATGTCATACATGAGGTCACTGAGTTTCAGGTTTTACAGAAAAACAAATTAAAATGTGATCTCAAAACACGAATTAAAAATTCTGAAATCCAATGCAATATACCTTATTCAGTTACCTTGAAGAAGTGACCTTTACTCAGAGCTGTTTTTCAGTTGTAAGATTTTTTTTGAGTTGTCAGCTTTTGTGGGGCTGCTTCAGTTCTTTTGAAACTGTTTGTCAGCTTTTCCGAGTTTTATAGGTTGGCATGTATGAGGATTACCAGTTATTTCAGACAATGCCCCAGTTATCCTCCAACTCACCCCAGCTAACCTTCCACCTCATTCCCGACACTGGCACCTCAACTCTGGCCCTCTCAGAGAATTGTTCCCCTTCCTGTGGGCACAATTTACCCGCTGCATAGCTGAGAACCAGGGAGCCACATCTCCTCTGCATTACTTTAGGAAACCACCAAGGCAATCCTTTAGGGGCCACATTATCACTTTCACCTCTGCCAATAGTTTGAAAGCCCAAAGAAAACTGGATATACTGATACAAGAGTTAGAAATCCAACATGGAAAATATCAAACGGAGAGCACAAAAAGGGCCATGATATAGGCCAGAGGGGAATTAAACAGCTTGTTGCCAGTGGGTGCTGAGAATTTGCTCTAATATGCCATAGCCAAGTGCAATGAACAGATAACAAACTGGGGAGGCTGCTAACATACACCCAACGGCTCCAACTGCAAATCAAAACAATTTCATCAGTTAAGTAAACTGATGGTAATACGTCTCTGACCTCACTGAGGTGAACTGGGAGTTTGCCAACTACTGGACCTTGCCAGGTACCTCGAAATCCTAAGCCAATCCAACCTCCTCTCCTTCAAGCTCTTCCAGGAAAGCACCCACTTGCTCAACTCCCCAGTGAGATCCATCTGGCAGTAAGAAACCTCCAAACTGGGAAAGTTCCAAGGCTTGCTGAATTTTACAATACTTTACTTCCCTACTGCTGAAACTCTTCCAACCCTGCCTCCTCTACCTATTTCTGATACTACTAGACAAGGTCCCAGCCAAACAATTCCAAGATCTGGGCAGGTGCTTCTCCAATTCATCTGAACAGGCAAGAGTATGTAAGTATCTTCATGCACCTTTAGTTCTCAAAAAGGAGAGATTTGACTTCCCAAACTTGAGATATTATTGCCCCAGATCCAAGAGATTCATACAGGCCAACTGTTTACATTTGCAGTTTTGTGGATCTAGCGAAGACTGTCCCCAAATTAGTGCACAATTCTGCTTTCCGCATGCATGCGTCAGAACTTGCACACATGCGTGATCAGGTGGGGTCCACTCTGCAGGTAAGGACCCTTTACATAAATACATTTTCTAAAGTATTTGCTTTGACAATGTCAGAAATTATGCCTAATATGTTACTGTTGACAGAGCTCCTTTACATCAAATCTTTCAGGCTGCAGAGATATGAGGAGGATCCTTGCTAGTGGTGAGTTCAGATCAGAAAATTGGAGCTACAATGTTGTAACCTGATCTCCACCACTGCACCTACCGTGAGCAAGGTTCCACACCCAGGGTGGAATGGGGCCACACAAAATTATTGTCACAGAGTTTTAATTTAATACATATTCTATTTGCAATATCAACAGTTAAAAAAGTTAGCAGTTTATTGAAAAGATGGCTGGTCCAGTTTTTGCCTTGTTTGTTTTAATTTTTTCCTTATTTAGTTTTTCCCCTCTTCCACCCTTTCCCTCAAACTGGACATTGTTCTAATTGAAAGACTACATGGACAACCTCCTCAAAGGCTTGTGACAGATGGATGAGATTGAATTGAAATCAGTTGCCCACCAGCTTTTTCTCCCTTCAGGGAACTGTTTGGACTACTCTGCTCTGATGGCCCTGTTACAGTTGGTAAGATAATATTATGTGTGCACCTGTGGAATGGATGCCTCAGCTCTAGTAGTGAAGAGCCTGGGGGATTCACAGACACACACATTCCCAACACCAATCAGTCCGAGAACATACAGGGGAAAGAAAACCTCGCAATTAGATCTTGGTTGCTGCTGGAAGAGTGACAATAAAGTATCTTTGTTTTGAGGCATCTTTGAGAGTGTCTTTGTTTTGAATTTGCCTAAATCAGGAATGCGATCCCAGGTCAGTGCCCTTATTATACCTCAAACCTGAAAGTACCCAGAGTTTGGATGTCCTGAAAGTACCCCGAATATGGCTAACCCGAGGCTTCAGCATACTTGCCACTATTAGCATTTTATGTAGGCAGCCAATTTGTGCAAGCAGTCCCGTAAATAGCAATGAGATAAATGACCAGTTAATCTTATTGCTGGTGTTGGTTAAGGGATAAATGTTAGCCAGGATAATGGGAGAAATCCCCTGCTCATCTTCAAATAGTGCCATGGGATCTTTTATATGCATGTCAACAGACAGACTGGGCCTCAGTTTAATGTCTCAATGCAACACTCCCTTAGTACTGCACTGAAGTGTTAGCTTAGATTATGTGCTCAAATCCTGCAGTGGAGCTTGAAACCCAGAACCTTCTGACTGTGGTGAAATTGCTACCATTGACTCAAACTGACACTTTCAGAGTATCTAGCCCAATGCTTGCTGAGCCTATTCACTGGAGAGCAAGGACCCCAACAGCATACAGGCTAACACAGCTCTTAATATTGGTTACAAAGTAATTTAGCTCTCCCTACAACAGCTGTGGTTGAACCATATCCCAGTCAGAACAAGTGATGTTTGGTCTTCCTCTTGAATTGGAGAAATACCAAGCAAGCCTGGAGGCATGTTCCTGGAGACTTACTTGGCACAGACCCCCTCTTCCACCAATACCCAAATCATCTTCCCACAAAGAGAAAACAGTTCAGCAACTACAAGCAATCTATAATCAGTCAAGAATGATGACTTTCTCTGCATGCACCATGTAATAAAAATGTACAATTGCTCAGGAAACATATATGTGAATGGCAATGTAAACTCTTGAAAATTCAATAATTCAAATAAAGAGGAATAAAACTCTGCTACTTCAGTGTTGTAAAGGAACAGTGTTTGAGAATCTAGAATAACATTTTCCACATACCATAACTGCTCTTTAGGCTTAATTTTATTTCCCCTTTCACATTATAGTTTTAAAACCAAAATTAAAGTTTCTTGTTCTTTACTGTTCTTTGGAAAATCCTAGACATGTGTCTGTGTCCAGGATTTATACTGACTGGGACTATACCTCATCCAGAATCTTTAAGCTGTGTATCCTGCTCCTAACCCAGATGACAACATTTTGTAAAAATGACTTTGACATATGGGGCATGATTTTGACCCCGAGCCAGGAATGGAGCGGGTGGTCGAATTGTGGACGGGAAAACCGGAAGTACGGGTTTCCCGGATGTCCTTACGATTTTGAAGTAAGGACGTCTTTTATTTTTTTTGTTGTTGGTTTGCCATCCGACTGGCTGGCCTGATTGACAGGGAGAGGACGTGAAAAGGTAAATCTTTGATTGTATGGATGGGGGGTGGCACTAATGGGCATGGTGGGGGCGAGTCAGTTATGGGGGGAGGGATCGGGGGCCAGTCATGGTTGGGGGGGGGGTATCGGGATTGTGTGTCATCGCAGGAGTCCGCGATCGTTGGGGGAATTGGAGATCGGGGGCCGAGGTCCGCGATCATTGTGGGGGGGTCGGAGATCGGGGCAGGGGTCCGCAATCATAGTGGGGGGGTCGGAGATTGGGGGCGGGGGTCTGCGATCGATGGGGGGTTGTTGGAGATTGGGGGTGGGAGTCTGCTATCATTGGGGGAGTCGGAGATCGGGGGCAGGGGTTCGTGATCGTTGTGGGGGGTGTCGGAGATCGGGGCGGGGGTCCACGATCATTGGGGGGTCAGAGATCGGGGGCAGGGGTCAGCGATCGTTGAGGTGGGGTCGGAGATTGGGGGTACGGGTCTGCAATCGTTGGGGGGGTCGCTGAACTAGGGCTTGTTGGGCCCGGGGGAAGCACTCTTGCTCCTCCAGGCCAACCAGTTGTGCCAGAAAGGCACTTACCTGCAGTTTCGGGCCTTCTCACATGGCGTGAAGGAGAAGTCCCAGGAATCCCAGCCCCCAGGGTTGAAATTGCAAAAGCTGTAAAAATGGAGGCCCGCAGCCTCTTTGAAAAGTTTTAGTCACCAATCCGCCTCCTGAGAGGAGGCTGGTTGCCCACCCCTCATTCAGCCCCAGTGAAAACCAGAAATGGGCGGGCTGGAGGTGGGTTGGGGGCGGGTCTGAAATGGTTGCGATTTTCAATGCCCCCCCGCCCCCAACCCACCCATTTTTCAATGTTAAAATCGTGCCCGTGATTGTGGTTAATTCCCAGCATAAGCCAATGGATCAGCAAGGGCAACCCATTGTATATTTAATTAATGGGGCAATGGAGTCATTGTAGACTACTGGAATGGAATTTATGGGGGAAAACAGAGGAAATGAATGCCTCAGAAAGAACCAAGGAAATTCCAAGTAGAACTGAGTCTTGTGTGTTTCCCGCATGTTATTTCTCATTGTGTTGCTCTGTAGATTACAAATGTCTGGTAATGAATATAGATCCAGATGTAAAAGTCAGATTATGAGACTGCAGTTTTGCTATGCAAAGTAAATTATGTAAACTGACTCCAAAGTGGGACGCCAGTAAACCTCAGTCTACTTTGAACTGGTTTCAGGTTGAGCCTTGACTCACAATTTTGGCTGCATTTAGAATATAATTCAACCTCAGTGCACCAACACAGTAGTTGTAGTGTAAATGCACCCTTAATTACAACAAGGAGCAAAATATAACAGGTATGTCATAGTTGACATTCCATAATTGGAATAATTATTTGAAGAAAGTAGATTTATGTTGAAAAATAAGACATTTGGTAACTGTGCCCCAAGTAATTAATCAGCCTGCGACATCATTTGATTCTAGAAATGTGAGGTGGCCATTTTGGTATCAGGCAAAAATAAGATGGAAGTTCAAAGCCTGTTGATTCTGTGGGGTTTTCCTCCTGTGTCCTGCTTAGACATACTGGAATTCCTGCAGATGTGGGAACATTGGAGGTATAGTGGTATAAATAGGAATTAGTTCTTAGTGATTTAGTATAAAAGCTGAGCAAAACTGAACCAGTTAATTCAGATCAAATGAAATTCTTGTGTGTCTTCTGAACAGTGTCAATCAGAACTAGTTTTCATGCGCATAGTGAATTAATAGCTGCTGTGTGAATGGGGTATTAAACAAGTCTGAACTGGTCTACAAATTGCTTTATTACAAGGTGATTAACTTAATATAAGAGTGCAAAGCCCTTGTTACAGCTTCGTTCTAAGTGACAAGTTAATAGATGGTAGCAAACTGGGAAGATTACTGAGAAGTATATAGCTCTTGACAGTCAATCAGCTAAAAATTGATGTGCTATGTCAAGAAGTGAGTATGACATAACGCCCAAGAGGAGCTTACCTTAGTAAATGACTGCAAATGTGCGTCCACCAGATGGTGCTATATAGACGCAAACAGAGAAACATTTCTCACACATTATATGCTTGTTTTATCCTGTTCCTCCTCAATTTGAAAATGCTATCCACATGGGCCTTTAAATGCTTCCTAAGGGATACCATTGTGACTGCAGTTAAGTAGTCAAATACTGACATAAAATAGATGCTGCACATCACAACAGCTGTTAAGTACTGCGATATGTGGTGTCGTGACTTTTGCAAATTCCCTGTTACTCAATAATTTTAATTGCTTAGAGTAATCTATATGGAAAGATTTGTTTTTGTGTCTTTTTTGTGTATAGTTTTTTTGATTTTAAAAAAGGAAAAATACAAAATTTATATTTGTTTTATGTACAACAGACTGCTCAAAGGATAAAGATTTTAGTTTCGGCCTTTTTATTTGCTGTTCTATTAAAGCTTCGGTTGCTTTAATTTCTGTCAGTTTACTTGAAGCATTTAAATCGCCATTTGTTTTTTTTTTGGGAGGGAGAGGGAAAAAGAGATTCAGTGGCACTTCCAGTCAGTGCTTACCTCACAATTTTACGTACTGGATCAGATTGAAATTATCTCTCCAGTTGAGAGTTTTATAATAGTGTTCCTTCAGTCTACAATTAGCCCTTTGTACATGGCTTTGCAACTGATCCAGGTGAAAAAGCATATCAGCAGGGTGGTGCCAGCGCACCACTCTGCTATTTGTCTTATACATCTGCACCGTTAGATTCAGAAGTCCGCTGTCTGCTGCAGTCTAAATACTTTTACAGACCGCAGAGCTCATGTCAAAGGTACCTGAAGTGAGCCCAATCAGAGATTTTCTTGACAGAAGTGTGTCTTTGCATCCCTCAGCTGAGGACACTGCTTGTCATTTTATAAAACAGTATAATGGCTTATGTGGAAAAATGAAAGCCTTGTCCTTTTCACCTTGATTTTTATACATATTTATATTGTCAGTATTCAGATTGGAGGGAAGAGGTGGGGAGCAGGCAGAAGATGAAAAAATGTAAATATATTCTTGAAAAAACATTCTTTCACTAAACAGAAAATGGATGGACCGGTTAAGTTTGCATCTCTCTATTATCTTCAATGCCTCTTCAGGGAAAGGTGAAGCTATCACTCTGAAAGAGAAATGTGGCATTATCCCTATGAGCTATGCTCATAGCCATTGGAGAGCGCCATCTGGACAATTGATGTCGAAGCCAAGCAGCACTGTCCTGTCATATTGTATCTGAAACTTTGTAACAGAAGGGGTAGGAGAGGCTTTTGTCTGGATTTCTACTGCTTTTGGCAAAGATCACAATCAGTGGTAGTTTTGTGAATTTGTTGCATCAAGACTAATTAGGTTCACTTTACTCACAGGCAACATTGGCTACTATGACAGTAAAGCCTTAGGCCTCCGCATTTCCCACTGCATCATCTTAAAGTTTAATCTCTTCATAAAACATTAGCTTATATTTTGCAGGATTATGATACTAGGGCACAATTTAAAATACATATGATCCAAAGGATTGTTATTGCTTCTCTAATTATAGAGCAGAACAATGTAAAATAGTTCATACAGTTTCAATTTTTTGAAGGTGGAATTAAACAAGATAAATTAACTTTGTTGATTGTAACTGAATGTAGTCACAAGGTGTGTAACCTATGGAGAATCCCAATCAGCTACACCTCTGAAATTTTGGTGAATTTGAGTCAGCTTCACCTGGAAACCCTAGGTTTGAAATATATAAGGGGAGCCAGTAGTAATCAGATATCAAGAAAAAGAGAGGATAGGCTTTACTTACACTAAAAGCACAGTACTATGTAGAGAGGCTTTCTCTAACCTCCGCTACCATCCCTCTCTGCCAGTTGTTCTAGCCTAGTTCTGGGCACAATTAGGGTTGCCAACTCTGGTTGGAGGCATGCCTGGAGGTTTGGTCATATGACATCTGATCATGTGACAAATCTGATCAAATATTAATCCCATTCCCTTTGAAATGAAGTTTTAGTCTCCACCTCAATAGCCACAAGCGGTGAAGGATCTCTTGGTCTAATAGCTCTCAGTTCAAGAACCTTCCTCCTTCCTTCTCCCTTGTTCCCTATTCGCCCACCAGTAGAAATAATCTTTCACTATTTACCCACAGTAAGGACTCCAGGTTTCACTTACCCCTTTACTGGCTGCTCCTCTCTCAGTGCCGAACCTATGCACCACCTTGCAGCTGCTTCTCCCGGCTCTGCGGGAAATGCTGGGCCCCACGGCCACCCCATCGCCCAGCCTCCCTCTCTCCTTGAGCCCCGATTCTCCAGTCTCCATCTCTTCCGAGCCTCCATTCCCCAGTCTCCATCTCCCCCCGAGCCCCCATTCCCCAGTCTCCATCTCTCCCCGAGCTCCCATCTCTCTCTGAGCCCACATTCTCCAGTCTCCATCTCTCCCCGAGCCCCCATCTCTCTCCGAGCCCCCATTCCCCCCATCTCCATCATTCCCTGAGACCCCATTCACCAGTCTCCATCACTCCCCGATCCCCCATTCCCCATTCTCCATCTCTCCCCGAGCTCCCATCTCTCTCCGAGCCCTCATTCCCCAGTCTCCATCTCTCCCTGAGCCCCCATCTCTACCCGAGCCCCCATTCTCCAGTCTCCATCTCTCCCCGAGCCCCCATTCCCCAGTCTCCATCTCTCCCCGAGCCCCCATTCCCCAGTCTCCATCTCTCCCCGAGCCCCCATTCCCCAGTCTCCATCTCTCCCCGAGCCCCCATTCCCCAGTCTCCATCTCTCCCCAAGCCCCCATTCCCCAGTCTCCACCTCTCCAAGAGTCCCCATTCTCCAGTCTCCATCTCTCCCCGAGCCCCCATTCCCCAGTCTCCATCTCTCCCCGAGCCCCCATTCTCCAGTCTCCATCTCTTCCCGAGCCCCCATTCCCCAGTCTCCATCTCTCCCCGAGCCCCCATTCCCCAGTCTCCATCTCTCTCCGAGCCCCCATTCCCCAGTCTCCATCTCTCCCCGAGCCCCCATTCCCCAGTCTCCATCTCTCCCCGAGCCCCCATTCCCCAGTCTCCATCTCTCCCCGAGCCCCCATTCCCCAGTCTCCATCTCTCCCCAAGCCCCCATTCCCCAGTCTCCACCTCTCCAAGAGTCCCCATTCTCCAGTCTCCATCTCTCCCCGAGCCCCCATTCCCCAGTCTCCATCTCTCCCCGAGCCCCCATTCTCCAGTCTCCATCTCTTCCCGAGCCCCCATTCCCCAGTCTCCATCTCTCCCCGAGCCCCCATTCCCCAGTCTCCATCTCTCTCCGAGCCCCCATTCCCCAGTCTCCATCTCTCCCCGAGCCCCCATTCTCCAGTCTCCATCTCTACCCGAGCCCCCATTCCCCAGTCTCCATCTCTCCCCGAGCCCCCATTCCCCAGTCTCCATCTCTCTCCGAGCCCCCATTCCCCAGTCTCCACCTCTCCAAGAGTCCCCATTCCCCAATTTCCATCTCTCCCCGAGCCCCCATTCCCCAGTCTCCATCTCTCCCTGAGTCCCCAGTCTCCATCTCTCCCCGAGTCCCCAGTCCCCAGTCTCCATCTCTCCCCGAGTCCCCAGTCCCCAGTCTCCATCTCTCCCTGAGCCCCCATTCCTCAGTTTCCATCTCTCATTCCCCAGTCTCACTCTCTGACCCGCCAATTTCAGAGGCCCCCTCCCCCAATTTTGTAGCCCCTTCCCGATTTCAGAAACCCTCTCCTCTCCCCCAACCGCCACCCCCGATTTCGGATCCCCACTGTGGAAAATGCTGGGTAATGATTCTCTTTAAAATTAAAGCAGTTTAACCTTGTTCTGACTCCCGAAACCAGGCCAACAGTTAGTAATTATTTACAGTGCCTCACATCAGCGTCTGTTCATGTGGGCACACGGTGGCAGGAAATTTAAATCTCCTGGACTGCTGGAGGCAGCGCTTGGGATAGCAACCCCGATTCTGGGAAACCCCCGGTCATCCCGGGAGGGTTGGGAACTCTAGGCACGATAAACCCTTGAATGCAGGCCTTTCTAAGCTCTGGACTCTGAATCCTGGGTTCTGTAGCAATTTCAGCCTGACTTTGAGGCCTGGTGGGCAGTTTCAACCTACTTCCTGCAGATGCTTTAACAGGCAAATTGGACCTTCCCGCTATTGTGTAGAGCACACTCATCTCTATTTCGTGCCATGGGCAGTAGTGACTGGTAGTCAGGGGAAGATATAAGTGCGATTTAATATTTCCCCAGAATGGAAGTGCACACATACGTACAATGTTTTAGATACACAGCTCATTGGTAATTCATTCTAAGGTCCATTAGTAACAGTTTTTATGTTACCTTTTTCATAAATAACATTTCCTCATAAGACTACTTTTGATTTTAACGATTGCAATGAATCGACTTGTTATATTAATTTTTCATTTTATATACAGATTCCACATAGGATTGACTAGTTATTTTCCTACATATCCGATGCCATATTAAAAACCTGCACATTGGTTAAGTGCATAGTGGAAGACCTCTAATATGACACAATGATATTATTAATATTGCGTTCAATGCTAATTTGCCTTTAATTTTTTTTCAATTAGCAAAAGCATGCTGCACGGTACCAGCAAGAAGGCTGGAATCACCTTTGATTTGTATTCTGTAGTTGACTTGGATCCCTCAACAATAACTTGCATTTATATAGTGCCTGCGCAAGCATTTGAGAAGAGGATGGAATCAGAGGCTCGGATAAGAATTTTTCAACAGGGGCCAAAAAGCATTGCTTTGATCTTTCTGATGATAAGTTGGAGAAACTTCTTCCTCACCCATGATTTGGTGTCAAACAAGGTAACTGAACAGCATGGTGGTGATCATGGATTCAAAGGTGTTGGTGGAGAAATAGAGTTAGTGTCATCAGCATACATACATGGGATGTTGACCCCACGCCTACGAATGATGTCATCAAAGGAAATAAGAGGCCACGAATGGAACCTTGGAGAATAGCCGAGGTGACCATATGTGGGGTGGGTGTGGAGGCTATTACAGGAGATATGCAGCTGGGTTGGGAGAGGTACGAGTGGAGAAGTGGGGGCAGTGCCATGGAGGTGGACCAGAAGCGTGACAATGGAAGAGAATAAAGCACTTGACCATGTCAAATGCTGCAGAGAGAGGAGGACAAGGATGGCTATCAAAACATGGTCGCAGTCATAAGCTGGAATTTAAAGGAAAATGTATTATATATTATTTTTAAAAGAACTAATCACCCTGGACCAGAACAAATAAATAAATAAAAATTAGACAATAGTGCTTTCTCTCTTTATTCATATCTCAAGCATTGATGTGAGCCTCATAACCCTATTGAGTGTAGCCTGCTTGGTGTGATCTGAGTTCAAGACTTTGGTTTGGTCAGACTTTTGGTATGGATGAATTTAAGACAGGCATTGCTTGAAACCATTTTAATTGCTTGAGGTATACTATTCCATTAATCAGTTCCAGTTTAACCCCAAGTCAAAAGACGATTAGGTCACAGAGCTGTTTTTAGTAAGATGTCACATGATGTGTTGTAAATTCCATGACCTTTTGCCACTTCTCTGACTTTGAAAAGGAATAGCATCCTTACTAACTAATTTCATAAGCAAGCATATCAATTTAATTGCTTTAAATTTATTCCAGGGCAACAGCTTGTGGACTTGTTTAAGGATAATGAATGGACTGAAATGTGGTCCAATAACTAGGTCAGAGGGGAACAGCAGTCCTTTATCTTTCTACTCAGTCCATTAATTGTCCAATTAATCTGTAAAATGGTGTGACCCTTCAGGGAATAGGCACTGTGGCTGATCAATCCATTATACAAGGTGCTGACAAAAATATTATCCACCTGTTTCCATAAGCAAGGAAGGATGTCCTTTCACTTCAGCCCTGCATGAGAGACTATAAAGTCCAGTTTCTGCCACTAAAGAGCTAGTGTTTCACGTCAGTAGGTGGGAGGGAAGAGGGAGTTAAACATGACCCGTTTCAGTTGGAATGCAAGATAATCTGCTGCTCCAGTCGCTATCAAACTGTCAGCAACCAAGCAAACTTCTAGATGAGTCAGCATTGAAATAAGTTTCTTTAACAACTTATTGGCCTCCTTAAACATGTCTGGTGACAACATCAAAAAATAATATATCTTTCATAATATCTGTTTTGATTGTATCCATTCCTACCTACTCCATCTATTGAAATCTCAATCTATTAATAATGGCTCATAATTCAACTTCAATATGCTTAGCAATTAAGGAACAAACTACTTTGTCCAAATATTTATGCTTGCGGAAGAGGGTGAGTGGTAGTTAGTAGGGAAGCAAGTTCTTGAGTGAGGGAATGTTTGCACCTTCACCAGCTGATTTTATTTTTGTTTTGTGTGGAAGGGTATCAGGGAATTTAGGAAAATGGGGAAAAGGACACAAACTAAGAAGATCTCAACTGTAAACAGATGTATTTGTCATGAGTTTTAGATTAGTTTCATGATGGCACTGCATACGTTTTAACAAAGGATCCCAAATTAATATCACAGCACAAGCTTAGAGTTGTGACCCTCACATAGACAATTTAATGTAGCAGTTGTCATTTTGTGTCATGAGCATCATGCTTTTCTTCTTAGTCTCACCGTAGCTTCATTAACCATACTGCTCATGTGCCAAGTTTGGAATATAAGATTACTGTGCCACATTGACACTAGTTTATCACATTGTGTATGGGAACATTGTGTGAAAGCAGTTTGCGTTGATTTAAGTTATCTTTATCTCAGTTAACACATATGCTGTGTGAGAGCATAGTTGTCATACAGGCAAGAGCAAAAGTTCATTTAGTTTTGTTATTGGGTGTCAAGTTTCAGAATGAGATTACAGATGTATTAAGTTAGGGTCATCAGAAATGTTCACACTTAAAATCTGAAGGTGAAATAAAGGGCATTAGTACTGGTGTGCTTAGGAGAAAACTGATGGATGGTTTTATTTAGTACAGACGGGCAAAAAAGGAAAAGACTAAATTTAACAGTTTTTTGGCTAAGTGTTGTAGAACAAGACAGCAGGAGGATATGATGCTTAGATAAAGCTTTTCTTCAAGTAGTAATGATGTGCATCAGTAGATACAACACATTCATTACTAAGCTGTTGAATTTGAGATAAATTCAGTTGCTGCTTAGTATATAGTGCCAGATGGGCCAAGAATAATATATATTTTTCAAACATTGTTCTATTTGAATATTACTAATCCTGCAGGTTTATGTCTGTGGCCCTGCTAACTGTGGCCACTTAGTAGTGCATTTGAAATGGTGTATGCCAAAAATACTGTGGTTTCTTCCTTAGGGCTGCAGTTACTCAGAGGCCACGTCATATTCCAAAGATGTGACCCTCATTATGAAAAACATACAGCTTCTAAATGGATCCAATCATCCCTTCAATAAATTACTGAAGCTTGTGTTCAGAAATACAAATAGGAATTGCAAAGCAGGTCAATCAGCATTTAAAACTAAAAGAGCTTAACATATAAATATAAAGGGAAAAAAGCTGCAGATGAGAAATTTAATTTAAAAATGCTGGTAATATACACTAGGCGCATCTGTGAAGGAAAAAAACAAGTTAATGTTTTGGGTGTAAGATCCTTTCTGAGAACTGAAAACTAAAAGCTAAGCAAACCTCTATGTAGAATGGGAGAGAAAATAAAGTTGTGGAGGCGGGGAGGGGAAGAGAGGAAAAAGAGCCACCAGATATTCCAATCGCTAAGAGGAAGTTAATGGGTTGAAAGACCTCAAACTGCTTGATAGAGAGGGAGGATGAAGTAAAAGATCATCTCAATAAGGCAATGAAAAGTCCTTAGAACAAAAGAATTTGGTAATAACTAAGATGGTGAAAAACATGGGGAAAGGCCCACATGTGGAACAAGGCAAGAAAATGGGGAAAGGGAAAACGAAAAAATGCATGAAGTTTGAAATGAAAAGTGGAATTACTGGATACATGCAGTTGGTTTACCAGTCCCGAGAAGACAAAAAAACGGCTTAACAGCTACAGATCATTCAACCCAGTAACTTCCTCTAGATTGCCCCGAAACTATGTAAACAGGAAGTCTTTTTAAGTGTAGAAATAAAAATCCTTTATGACTGAAGCAGGCCCTAAAATGGAAAGACTTGGAATTATTATCAAGTATTTTAATATTTTAAATATCTTGCTGTCTAACACTTATTTAAATAGAATGACCATAGATCCAGAATAAAAATGCAAATATAATAATGTTGATTTGGATTGCTCAGTTCAAAATCAAGCTTTCTTCCAGAAAAGCTCATTATAAATTATAATTTTTTAAAAAACAAAATGGGATTTAATTGATTCAATTAGAAAGAAACCAGTCAAATCATTACATGGATCTTATATTTTACTCACATGGGTTTGATGTGTGACTTGTATAACACTTGAGCTGTGGCAGCAGATGTTTTATCACAAAAAAG
The DNA here is from genome assembly GCF_035084215.1 of Heptranchias perlo. Lineage (NCBI taxonomy): Eukaryota > Metazoa > Chordata > Chondrichthyes > Hexanchiformes > Hexanchidae > Heptranchias > Heptranchias perlo. The sequence continues at coordinate 58,069,271 of NC_090331.1, forward strand.
AAGTTATTTAAAACGTTTTAAGGCACTCTGAATTGAAAATGGGGAGGGCAAATCATGTATTAAATCTGTCCTCTACCCCTCTTAATCTTGTATCGGAGATACCAAGTGAAATTGATACAAAGTTTTGATCAATTTACAGGAACCTCACCCAGGTAGTTCTCACAAGGTAATATATGCACATTCCCATTTCAATTAATGAAACAGATCATGAAAGATTACTGAGGCCTATGAGTTAAATGTAAACTGATATAAATGCACATTTTGTACATTTTATCCTTTTTGCTCTCCTGGTTTTTATTTTACTGCCAGTTAGCCAGATAGCTGATTGTCTTTCAGACTAAAAATCTGTCATGGGTTTAAACTAATTTGGCAGGAGGATGGGCACCAGGATGAAACATTGGAAAGGAGAAACAAGGGGCACAGAGGACTGGGAGGGACAAATAGCACTAGAGTAAAGAATAGTTTAGAAATAGGAGCAATCAGACAGGGGGCAAATGCAAAGCAGTCTAAGATGAGATTGGAGTGCATGTGCGTAAATGCACATAGCATGGTTAATAAGGTTGGTGAGCTCCAGGCTCAAGTTGCCAAATGGAACTATGATATAGTGGAATAGCAGAGACCTGGCTCAAAGAAGGGGAAGATTGGGTACTTAATATTCCTGGCTACAAGGTATTCAGGAAAGATAGGGAAGGAAAGAAGGGCAGGGGGGGGGGCGGTGTGTGGGGGGGTCGATATTGTTCAAAGAAACTACTATAGCACTAGGAAGGGATGATGAAATTGAGGGGTCAAAGACAGAATCTATTTGGTTAGAATTCAGGAACAATAGAGGAGCTATTACCTATTGGGTGTATATTATAAGCCACCAAATAGTGGGAAGGAGATAGAGGAGCAAATTTTCAGGCAAATTACAGAAAGATGCAAGAACTATGGAGTAGTGATAATGGGGGGACTTCAATTATCCCAATGTAGGATGGGATAGTAACAGAGCAAAGGGCAAAGAGGGGGAGGAATTCCTGAAATGTGTTCAAGAGAACTTTCTGGAATGGTGTGTTTCCAGCCCAACCAGGAAGGAAACAGTGTTGAATCTAGTTCTGGGGAATGAAATGGGGCAGGTGGAGCATGTTTCAGTGGGGGAGCATTTTGGGCAACAGTGATCATAATATCATTACATTTAGAATGGTTATGCAAAAGGACAAGGAACAATCAAATGTGAAAATTCTTAAGTGGAGGAGGGCTAATTTCAGTAAGTTAAAAAGTGATCTTGCCCAGGTGGATTGGAATCAAAAATTGGTAGGCAAAACAGTAATTAAACAATAGGAGGCCTTCAAGGAGGAGTTGGTTCGGGTACAGAGTAGACACATCCCTATGAGGGGAAAAGGAAGAGCATCAAAAGCTAGAGCTCCCTGGATGACAAAAGATATAGAGATTAAAATGAAACAGAAAAAAGACACTTATGACATACATAAGGTTCATAACACAGTAGAGAACCAGGCTGAATACAGAAAGTGCAGAAGAGATCTAAAAAAGGGAATAAGAGGGGCAAAGAGGGAGTATGAGAATAGATTAGCGTCTAACATAAAAGCGAACCCAAAAGTCTTTTATAAATATATAAATAGTAAAAGAGAAGTCAAAGGAAGCGTGAGACCAATTAGGGACAAAAAAGATCTTCTTGTGGAGGTAGAGGGCATGGCAGAGGCACTATATGAATACTTCACATCCGTCTTCACTAGAGAAGAGGATGCTGCCATTATAGCAGGAAAGGAGGAGATAGCAGCGATAATGGATAGGATAAAAATAGATAAAGAGAAGGTACTTAAAAAATTGGCAGTAATAAAAGTAGAAAAGTCATCCGGTCCAGATGGGATGCATCCTAGGTTACTGAGGGAAGTTAGGGTGGAAATTGCAGAGTCTCTGGCCACAATCTTCTAATTCTCCTTAGATATGGGGATGGTGCCGGAGGATTGGAGGATTGCAAATGTTACACCCGTTTAAAAAAAGGGAGGGGAATAAACCCAGTAATTACAGGTCAGTCGGCCTAACGGTGATGGGGAAACTTTTAGACACAATAATCCGGGACAAAATTTATTGGCACTCGAAAAAGTATGGGCTAATAAATGAAAGTCAGCACAGATTTGTTAAAGAAAATCTTGTTTGACTAACTTCATTGAGTTCCTTGATGGAGTAATGGAAAGGGTTGATGATGAGGGTAGTGGGGTTGATGTTGTGTATATGGACTTTCAAAAAGCATGTGATAAAGTACCACATAATAGACTTGTTAGCAAAATTAATGCCCATGGGATTAAAGGGACAATGGCAGCATGGATACAAAATTGGCTAGGGGACAGGAAGCTGCGTGGAGTGGTGAACGGTTGTTTTTCATACTGGAGGGAAGTATACAGTGGTGTTCCCTAAGGGTCAGTATTAAGACCACTGCTCTTTTTTTGATATATATTAATGACCTGGGTATAGAGTTTCATGTCATGTCATGTCAAAGTTTGCAGATGACATGAAACTCGGAAATGTAGTAAACAATGTGGGGGATAGTAACAGGCTTCAGGAGGACATAGACAGACTGGTGAAATGGGCAGACACATGGCAGATGAAATTTAACGCAGAGAAGCGTGAAGTGATGCATTTTGGTAGGAAGAAAGAGGAGAGGCAATAGAAACTAAATGGTACAATTTTAAAAGGGGTGCAGGAACAGAAAGACCTGGGGGTGCACATACACAAATCTTTGAATGTGAGAAGGTTGTTAAAAAAGCATACAGGATCCGGGCTTTATTAATAGAGGCATAGAGTACAAAAGCAAGGATGTTATGGTAAACCTTTATAAAACACTGGTTAGGCCTCAGTTGGAGTATTGTGTTCAATTCTGGGCACCACACTTTAGGAAGGATGTCAAGGCCTTAGAAAGGGTGCAGAAGAGATTTACTAGAATGGTGCCAGGGATGAGGGACTTCTGTTATGTGGAGAAATTGGAGAAGCTGGGATTGTTCTCCTTAGAGCAGAGAAAGTTAAGGGGAGATTTGATAGAGGTGTTCAAAATCATGAACGATTTTGATGGAGTAAATAAGAAGAAATTGTTTCCAGTGGCAGAGGGTCAGTAATGAGAGGACACAGCTTAAAGATGATCGGCAAAAGACACAGAGGCGACATGAGGAAACATTTTTTTACACAGCGATTTGTAATGACCTGGAATGCACTGCATGAAAGGGTGGTGGAAGCAGATTCAATAATAACTTTCAAAAGGGAATTGGATAAATACTTGAAGGGAAAAAAATTACAGGGATATGGGGAAAGAGCAGGGCAATGGGGCTAATTGGATAGCTCTTTCAAAGAGCCGGCACAGGCACGATGGGCTGAATGGCCTCCTGAGCTGCACCTACAATAAAACTATGATGATATTATGTTGCCAGGTTAAAATCAGTTCTGTCATTTAGTATCACCTTTTTACAGTAGATACCACATATCTTAGGTTCCTCTGGATGTTACTGATTTTAATTCTTGTTTGCATAACAAAAGCTGCCAGCTTTACACATGATAAATATATATATAAACATATATTGAAAAAGGGTGGGCCTTTCACAACCACCCCACCTAGACATGGTGCAATCATGTACACCATTCACCCACCCCTGACCACGCAATCACCTGGGAGAGATAAAGAAATAGAATAAAAGGGCCAATTCAGGAAAAACTTTGGGATTTCCTCTCTCATTCTCTAAGGCATTCAAACAAGGCTCCAGGAGACCACACTCCTCACAATCTCTAGCAACCTTCTTCTATAAATGGACATGCCTTCTTTTCTCTTGAGCACTCACGTCCCCTTTTCAAGGACCCTAGTGAATCCATACCCATCTCATGTTTTGGTAATCTGTTCCAGAGAATGATGACTCTCTGGGGAAAAAGAAAAACTTTCTGGCATCTAACCTAACACTTTGTCTAAAGATTTTATGTCCATGTCTTAAATAAGGAAAGAACTTGCATCAACATAATGCCTTTTCATGTCTCTCAGGATGTCCCAAAGTGCTTCACATTCAATGAATGACATTTTAGAGTGCAGAAATTCTTATAAAGGTAAACATGGCAGCCACTTTTCACATAGCAAGGTCCCAGCAAATGAAATGACTAACCAGCAAAATTGTTTTCGGTGGTTCTGGTTAAGGGAGCAGTATTGGCGAGTACACTGGGAGATCTTGCCACTCTCTTTCGAATAGTATTGAGGGATTTTTAATGCCCACCTGAACTGCTGGAACAGGTAGACAGAGCCTTGATTCAGTGTCTCATCTGAAGGATAGCACTCTTTAAGTATTGTACTAAATTATATATTAATGTGGACTTCAGAGCCCAAAATTCTCTACGCCACATAATATTGTTAATGTCTGCGCATCGTCCATCCAAACTAATGTTGACCTTAGTTTTTCCATCAGTAAACCTACAGTTTCCTGTAACGTTATACCCAAGGGGGTATAGGGTAATATCAAATAGTCACCTGTGGTCCCCATGATAATATAAATAGTTGGCAGGGAAAGCACAGGAGGTTTCCACTGAATGAATCAAGATTACCACACCTTCACTCAGTAATTTAACTTCACTAGTAACAGTAGATCACCCATGGCATTGCTCATGAGTCGTCTTGCATCTGGAATGCAGTTTCTGATCATAGAAATCATAGAAATTCATGGCACAGAAGGAGGCCATTTGGCCCACCGTGTCTGTGCCGGCCAAATCTCACTTTCCAGCTCTTGGTCCATAGCCTTGTAGGTTGCAGCACTTCAAGTACTTTTTAAATGCGATGAGGGTTTCTACCTCTATCACCCTTTCAGGCAGTGAGTTCCAGACCCCCACCACCCTCTGGGTGAAAAAAATTCTCCTCAACTCCCCTCTAATCCTTCTACCAATTACTTTAAATCTATGCCCCCTGGTTTTTGACCTCTCTGCTAAGGGAAATAGGTCCTTCCTATCCGCTCTATCTAGGCCCCTCATAATTTTATACACCTCAGTTAAATCTCCCCTCAGCCTCCTCTGTTCCAAAGAAAACAACCCCAGCCTATCTAATCTTTCATCATAGCTAAAATCCTCCAGTCCTGGCAACGTCCTCGTAAATCTCCTCTGTACCCTCTCTAGTGCAACCACATATTTAGCCTAACCTCCTTGCTGTTATATTCTATGCCTCGGCTAATAAAGGAAAGTATCCCGTATGTCTTCTCAACAATCTTATCTACCTGTCCTGCTACCTTCAGGGATCTGTGGAAATGCACTCCAAGGTCCCTCGGTTCCTCCAAACTTCTCAGTATCCTCCCATTTATTATGTATTCCTTTGCCTTGTTTGTCCTCCCCAAATGCATTACCTCACAATTCTCCAGATTGAATTCCATTTGCCACTTTTCTGCTCTCCTGACCAGTCCATTGATATCTTCCTGCAGTCTACAGCTTTCTTCCTCGCTATCAACCACATGGCCAACTTTTGTATAATTTGCAAACTTCTTAGTCATGCCCCCTACATTTAAGTCTAAATCACTGATATATATCACATAAAGCAATGGACCTGGTACTGAGCCCTCCAGAACCCCACTGGAAACAGCCTTCCAGTCACAAAAACACCTGTCGACCATTACACTTTGCTTCCAGCCACTGTGCCAATTCTGGATCCAACTTGCCACTTTCCCTTGGATTCCATGGGCTTTTACTTTTCTGACCAGTCTGCCATGTGGGACCTTGTCAAAAGTCTTGCTAAAATCCATGTAGACTACATCAAATGTGCTACCCTCATCGATCCTTCTTGTTACCTCCTCAAAAAATTCAATCAAGTTTGTCAGAAACGACTTTCCGTTAACAAATCTATGCTGACTGTCCTTGATTAATCCATGCCTTTCTAAATGACGATTAATACAGTCCCTCAGAATTGTTTCCAATTTTCGTTCTATCCCCTTATCCCTTTTTAAACAACGGTTCAATATTAGCAGTCCTCCAATCCTCCGGCACCACACCTGTAGCCGAAGAGGATTGGAAAATGGTGGTCAGAGCCTCCACTATTTCCTCCCTTGCTTCTCTTAACAGCTTGGGATACATTTCATCCGGGCTTGGCGATTTATCTACTTTCAAAGATGCTAAACCCCTTAATACTTCCTCTCTCACGATGTTCAGCCCATCCAATATTTCACACTCCTCCTCCTTAACTACAAAGTCTGCATCGTCCTCCACTTTTGTGAAGACAGACACAAAGTATTCATTAAGAACCATACTCATGTCTTTCCCCTCCACACAGAGGTTACCTTTTTGGTCTCAAATAGGCCCTACCCTTTCCTCTTGCTCTTTATACACTTATAAAACATCTTTGGGTTTTCCTTGATTTTACTTGCCAATACTTTTTCATGCCCTCTCTTTGCTTTCCTAATTTCCTTTTTAATTTCACCCCTGCACTTTCTATACTCCTCTAGGTTTTCTGCAGTATTGAGCTCTCAGTATCTGACACAAGCTTCCCTTTTTTGCCTTGTCTTACCCTGTAAGCTCCTTGACATCCAGGGGGCTATAGATTTGGGAGTCCCACCCTTTTTCTTTGTGGGAAAGTATTTGCTCTGAACCTTCACTATCTCCTCCTTGAATGCCTCCCACTGCTCTGACATTGATTTATCTTCAAGTAGCCATTTCCAGTCCACTTTTGCTAAATCACATCTCAGCTTAGTAAAATTGGCCTTTCCCTAATTGGGAACTTTTACTCCTGGTCTATCTTTGTCCTTTTCCATAACTACGTTAAATCTAACTGAATTATGATCAGTAGCATCAAAATGCTGTCTCACTGATACTCCTTTCACCTGCCCAGCTACATTCCCTAAAACTAAGTCCAGAACTGGCCCCTCTCTTGTTGGGCTTGCTACATACTGGCTACAAAAGTTCTCCTGAATGCGTTTTAAGAATTCTGTGCCCTCTACACCTTTTACACTGATTCTATCCCAGTTATTATTAGGGTAGTTGAAATCCCCTGCTATTACTGCCCTATTGCTTTTGCACTTCTCAGAAATTTGCCTACATATTTGGTCGTCTACTTCCCTCTGTTTGGGGATCTATAGTACACTCCCAGCCATGCGACTGCCCCTTTTTTGTTCTTCAGTTCAACTCATATGACATCATTTGATAATCCTTCTAACATATCATCCCTCCTCACAGACGTAATTGTTTCTTTAACCAATACTGTGACCCCCCCTCCTTTTTTATCCCCCTCTCTATCTCGTCTGAAAACCCTGTAACGAGGAATATTGAGCTGCCATTCCTGCCCTTCTTTAAGCCATGTTTCAGTAAAAGCTATGATATCATACTTCCACATGCCCATCTGTGCCCTCAGCTCATCTGCCTTATTCACTTGACTCCTTGCATTGAAGTATATACCATTTAGCACTGCCACACTCCTTTGTTGTCTATTTTCAAGCCTTTGTTTACTCCTGTCCTGCTGAAGCCTAAATGCACCAGGGGTTTGCTTAATGCTTCAATGCTTCAGTTTTACTAAAGCAATAAATCACACGAGTGATAGAAGAGAAAAACATAAAGTACCTTTCTAATGTTATAGAGCCTCACACATATACTTGTGACACTGGTTGCCACTTTATAAATCTTGCTTAAGATGCAAGTAACTTTGTTCTACCCTCCGAAAGTCTCTTATTCCCAATTATTTACATTAAATATTTTGGTCGATCTCCCATGGTGGATTTAAAATGTTTTCTTAAGATGAAATTGCTTTATTTTATTTTTTTATTCTTTCCTCCTTTGTCCCAAAACCTGAATTCTTCTCTGGGATACCTGCAATGATTAGAAGAGAGATTTTTCTTCCTCTTATTTCTTGTGCTGGATTTGTAGTTGTTGCTGAAGCTGTTCTTGGTACAGCACTGTAACTGGAATTTTCCCACTATTAGTCCCCATTGACAAGCATCTGGAACAGGTGGTCATTTGCCATGGTCTGGGTCCGATTGAATTCAGCCATCATGATTTGAACTCAACATTAAAGTGTCTTACAAACATCTCCTTCCTGCCCCAGGACAAATATTAACACCCCTTCAGCAACACAAGATTAACTTCATCCTAAACAACAATGAATTCCAAATTTTGATTTAGTAAATTACATAATGTAAAATGTAGAACTTAAGTGTTTATATTTTGATGCTTTTTATCCCCATCATTCCTGCGGTGCGCGATTAACCTGCACCTGTTGGATGTGATGCAGCCAACACGTAACATTCGTGCTGCCTGATGATTTAAATGTGTGCAGCCAGCGCAACCTGCACTGTTGATTGGGTGCATGCAGCAGCGGGGTGCCCCGATATCGGGAGTGGCTAGCACTACTTAAAGGCACCCTGCACCTCCTAAATGGGAGGTGCACTGTGGCTGCAGGAAGTCCATTGGGAAGTGCTGGAAGATATTGAAGAATGACTGTGCCTGGGAGAGGGCGTGTACCAAGGTTCTCGGACGGTGCACTAGAGGCCTTGGGGGGGGGTGGAATGCAGGAGGCCCTCCAGACATATGCTGAAGGGGCAGTGGGAGGCTGTGGCGGATGAGGTAAATGCCAGGAGCATCGCACCATGCACATGGATGCAGTGCAGGAAGAAGCTCAATGATTTGACTTGAGTGGCCAAGGCGAGTGAGTTCAACTGTCATGTGGTATATCCTACCAACTGCACTACTAGCCTTATCCACTGCTCCACGCACTACATCCCCTGTCACACACCTACTAACAAACTCTTTCAATCAGTATGCAACCCTGCAAATCAGGTGCTGCATCTCACCCTCACATATTACCACTCTTGCAAGCCACACACCCACAACTCACAGGTCACACACTCTGGCAGTTATTCAACCATGCAGCCACATCATCCAAACATCTTGCAGGACACTCACCGACACACTTCACTCTTTCTTTAAGGAGGAGGTAGCGCATAACACCAGGCCGCAGGAAAGAACTGGGGGAGGATACTGAGTGGATAAATCACCAGGCCCAGATGAAATGTTTCCCAGGTTGTTAAAAGAAACCAGGGAGGAAATAGTGGAGGCTTTAACAATCATTTTCCAAACTTCACTGGATACAGGTGTAGTGCCGGAGGATTGGAGGACTGCTAACATTGTACCATTGTTTAAAAAGGGAGTGAAGGATAGACTGAGTAATTACAGGCCAGTCAGCCCAACCTCGGTGGTGGGCAAATTATTGGAATCAATTCTGAGGGACAGGATAAACTGTCACTTAGAAAGGCACAGACTAATCAAGGACAGTCAGCACGGATTTGTTAAGGGGAGGTCGTGTCTGACTAATTTGATTGAATTCTTCGAGGCGGGAACAAGGAGGATCGATAAGGGTAGTGCAATTGATGTACTCTACATGGATTTTAGCAAGGCTTTTGACAAGGTCCCACATGGCAGATTGGTCAAAAAAGTAAAGGCCCATGGGATCCAAGGGAATGTGGCAAATTGGATCCAAAATTGGCTCAGTGGCAGGAAGCAAAGGGTAATAGTCGACGGGTGTTTTTGCGACTGGAAGGTTGTTTCCAGTGGGGTGCCGCAGGGCTTAGTACTAGGTTCTTTGCTTTTTGTGGTATGCGTTAACGATTTGGACTTAAAACGTAGGGGACATGATTAAGAAATTTGTGGATGACACAAAGATAGGCCATGTGGTTGATAGTGAGGAGGAAAGCTGTAGACTGCAGGAAGATATCAATGGACTGATCAGATGGGCAGAAAAGTGGCAAATGGAGTTCAATCTGGAGAAGTGTGAGGTAATGCATTTGGGGAGAGCAAACAAGGCAAGGGAATGCACAATAAATGGGAGGATACTGAGAGGTGTGGAGGAAGTGAGGGACCTTGGAGTGCATGTCCACAGATCCCTGAAGGTAGCAGGACAGGTAGATAAGGTAGTTAAGAAGGCATATGGAATGCTTTTCTTTATTAGCCGAGGCATAGAATATAAAAACAGGGATGTTATGCTGGAACTTTATAAAACACTAGTTAGGCCACAGCTTGAGTACTGCGCACAGTTCTGGTCACTACATCACAGGAAGAATGTAATTGCACTGGAGAGGGTGCAGAGGAGGTTTACGAGGATGTTGCCAGGACTGGAGAATTTTAGCTATGATGACAGATTGGATAGGCTGGGGTTGTTTTACTTGGAACAGAGGAGGCTGAGGGGTGATTTGATTGAGGTGTACAAAATTATGAGGGGCCTAGATAGAGTGGATAGGAAGGACCTATTTCCCTTAGCGGAGGGGTCAATAACCAGGGGGCATAGATTTAAAGTAATTGGTAGAAGGATTAGAGCAGAAATGAGGAAAAATGTTTTCACTTAGAAGGTGGTGGGGGTCTAGAACTCACTGCTTGACAGGGTGGTAGAGGCAGAAACCCTCACTCATTTAAAAAATACCTTGATGTGCACCTGAACAGCCGTAACCTGCAGGGCTACGGGCTAAATGTGGGAAAGTGAGATTAGGCTGGATGGCTCGTTTCTCAGCCGGCGCAGACACGATGGGCCGAATGGCCTCCTTCTGTGCCGTAAATTTTCTATAATTTTATGATTCTAGGACAGGTACTCCTACATATCCTCACTCCCATGGAGGAGACAGTGCTGTCCACCATTGGACAGGCCATGGCTGAGGCTATTGCAACTGGCGGTACTGGAAGTATCGATGATGAGGGTCTCTGCATACCTAATATTGCTTCTCGCTTCCCACTTCTCCCTCAGCCTATAAACTTTTCTGACTCACTTGCTGCAGATGGTGTGAGCACACTCGTCTTACTTTCTCCTCTCCCCACACCACAACTCAAACCGTGTCCCTTTGTCATTTCAGATACCCAAGAAATGAACCTGCACAGTCAGAGGAGGCAGAGGAAGATGACAGTGATGAAGAAGACACACCATCGCTTGATCTGACACTCGCAGCTACCAGCTCAGATACTGACACTGTACGTACTTTAGAGGCTAGAATAGAGGAGGGATCTGCACGTGGTGAGACACCAGGCACAAGTGCGCAGGAGCCGGGGCAGGGTGAACAGATACCGCAGGTGCCAGCTCACTGGAGGTTGAGGTCGCACACTAGTTCTGCTGCAGAGGAGTCAGTTGATGACTTCGCTGGGCCAGGCTACAGAAGAAGGCTGAAGGATGTACACAGCCAAATGCTTGGTGCACTGGAAAGCCTGCCAGAAAGTCTGCGCACAATGTCAAGGGGCATGGTGGAGTCCAGCTCCAACTTGGCACAGGGCTTTGTGCAGAGCTTGGAGCCCATCCTTTCATAAGAACATAAGAAATAGGGGCAGGAGTAGGCCATACGCCCCCTCGAGCCTGCTCCGCCATTCAATCAGATCATGGCTGATCTTCAACCTCAACTCCACTTTCCTGCCTGATCCCCATGTCCCTTGATTCCCCTAGAGTCCAAAAATCTCAACCTTGAATATACTCAACGACTCAGTATCCACAGCCCTCTGGGGTATAGAATTCCAAAGATTTACAACCCTCTGAGTGAAGAAATTCTCCTCATCTCAGTCTTAAATAGCCAACCCTTCATCCTGAGAACTATGTCCTCTAGTTCTAGACACTCCAGCCAGGTGAAACAACCTCTCAGCATCTACCCTGTCAAGCCCCCTCAGAATCTTATATGTTTCACTGAGATCACCTCTCATTCTTCTAACTCTAGAGAATATAGGCCCATTCTACTCAACAAATGGAACAGGTGGTCACCTCCATCATGGAAACTACCATGATGCAACGTCTGATGACCGATGTCACAGCTTCCATTGCAGCACAAACAGCTGCCATCCAAGGTCTGACTGTTGTATTTGGAGCTCCGACTACTGCTTTGTGGCTCTGGATTCCACCGCAGTGGAAACAGCAGATCACCAGGATTGCTGAGGCGCCGCCCCGGGGAGAGTGATAGTGGCACCATGGAAGATGAACGTGTTGTCCTCCCTCAGAACGACAGTATTCCTGCTCCCATCCCTGCTGCTCCACCGGTTCCTTTGCTGTTTGTTGCCTATCAGCCAGCCAAGTCAGACTACTGCAGCCCAGGCTGAGATGGTGCAGTCTGAAGCCGGGCCATCCCGGCCCAGAGCTGCTGGAGGTCATCCTCCAAGACCATCTGCATGCTCCTTAGTTGATGGTCAGGAGCCTTCCACCACCCATGCTCCAGCCACTGGGGATGCACCTCGTAGGAGCACTAGGAAAGCTAACAGCACATGAACGACAGGCACTAAGGGAATGCACAAGGGTGAATAGTATCAGTTTGTTTGAATCATTTCATGTGTAAGTTTATAAATGTGGAAATGAATTTGTATTTGGTGTTGGTTTTAATTTTTGCGATGAGCTGAGGGAGGAAGCAATGTGTAATCATAAGGAGGACGATTTGATGGTCATGTGGGAGAGGAAATGTAAAGGTTGGTGAATGGGGAGGTGTCACTGTGGTTACTGGAGTTACTCATTAATCATCTGCTCATGCAGAGTCCTGGCAGACAGGACCTGTCTACCTTGTACCACTACCACCACCAACACTCTCCTCCTCTTCCTCCCTCTTCTGGCGTGGCCTCTTTGCATGCTCCCAGTCATGTTCAATTCCCAGAGGAAGACCTAGCAAGCCATCCATGTCTGGAAGCAGCTTTGTTCAGCACACTATTTTAATGCCACTAACAGTCCTGCAAGACCAGCCAGTTCAGTCGCTATAGAATATTGCAATTTTCTCCAAGTATAGGAAACTTCCAAAAACACATACAATTTCACCAGCAGCCAGAATAACTAATCCAGCAACTAACCTGTAATTCCTGCATAATCCCTTTAAACAACGCTGGTTGCGGGGGGGTGTTCTTCATGCTGCTTATGCCCTGTTCAGCTGTGCGAGGTTATGACAGTGCGTTGGCTGGAGCCTGGAGTTCCAAAACATAGCCGGCTTCTTCCAATCAGCATTGCACACTGATTTACGTCATAATCTCCCTACTCTACATGCTGCCGGCATTCATTTATCAAGATGGCGCCCTGCGCACTTCACCCCGGATGTGTGTATGTGCATCTCGGCAGCCGTTTTCAGGGCTTAGGAGCAGACGTAGCGCCTACAAAATGGGCGCTACACGACACCATTTCGCTCCTTTTGTTTCCCCTGTGTAAGCAGGAATAGCAGCTAAGAAGACAATTTTTTCACTGGTTCTGGAATGCCTCAAACACATGTTTCTGACTGGGACTAATGTACAGAGGACAAAACAATTGTCATAATGAATTTCTGTAATTGTTCACAAATAATGGACACAATTTTATATTGAATAATGTTTTTGAAGTCAATATACAAAGTGTTCAATATATGTCAGGGCACACTATATGCAAAAATCTTTATGAACTGGGTTTCCACATGCTTTTCAGATAATGTGTACTACTTTATATCAGAAAATTGGCCCGGAATCCAAATGTTTTTCGTATGTCGGTGCATATTATATGCAAACATTTTTAAACATTCTATATGAAATATATTTTGTGAGAAAAAAGCATGCATTACTGATGATATATTGCAAAGGTACATGGAATTAAAGCCACAAAATAATGGAATGACTCAGTGGTATTGTAAAGTCAACTTTAAGGTATAGGATAATATGCCATTACTTGTTAATATACAATTATTACAAGATTTTGAGCTGTAATCTGCTTTACATTTTTTCATTTTTAAATTCTATTGAATTACAATTTAAGTTGCATAAATCTGTTTAAGCTGATCTGAATGTGTGCCTCTGTATCAGTCGGAGGCTCAGGAGCTCCATGGTACACACTAGAGCTTAGGGACATAGTGCAGCCAAACCAGAGCTGACAAGAGAAAGCCTGCAGCTCTCTTCTGACTGACAGATTCAGTCAGCAAAAGACAAAGCCCAGAGCTGTATCCAGAACTGAATCTGCTTCACAGGATCTGACAGCAAACTCAAATAGCATATATGTTACCCACGACAGGCAGCAATGCTCAAAATGAAATGTTAAATGATATAGGTTTGTGCCCCAGTTAAACAGCACATCTGTCCTTAGTAGTGTAATATATTTTGTGCCACATCAACACCAAAGGTAGAGTAGAATGCTGCAAATTTTGCAGAAATTGGAAGTTTGGCACCAGTAGCAAAACTAAATGGAAGACTGCAGCCATTGTGAAGTCTGCTTCTTACTTTACTTTTTAAACTTTTTACAGGCAGTCAATTGTACTGTCATTCAATTTCTGTTGAATCAACAGAGCTGAATATCCCATCATCTCTCTTCAATCCTTAGAAATCTCGCTGGCAGTCAGAGCCCAGTGACCAGCAATCAGTTTAAGTGTTTGATTATGCATGTATGGAGATTTGCCGCCTTCTAATTGAATAGTGATACAAGTCAGCTGTATCGCCACACCTCTCGTTTGGATCAGTCAAAATATAATTGATACCGTTGGTGCAGTACAATTGGGGTATTATATGGCTCACATGTAAGTGGCTTATTTTAGTTGAGGCAGCTATCGCTTGCAAAACTTTTGATTGTCCTCATATTTCAATTTGAAAAATGTAAATGAAAGCTGATCTGTATACTTTAATTGAAACTAATGCTGTTAGCCACTAATATTTATATTTCTCTTATTTACACTAGAGCAACAACCATCTATCAACATATGTTCTTAAATCACTTGCATACTTATGTTTGGAGTCGTACAACACCAGGTTATAGTCCAACAGCTTTATTTGAAATCACAAGCATTCGGAGCTTTGCTCCTTCGTCACCTGATTTTATTCTACAGAAGGAGCAAAGCTCCGAATGCTTGTGATTTCAAATAAAGCTGTTGGACTATAACCTGGTGTTGTACGACTCCTTACATTTGTCCACCCCAGTCCATCACTGGCATCTCCACATCATGGCTACTTATGTTTATATGTGTTATTTTTTCAGAGCAATTTTCTAATATTTATCAAAAATGGTAAATGTATATGCATTACAGTGAGATTGATTTCAGGAGAATTATTTGTTTTACGAGTGCTTAACAAATTGTGAAATGAGCATATATTAACTTGTTCATGAAAATTCATAAACAGATTTGTTGAGCTTTTGCATTTCTGTAGAATAAAATGTTAATACTGACAGTTGCAAATTCTCATTAACTGTGTGCATGTGCAATGGATTGATAGATCGATAAGTACGACGGAATAAATTTTTGCTTACACTGGTGTCTTTAACATATGTGGTAATTATAGTATTAACCCTTTAGATAACAAATAATTATATGGACAAAATCCAAAAATATTCAGACAGGATGGGGAGTAACAGTAAGAGAATTAATGTAATTCATTTTTTAAGCTGCTAATTTTAATTAGTGTTTAGCTAGACAGGAAAATGGAGTTGGCTGTAGAACTTGACACAATACTGTGAGAAAAGCATGATGGAATAGACAGTCATCCAATTTAGTTACTTGTGAATGTGAAAAAGAATCATAGCTGATGCCAGGAAGTGTAAACCTTGGCATGTTTGGTGTCTAGGCACTATGGGAAGAACTTGTTATGATAAATCTTCACATTAACGTATACATTTTTCAACATTATTTAGGTATTTTGACAGCTTCTCAATTTTATCACGTAATCTGTCAACTTGACTGCAAGCACTTTGAATTTCCTTATAAAAAGGTGAAAATTATATCTTTAATATGACCTGTTGGAGGTGCAAATGAATATTAGCACAACATTACCAAAAATGCAATAATCATTCCAGTAGTTACATTCTACCTAAAAAAAAATGGAGTAATGAAGACTGATGCGTTATCCTTGAATTATACTGACTGTGAATTTTTACAGTTGCACAGTCTGAGCACTGTTAATGAAAAAGATCGTGTCTAAAGTGGGAAGTAGAAAGTTGCAGTGAACACTGGGTCATATCAGATGATTATGACATGGTCATTTGTAGCCCTTCCATCCCTCATAAGTTTAACAATGAGGTTTATATTTTCAATGATATCGCTGCAGGAAGATCTTTAATCCATAGAAAACTTTAAAGGTTTATTGTTACCCTTAGGAAATAGCTTCAACATGAATACTGAATTGAAGAAATACAAATAGACTGTGGCACATGGGCAGTGAAGACATTTGTGCTGTGACACAAGACTGACATTACACTTTCTTGCAATTTTAAATGGAGCTGATGACCAAAACTAGCAAATCTGTTGAATAGTTAGCAGATGCTGCTGGCATAGAACTTTGAGTAACAGCAAAGTGGGCCCAAGCCTGTAAGTGTCATTGTGTCACTGTTGGCTGAAGTCAGCATTAAACTCCCAGAGGGCTTAGGATCAAAGATGATAACAACTGCAATCAGGAGAAGTTTGGAATGTGCTACTCTGTCAGAATTGATGACTGGAATCATTTTTAAATTTATTACTGGAATACCATGTTGGAATTCTATCAGAGGTAATATACAGAAATATACATTTTTAGAATCCAATTTTTAGGCTCCTTACTTTAAGTTTTTACAGCATCCATTTAGTTTGGCTGACACCAAACAGTACTAGGAGAACACATAAGTAAGGGAACTAATATCACACTCATGGTCAAGTGATCACAAGCAACAAGCAAAGAGTGGGATTTATTAAACAAGCAGTTGATCCATTCAATGGCATAAACTTGAGGACTCTAATAATATAAGCTATCTTTGTCTTATTTTAAAATGCTGCAATCGGTCACTAAAATGTATATCAAGTTTTCCATCACCTATGACACATAGTGACTTTTCGGATCAATGGCAATGAGTTATAAAGTACTGCAGTAGTTAATAATCTTATTACTTTGAGGATATTGTGTAGATTACTGAAGATCCCACCTTAAAGGTTTGGGTCCTCTGCGCTCCCCTGCACTGGGTGTCCAGCAAGCGTTGGTTTTGCAAAATGAGGAGGGAGGCTGGGAACATCTCCTCCCACCTCAATTAAATGGTTCCTACTAACCTGCGCCTATTGGAGGCACAGGCCAAGCTCAGCCCTCCCAGGAAAGCCCTGGAAACCCTGCAGCTACATAAAAGGAATAGAGAACCAGCGAACCGGATCTCCAACTATTTTTCCTCACCTTTGTGACTGAGAAACTGGATGTTTCCTGTGGCAATGGTCAGGAAAATTGGCCCATTGTGTCTTTAATTTCAAGCACTTTTTATTTTGATAAAAGCATGTCTGGATTTTGCAATTTTGTGTGCAATTTTTGAAACCTTTCTCTTCTGTCAAAAACAGACATGGAGGATATAATACCCTACTTTGATAATTTGCTCCAACAGCAACTGTGCTAAGGCCATGACAAGTTTCCATACTCAAACAACGTTCCTAGAATCTCTATGGTTAAGGAAAATAACTGAAGACCTTGGCATCATCTTAAAATTCCTGAGAACAGAAGTCATAGTGTCTTGGAGTTTAATGCCAAAGGCAGTGGGCAGCCAATAAATGGCAACCAAATGGCTAGGTGTTGGCTACATCAAGGAAATCATATAGTTAGAGCTCAGTTTTTTCCTACAGTCACGGCATCAGCTCTTTGGACCTCCATGTTAACTAAAAGAAAATATTTGATTCAAATATCAGCTATATAACATTAACAAATTATCAGCAAATGGTCCAGCTATTTCCTTTTAATAATGATCCTGGTCAGAAAATGAGTTGTGAAACACCGGTGACCTACCAAACACAACATTTTTGGAGTTGGATATGTCCTAAGCAGCTGTATTATGATAGTTAGGAGTTAATTTCTGTTACTGTATATAGCCAAAACTATTTTTTGGTATTCCTTTCAAGGTACCAGAAAAGGACAGTTAGGTGCTAATAAAGTGGTAGTCAAACATACAACTGGTGCTTTGTTGAATGTTTTCAGATAATCGGGTGAGCCGATCAATGCTACCTTCAAGTAGATATTACCATTTTATTGGAGAGTGAAC
This sequence comes from Heptranchias perlo, assembly GCF_035084215.1. Classification (NCBI taxonomy): domain Eukaryota; kingdom Metazoa; phylum Chordata; class Chondrichthyes; order Hexanchiformes; family Hexanchidae; genus Heptranchias; species Heptranchias perlo. The sequence continues at coordinate 58,087,170 of NC_090331.1, forward strand.
CAACTGGGTGAGACCAAGAGCTCCTAATAAAGTAAATGCTGTATGAAAGCAAATATAGAATGACCATGGTGGGGAACTTAGCTGCTATCACACATCACGAGGTATGTCTCAGGATGAGGCAAGCTCACTCGTCAGGTATTATTTCTTTTAGGTCTGGTTTCCTGTGAAAATGCAGTGGTAACTACAGGTCAAACATAACTCAATAGTCTGTTTACCAACACACAACATGTAATCAGCTGAAGCACTCAATGACCTCTCCAAAATGAATGTACATTTCAGAAACAGTGCAGCGTAATGAATATGTAAATGTTTTCCATTTATGAATCAGTCCTCCAATTTCACTTGATTCCAGCCAATTATATATTAGATTGTGATGAGCTAGCTGGTTATTTAATAATGGTTTAATATATTTGTATGTGTGTTTGTGCCCTTCATCACTAAAAACGCTACTGTCTGTAAAATCCAAATTCCATCCAAAAACACTTCTGGATTGCTGTGTCTAGAACCATAATATCAACAAATTTTAATTAAGTCAGTATAATGCAATGGTTTCCCAATTTTCTGACTGTTGAGTACAGTTGGCATTCTGATAAATGTAAAAGGAGCTGAAAACCACTAAAATTTCAAAACGTAGAACTGTTCTGGTAAATCTTGTGCCTGAACTGTCACCAACGAATTAACATAGAAAATTCCATGCTCATCAAGGAGAGGTCAAGTATGCTACAGCTTACATGGAAAGTAAAGCTCTTTCCTTATTGGCATTACACTTCAGCACTCCCCCATATATTTTTTCCAGTGCTCAGTACCAACAACGCTCCTGTTAGTGAGCTCTCACTCACGAGAAACCGAACATTTTACACAAAATATTTGGTAAAATAGCATTGCCCAGGGGTGGAACAGACCCTTTGTCATTGTAATTATCTCACTAAATTTGCACAAGCTGTTTTGTGATCACTATTTGTCAGATAGTGGGAAAATAAACACATCAGACTTTGTGACTTACGCTTTAAACTGCTAATCATTTATTACAAGAAAAAAGTAGACAATAAAGTAAAATCAATAGAGCAGCTTTTACTTGATCTCTTCCTAGATTCACTTAAGAACCAATTGGTTGATGTAATGGGAAGACTTTAAGGTCTTCCTGGATGGATGAACCAAGTTGGACTACATGACCTTCCTATCCATAATTATCTTGTGATCCAACCATTAAGGACTCTTCATAAACCCACCTTCACATGGGCTGTATGAGAAAATCTGAAGGTGGGTGAAGGCTGTCACATCTATCCATAAAATCAGGAGCACCTGGCCACAGAGCTGTCTGTCAAGTGGACTTCAAAGACCTCTCCTCAAAAACCGCTCGAGTCTTTCTTTTATGCTTAGGACAAGGCAATGCGGTAAGAACCTTGCTGCCAGGAACCCAACGTGACAAACAATCACAACTGATTTGTCTCTGTTCTCCTGCAGCAAGATAAACAATATTAAGTGATTTTATCACCTATGTGAACCTGGCAAATTGGCTGTCTTGAAGGCAGTGAGCATCTGCCTTTAAAGTGATGTTTTGATTACCAGGCAGTGATGTGTATCTTCTCCAGCATGTAGAAAATATGTCAGTGTGGCAAACATGTCAGTAGAGAGACACAGCTGAGAGACTTTCTATCAGCATGCAAATTTAAAATGACCAGCCGTGTCTCAGATATTATAAATATATCGACTTGATTATTTTAAATGTGACAGAGGCTCTATCTCTCACAGTGCCTCTGCCCCAAGTTCAGAAGAACATTACCTACTTGTAGCAATGTGGTTTTTCCATTTCTTAAATCAACCATCCTTCTGACTTTCCTGAATTAGTGCCAAATTATGGGCAGTTTTATGCTGCTGCTTTGTACTACTACAAATTATGGCTGAATTAGTGGCTGAAACGTGTTTCACTTTGGATCCTTCTATCTGGTACTTTCATTCTGAGCTCTAGTTGGAATCCAGTGCCAAGTACCACAGACATATATCTGTCATATAATATGTATCCCTATAATTTGTGTGTGCATCTTGCTTTCAACTTATCATTAAAAAATATATTTCTCTTTAATTTTATACTAAATTAAAATATGAGCAGCATACTGTTTTTGTCCTGCTCCCTTTTACTTGTGGCCAACTACCTGAATATTTCCAACTGTTCCTAAGTGTGTCTGGAGGGTGGAGAATGGAAGACCAGCAAGGAGAGTGTTGGAGTAATTGAGTCTAGAGGTGACAAAGTATGAATGAGGGTTTCAGTGATGGAGGGGTTGAGGTAGGGGCAGTGCTATCCAGGTGGAAATAGGTGGCCTTGTTAATGAATAGGGTGTGGAGTTTGTAGCTCAGTTCTCAGTTGAATAGGACACTAAGGTCTCGGGCAGTCTGGTTTAGTCTGACTGAGTGGCTAGGGACGAGCATTGGATGAATGGCAAAGGACAGAGATTGTGCTGAGGACTGAAAATGATATGATCTGGTAGTGGAAATTATGATTCATCATGACTTGCACATTGGACAGGAAATTGAGTATGGAAGTGGTTGCAGGGTCGAGAGATGTGAAGAAGAAAGAGCTGGGCGTTGTCAGCATACATGTGAAAGCTGACCCCAAGGGGGGAATTTTAACCCCAAAAACGAGTGGGTTGGGATTGGGTGGGTATTTAAAATATTTGATTTTTAGACCACAACCACTACCCGGCTCCAATGCGCCCACTTCCGGGTATAATGGAGGCGTGTTTGGATGTGTGCAAATAACCTGCACACTTCTGTTGGAACCGTAATTAATTCAGGCGGGCAGGTAGTTATAGCATCAATTAATGTCCTAGTAAGACATTAAGTAGGTCTTTTTAAATTGAATTTGACTTAACCTTAAATTTTAACGTCTTCAGCAACGTTGTGCTGTGTTGGGATCTGCAGGTGCATAAGAGAGAGCTGTACAGCAAAGATCTGAAGAAGAGAGAAGAGCTAAGTGGAGAACAGCTGAGAGGGGAACAACAGAGGAGCCGAGGTTGCAGGAGGCTCTACCCACGAGAGGGTCTACAGGCAGAAGCTGTGCTTCCTGGACCTCTGAAGAGCAGTGCCTACGCAGGCTCAGATTGAGTCACCAGGTGGTCGGCAACATCTGCAGCCTCCTTGAAGAGCTGCTCCCTGCTGGATCCGACTGCCCATTGCAGTGCACTGCCCTCAATTTCTTTGCCTCTGGGTCCTTCCAGTGCACCACCGCAGACATCTCCAGGGTGTGTCAGTCATCGGCACATAGGCAGGTGAACTTCAGCCAGAGAGGTGAATTTCCCCCCTGACAACAATAACCAGAATGAGCGGGTAGTCAGTTTTACCCCTCTGGCTGGCTCCCTACAGGTGCAGGGTGCAATCGATTGCACACAGGTGGCAATCCGAGGACCACCACATGAACCAGGAGTTTTCATCAAGCGAAAGGGGTTTCACTCCATCAATGCACAGCTGGAGAGCAATCACAACAATAGATTTCTACAGGTGTGCACCAGATTCCCTGGACGTTATCGTGATGCGTTCATTTTGCACCAGTCCAACGTTCCAGACCTCTTTCAAACAGGAGACAGACTTAAGGGCTGGCTCGTTGGAGACCAGGAATACCCCTTTCGAACTTGACTCATGATCCTTGTGAGGAACCCTACCAATGAGGCACAAGACCACCAGGTGTGTCATTGAGCAAGCCATCAGTATGCTGAAGATGTGCTTCAGGTCTGGAGGTGGCCTTCAGTACTTGCCAGCGAGGGTGTTGAGAATCATAGTGGTGTGCTGCGTCCTGCACAACATAGCGCAGCAGAGAGGTTTAGAGGTGGAAGATGACCAAGGCGCTCATCAATCATCCTCTGACAACAACATTGAAGAGGAGGAGGAGAAAGATGAACAATATGAAGATAGAGCAACTCATTGCCAGACCACCCATGTACATTGCTGCTCGGGATGCCAGGGATGCCCTAATAGTTCACAGGTTCTCCTAGAATGGGAAAAAAAAAGACATTGAAATACTCAGGCCGGCACCCACCACCACCACCAACACCCTCACTCCCCACCCCTTGCACAAAACGGTCCTTCAACCACACATACACCCATTGCACATCCGCCCAATGGGTCCAGTTATGTATTAACATTCATCATGAAGCAAATGAAAGTGTGAGTTGGCACTCGGGACGCAATAATGGGCAAGACGTGGAAGTGTTGCTACTCAATAAATTTTATGTGCCAATATAAAATATGGAAATGTCACAACATAACATTTCTTCAAATACCCATGTGCATACCCTTGGTAAATTACAATTGCTTGAACTTACGCTTCCTACCACTTCTACGTGGTGCATCCCCTGTGGCTTCAGCAGAGGTCGAGGCAGGCTGCTCAGATCCCTGCCCTGACTACTGAGATGCCCTCGGCCTATGAGTTCTGGGTTTTGGAGCCACTGAGGGCCCCACCAAAGACTGCTCTATCCACACCTGTGCAGGGGCAGACTGGGCCATCGGGAGAGGAGGCAGCATGTTGGGCACTGGTTGGGGGAGGGGGGGGGGACAACGGGAGAGACGTGGAAGCACTTTGAAGTTCCCACTTCCATGTCCCCTTTCACCATCATCTGTCTCCTGGACCAACAGCACTCCTACTCTGCTGGAGAGCAACTTTGTGAAGATCAGTGACATGTTGGAAGGCTGTGGATAAGGTATCTGTCATCCCGTTTAAGGTGGCAGTCATGCTAGCTTCCAAAGTCTGCATGGCCGTGGTCATAGCCTGTATAGACTCATTTGAGAACCATGCTTGAAGCTCCATGGAAGCAGCCACTCTGCATGGCAGACATTCTTTTAATTACCTGTGACACCAATCCACTACTATTGGAGTTGGGCTCCTCCATCCTCTCCTCTCCACTATTGTGGAGTGTGTTTGGCATGTTTTCCAGTACCTCGCAAAGTTGCACCTGTACCTCAATCATTCTAATTCTCAATGATGGCCCCGGAGGTTCAGCATCTATGACCAGCTGAGCAGAGCTTGGAGTCGAGTGCGTCTTTCGACATGAACTCTCCACAGCTGTCTCTGCCACCAGTGTCTGCTCGTGCTCACTTGTGAGTTGTGAATCACCAGGTGAAAACCCAACTATCTGTCTAACAGGACCCACCGAAGTGCAAGAATTTGCACTGGTGCATGGCTCTGTGTTCTCTAACGGTGCACTCTCAGAAGGAAGGAGTTCCTCTGAGAAATTGTTGTCATGAATCTCTGCAGATTGTTCTTGTACGTGTGAAGGCCCTGGAAGTCAAAAGAAAGCGATATGAATTAGTCATGGCGAAGTAACAATCTTGCCAATCACCATACTCAGTCTTCTCATAGTTCAGTCAGACATTGATGAAAAAGAGAGAAAAAATAAAGAGGGAGAGACTTGCATTTATATAGTGCCTTTCATGACATCAGGATATTCCAAAGTGTTTTACAGCCAATGAAGTACTTTGTTGAAGTGTAGTCACTGTTGTAATGTAGGAAATGCGGCAACCAATTTGCGCACAGCAAGCTCCCACAAACAGCAATGTGATAGTGACCAGATAATCTGTTTTAGTGGTGTTGGTTGAGGGATAAATGTTAGCCAGGACACCAGAGAGAATTCCCCTGCTCTTCTTCGAAATAGTGCCATGGGATCTTTTATGTCCACCTGAGGGCAGACGGGGCCTTGGTTTTAACAAGTCATCTGAAAAACGACACCTCTGACAGTGCAGCACTTCAGTATTAGCCTGGATATTGTGCTCAAGTCCCTGGAAGTGGGACTTGAACCCACAACCTTCTGACTCAGAGGCGAGACTGCTACCCACTGAGCCACAGCTGATAAAGTCATCATGTCTGTGAAAGATGTTTAAGTTCTGTCACTCGGCATTTGCAAGTTCCCAGTCTCTCCATTTCCGATTGAGAGGGATGCAGATGTGCCACTAATATTCTCGGCGTCCTCCTCTGCATCTGTGAGCTGGACTATTTGTGGAGGGCTCTCCCTCTCCCTTGCGTTTTGCGCTGTCTTCTCCTACAAGGGGCAAAAGAACAGAACTGAGAGTGACTGAAGGTCATGTATTCACCTGATGGATGCAGTGCATTGGTGAGGATGATTATTGGACAAATGCATCACATTGCATAAGGATTGGGTTGAGTGGCAGCAGTGGATGGATACATGGGGAGGTGAGGAAGTGCATAGAAAAAGTGAAGGATGGGTGCAGCTGAAACTTAAGTGGATGTGAGGAGTGATGTGATGGAGTACACTTGGCAAGACAGAGTGAGAGGGTGGTGTTTGATGTAGGTGAATCAGCAACTATATTCACCTTTCCTGACCTGGTTAGGTCATTATACTCCTTCCTGCACTGCAGCCAAGATCAGACCACAGTGCACCTGCTGCTCACCCCCACAGCTATGCCTTCTTGGTAATGGAACCAGATTTTATCCTCCCATTGCTGGGGTAAATTATTTTCCTCCTGGTCCTCACTGACCCAACAGCACTTCAACGGAAACATCTGTGAATCCGGGTGCTGGCCTTGCTCTCTGTGAATCCATGGCTTCACTTACTCCTTTCTCCTCCAAAATCCATTTTTGCACCGGCCCTTTAAATATTGGACTTCAGATCACGTCATGTGGGTGCGCAGTACGCCCGCTGCGCAGCTTGGAGACGTGAAACCCGGAAGAAAAAATGTATTGCTTCAATTAAGTTGTGATTGCAGATTCCAACCTGCCCACTTCACTTCCGGGTTTCATGTCCAAAAAATATCCACCACCCCCCGCCCACAACACTGCTCACTTCCCAGTTCCAAGTTAAAATCCAGGCCTGTGCCTCTAGTTCTCCACCCTACCAGCTAAAGATATTGAAGGCTTGTGTAACTCTCTGTAGCTATTTATGTTTTATGACATTGTCCTTAGAGTGAGCTTTCTTCATTTTGCTAAATACTTTAATCCCTGATAACAGTATATATTTATAATAGTAATTAATATTTATACTAAAGATATGGACTATGGATCAATTAGTTAATGCAGTGAATTATTTCTGAATTTGGCATTATTCTGACTGCTGAAATTGCAACACACACTGAAATAGCTCTTAAAGTATTTTGACAAACATCCTGATTATTGTGCTTGCTGTCAGCATTTTACTATCAACTTTCAAAAGTGCATAAAAAGTTACAGAATGAATACTGTTAATGTCAGTTACTACAGGAAGCCCCCCCTCCACTCCCCCACCCTGCTATATGTTAAAAGCATTTAACACAAAGGAAAAAGACCCGAGAGGATATGAAACTGTTGATTTCACCAACCACCCCAGCTAATCTGTCTGCTATTGAGTTATTCTTTAGAATGTAGAAATGCTAGCTGTTGAACATTATCTATAGAACCAGCCACTGAATTGCAAAAGGCATGCACTCCTTAATGGGCACTGTCTTCAGAAAAAAAAACTGTATCAAAGCCTTTTACTGTTTGTAGAGAGAGACGACCAGAAGAACTGTGTATCATTTTTATAATGATGCTGTACCTAATTTGACATTCAATTCACTATTCTAACTTACACTTCCTGGTTCTGACTGAGCTGCTCATTAATGATTCTTCAATCTGATTGGTTAAAGAGACACACAATTGCTTGCCCTGTTCACACAGGTCCCAGATGCCCTGTAGAGGGCGCTGCACTGAACAGTTCTCTAACTTCCAGTAACTTTCTGTGCATAACCCCATAGAAAGTCTATGGGCACATGAAAGTCTAACGAGCGGCCGACGCCTTCCATTCACTGATCACAGCAAAATCCGGCCCTATGGATTTTCTGCAATCAGTATGTCTTCTTCAGTATGTTTTACTCTGTAACATAACCAATATGTTCATTGTATTCTTTTCGGTAATGTATCAAAGGGTCATGCAGCCTATGATGAGGATAGATATCTCAAGTTTGACCTCAGTTGCTGGGAACACAGAAAGACTGAAGTTTTGATGCCATGGAAGGGTTTGCCAGTGGGCAGCATGCCCACGGAGGGTGAGAGACAGTTGGAGTGGAACCTGCATCCAACAGCTTTGGGGGCATTTTGTCCATTACACCAAGTGATAGACACTTACCAACGAATTTAATCCTCAAGACTGCCTGAAACAAAAATAATTGATAAGAGCAAGATATAGGAGCAGGAGTAGGCCACATGGCCCCTCAAGTCTGCTCCGCCATTCAATAAGATCACGGCTGATCTTCAACCTCAATTCTACTTTCCCACCCAATCCCCATATCCCTTGATTCCCATGAAGTCCAAAAAAAGTCTATCGATCTCAGCCTTGAATATACTCAATGACTGAGCATCCACAACCCTCTGGGGTAGAGAAATCCAAAGATTCACAACCCTCTGAGTGAAGAAATTTCTTCTCATCTCATCTCAGTCCTAAATGGCCAAACCCTTATCCCAAGACGATGCTCCCTAGTTCTGGACTCTAGGGGAAACAGCCTCACAGCATCTACCCTGTCAAGTCTTCTAAGAATTTTATATGTTTCAATGAGATCACCTCTCATTCTTCTAAACTCCAGAGAGTATAGGCCCATTCTACTCAACTTCTTCTCAAAGGATAACTCTCTCATCCCAGGAATCAATCTAGTGAACCTTCATTGCACTCCCTCGAAGGCAAGCATTTCTTTCCTTAGGCAAGGAGACCAAAACTGTACACAGTACTCCAGGTGTGGTCTCACCAAAGCCCTATACAAATGCAGCAAGACTTCCTTACTCTTGTGTTCTAACCCCCTTGCAATAAAGGCCAACATACTATTTGCCTTCCTAATTGCTTGCTGTACCTGCATGTTAACTTTCTGTGTTTCGTGTGCAAGGGCACCCAAATCCCTCTGAACACCAACATTTAATAGTTTCTCACCATTTAAAAAATATTCTGTTTTTCTATTCTTCCTACCAAAGTGAATAACTTCACACTTCCCCACATTATACTCCATCTGCCACCTTCTTGCCCACTCACTTAAACTATCTATATCCCTTTGCAGACGCTTTGTGTCCTCCTCTCAGCTTACTTTCCCACCTAGCTTTGATTCATCAGCAAACTTGGATACACTACACTCAGTCCCTTCATCTTAGTCATTAATATAGGTTGTAAATAGCTGAGGCCCCAGCACTGATCCTTGTGGCACCCCACTAGTTACAGCCTGCCAAGCTGAAAATGACCCGTTTATTCCTACTCTTTGTTTTCTGTCCATTAACCAATCCTCAATCCATGCTAATATATTACCCCCAATCCCATGAGCCCTTATCTTGTGTGATCCCAAAGGAGATTGATTACCTTTGAAATGATAGCATTTTTCTCCCTTTGGAACATTCTAGAAAAAAACGTGTTTTAATTTTTACTTTCCTATGGTGCCATTCTGACTACCACTAGCACAACAGAACCGTGCCTCTGATGCACCTTTACAGGCACAAGCCACCTGCGCCAATTATGGAAATGATTCTGTCCTTGTGATTTGGAACAGGATCAATACCAATTATAATTGGCGGCCACAAGTCCTGCTGCAGTGGTCTTCTGACAGCAAAGCAGGGATCTCAGAATCTTGGGCCAACAATAGAATATACTGAAAACACTCAGCATCTGTCGAGAGAACACAATTCACCATCTCAGGTATCGCACCCTTCCTTAGAACTTCTCCAGTTCTGAGAAACGGTCCAGTACTTGAAATAGCGCCCTGTATTCTCTCAACAGACGCTGCCTGATCTGCTGAGTGTTTCCAGCATTCTTGGCTCAGAATTCCATCATCTGCAATATTTTGCTTTTTTTCCTAGAATTTTGAGCCTTCTGTGTTAACCTTTAGACCAGTACTGAATGTCAGGTGTTCTAGCAGTTCTTATGTTCCTGGCATAAAGATGGAAGTCTGGATTAAGTGTTAACAACTCTCATGATACAGCTCACATTGTGATCCTATAGATGACTGACAACTGCATCTCTTCTAATGTAAAAGATGGACTCTGGCATGAGATATGTCATCCTCATTAGTTCACTCACCGGTCAGCATAGCTTTAAAATGTTCTGTGTCAAGAAGCAGGAGAGAGAGAGATATATATATAGAGAGGGAGAGAGAGATATATATAGAGAGATAGAGAGATAGATAGATAGATAGATAGATATATATCATCATTAGGCAGCTGTAGCTTTGCAGAACAACCAAACTGTAAATGGTGAACAGCAGAGGCAAGATTTTGAGGGGATTTTCATTCTTTTGCTGATATCTGCTGGTTTTTCCAAACCTCTCCACCACCTGTTTTACTCCATGTAGTTTAAACATGATTAACCTGCCAAAGAGCTGAATGTCTATAAAAGAAACAGAGTTCTAGGAACATAGGAACAGGAGTAGGCCATTCAGCCCCTCGTGCCTGCTCCACCATTTCATAAGATCATGGCTAATCTGTGATCTAACTCCATATACCTGCCTTTGGCCCATATCCCTTTATACCTTTGGTTGCCAAAAAGCTATCTATCTCAGATTTAAATTTAGCAATTGAGCTAGTATCAATTGCCGTTTGCAGAAGAGAGTTCCAAACTTCTACCACCCTTTATGTGTAGAAATGTTTTCTAATCTCGCTCCTGAAAGGTCTGGCTCTAATTTTTAGACTGTGCCCCCTACTCCTAGAATCCCCAACCAGCGGAAATAGTTTCTCTCTATCCACCCTATCTGTTCCCCTTAATATCTTATAAACTTCGATCAGATCACCCCTTAACCTTCTAAACTCCAGAGCATACAACCCCAATTTGTGTAATCTCTCCTCGTAACTTAACCCTTGAAGTCTGGATATCATTCTAGTTAAAAAAAAAATTAATGGCCTGTACAGGGAGTTCTCTTCAGTCAGCACTTAAAGGGGAAACAACCTTGCATGTTGCAGTGTTTATTGTATCTTTGGTATGGAATTTTTAAAATTAGATTGTCTCAATATTTGACATTTTTATTAATATGTATTTTTGCAATAATGAGGGAAAATCTTTGTTTTTAAATATTCCAAAATAAAATCTATTTTTGTCCATGAAGTCACCAAAAGCATAAGTAAAAGCATTTTCAGTAATTAAACAGAACAGAATCAAATGAAAAAAGATGGAACATGAAAGAATGTCCTGATGGTCTCCTCAAAACTAACTAATGACTTATAGAATCATAGAAGTTTACAACACGGAAACAGGCCCTTCGGCCCAACATGTCCATGTCGCCCAGTTTATACCACTAAGCTAGTCCCAATTGCCTGCACTTGGCCCATATCCCTCTATACCCATCTTACCCATGTAACTGTCCAAATGCTTTTTAAAAGACAAAATTGTACCCGCCTCTACTACTGCCTCTGGCAGATCGTTCCAGACACTCACCACCCTTTGAGTGAAAAAATTGCCCCTCTGGACCCTTTTGTATCTCTCCCCTCTCACCTTAAATCTATGCCCCCTCGTTATAGACTCCCCTACCTTTGGGAAAAGATTTTGACTATCTACCTTATCTATGCCCCTCATTATTTTATAGACTTCTATAAGATCACCCCTAAACCTCCTACTCTCCAGGGAAAAAAGTCTCAGTCTATCCAACCTCTCCCTATAAGTCAAACCATCAAGTCCCGGTAGCATCCTAGTAAATCTTTTCTGCACTCTTTCTAGTTTAATAATATCCTTTCTATAATAGGGTGACCAGAACTGTACACAGTATTCCAAGTGTGGCCTTACTAATGTCTTGTACAACTTCAACAAGACATCCCAACTCCTGTATTCAATGTTCTGACCAATGAAACCAAGCATGCTGAATGCCTTCTTCACCACCCGATCCACCTGTGACTCCACTTTCAAGGAGCTATGAACCTGTACTCCTAGATCTCTGTTCTATAACTCTCCCCAACGTCCTACCATTAATGGAGTAGGTCCTGGCCCGATTCAATCTACCAAAATGCATCACCTCACATTTATCTAAATTAAACTCTATCTGCCATTCATCGGCCCACTGGCCCAATTTATCAAGATCCCGTTGCAATCCTAGATAACCTTCTTCACTGTCCACAATGCCACCAATCTTGGTGTCATCTGCAAACTTACTAACCATGCCTCCTAAATTCTCATCCAAAATCATTAATATAAATAACAAATAACAGCAGACCCAGCACCGATCTCTGAGGCACACCGCTGGTCACAGGCCTCCAGTTTGAAAAACAACCCTCTACAACCACCCTCTGTCTTCTGTCGTCAATCCAATTTTGTATCCAATTGGCTAGTTCACCTTGGATCCCGTGAAATTTAACCTTATGTAACAACCTACCATGTGGTACCTTGTCAAAGGCTTTGCTAAAGTCCATGTAGACCACGTCTACTGCACAGCCCTCATCTATCTTCTTGGTTACCCCTTCAAAAAACTCAATCAAATTCGTGAGACATGATTTTCCACTCACAAAACCATGCTGACTGTTCCTAATCAGTCCCTGCCTCTCCAAATGCCTGTAGATCCTGTCTCTCAGAATACCCTCTAACAACTTACCCATTGCAGATGTCAGGCTCACCGGTCTGTGGTTCCCAGGCTTTTCCCTGCCGCCCTTCTTAAACAAAGGCACAACATTTGCTACGCTCCAATCTTCAGGCACCTCACCTGTAGTTGTCGATGATTCAAATATCTCTGCTAGGGGACCCGCAATTTCCTCCCTAACCTCCCATAACGTCCTGGGATACATTTCATCAGGTCCCGGAGATTTATCTACCTTGATGAGCGTTAAGACTTCCAGCACCTCCCTCTCTGTAATATGTACACTCCTCAAGACATCACTATTTATTTCCCCAAGTTCCCTAACATCCATGCCTTTCTCAACCGTAAATACCGATGTGAAATATTCATTCAGGATCTCACCCATCTCTGGTGGTTCCGCACATAGATGACCTTGTTGATCCTTAAGAGGCCCTACTCTCTGCCTAGTTACTCTTTTGCCCTTTACGTATTTGTAGAAGCTCTTTGGATTCTCCTTTGCCTTATCTGCCAAAGCAATCTCATGTCCCCTTTTTGCCCTCCTGATTTCTCTCTTAACTCTACTCCGGCAATCTCTATACTCTTCAAGGGATCCACTTGATCCCAGCTGCCTATGCATGTCATATGCCTCCTTCTTATTTTTGACTCGGGCCTCAATCTCCAGAGTCATCCAAGGTTCCCTACTTCTACCAGCCTTGCCCTTCACTTTATAAGGAATGTGCTTACCCTGAACCCTGGTTAACACACTTTTGAAAGCCTCCCACTTACCAGACCTCCCTTTGCCTGCCAAAGGACTCTCCCAATCAACTTGTGAAAGTTCCTGTCTAATACCATCAAAATTGGCCTTTCCCCAATTTAGAATTTTAACTTTTGGGCCAGACCTATCATTCTCCATAGCTATCTTAAAACTAATGGAATTATGATCACTGGTCCCAAAGTGATCCCTCACTAACACTTCTGTCACCTGCCCTTCCTTATTTCCCAAGAGGAGGTCAAGTTTTGCCCCCTCTCTAGTCGGGCCATCCACATACTGAATGAGAAATTCCTCCTGAATACACTCAACAAATTTCTCTCCATCCAAGCCCCTAATGCTATGGCTGTCCCAGTCAATGTTGGGAAAGTTAAAGACCCCTGCTATTACCACCCTATTTTTCTTGCAGCTGTCTGTAATCTCCTTACATATTTGCTCCTCAATTTCCCATTGACTATTTGGGGGTCAGTAGTACAATCCTATCAAAGTGATCTCTCCCTTCTTATTTTTCAGTTCTACCCATATAGACTCAGTGGGCAAACCCTCGGATATATCCCCTCTCACTACTGCCGTGATGTTCACCCTAATCAAGAATGCAACTCCCCCTCCTCTCTTACCTCCTGCTCTATCTTTCCTATAGCATCTGTACCCTGGAACGTTGAGCTGCCAGTCCTGCCCCTCCCTTAGCCATGTTTCAGTAATAGCTATAACATCCCAATCCCATGTACCCATCCATGCCCTGAGTTCATCTGCCTTGCCCATCAGACTTCTTGCATTGAAATAAATGCAGTTTAATCTAGACTTCCCTTGGTCTTTGTCCTGCTTTCTCAGACCATCTGTCCGGTCATGTTTTGTACACACTCCCTTACTGCCTTTTGTTTCTGTCACCACTTTACTTCCCACTGACTTCCTGCATCGGTTCCCATCCCCCTGCCACATCAGTTTAAACCCTCCCCAACAGCACTAGCAAACACTCCCCCTAGGACATTGGTTCCAGTCCTGCCCAAATGCAGACCGTCCAATTTTTACTGGTCCCACCTCCCCCAGAATCGGTTCCAATGGCCCAGGAATTTGAATCCCTCCCTCTTGCACCATCTCTCAAGCCACGTATTCATCCTAGCTATCCTGTCATTCCTACTCTGACTAGCCCGTGGCACTGGTAGCAATCCTGAGATTACTACCTTTGAGGTCCTACTTTTTAGTTTAACTCCTAACTCCCTAAATTCAGCTTGTAGGACCTCATCCCATTTTTTACCTATATCGTTGGTACCTATATGCACCCTCCCCCTCCAGAATGTCCTGCAGCCGCTCCGAGACATCCCTGACCCTTGCACCAGGGAGGCAACATACCATCCTGGAGTCTCGGTTGCGTCCGCAGAAACGCCTGTCTATTCCCCTTACAATCGAGTCCCCTATCACTATAGCTCTGCCACTCTTTTTCCTGCCCTCCTGTGCAGCAGAGCCAGCCACGGTGCCATGAACCTGGCCGCTGTCACCTTCCCCTGGTGAGCCATCTCCCCCAACAGTATCCAAAACGGTATACCTGTTTTGGAGGGAGATGACCTCAGGGGACCCCTGCACTGCCTTCCTACTCTTCCTCTGTCTGTTGGTCACCCATTCACTATCTCCCTCAGTAATTTTTATCTGTGGTGTGACCAACTCACTGAATGTGCTATCCACGGCTTCCTCAGCATCACGGATGCTCCAAAGTGAGCCCATCCGCAGCTCCAGAGCCGTCAAGCGGTCAAACATACTTGAAGTTATTTTCTTGCTCGGTGCTGTTTCCTTGTATTATGTGCCATCTTGCACAAGCAGAGAAATATTCGAGATGTTAAGTTGAAGGAAATCAAACAAAGTGACAAGCATATGTCCAAGCTGTAGACCATCCTGAATGTCAGTATGTGATGTAGCTGGTGATGTTACAATGATATAATGTGTGGAAGCTGTCAGTGTGCGAAGGCTTTCAACTGTACCTTCAATGCATGCCCTGAAGTATGGGTATGCATGTGATACTATGAAGAAATTGTAAGGTTCTGAGATGGCTGAGCAGTAATTGTGAATCAGGTCGATAAGCATCATTTTGTGGCATGGTGTCCTGGACCATCTACCTGGTACATGATACGATTGGGTAGTTTATCTCTGAAGTTCCTTAAAGTAGATCATTTTCTTCCATATTGTTATCAGGTACTGTAGACAGTGCTGAACCTAGCTGTAAACTTCTGCCAGGCATAGGTACTGCCATCTTGTGGGTAGAGTGAAATGCCAAACAGGATAATGCACCACACACCATCTCTTACAGCAGAATGACCACTTTGCCAGCCATCAAATAGGGAGTTGGATACTGTGCCATTCTGCTATGTGTCTATAGCATGACAAATATTTTAAAACTACTTTTGAGTCTTTCTAAAAACTTCTAAGAATGTTTTATCCCCATGGGGTTGCTTACCTTTAAATAACCACAGCTCTGTAAATTTTCTCATTTGCCCTTTACCGGTTCACTGAATATATTTTATACACATTAAGTGTGCTTGCTGCACCTGGGCCAATATGCACAGGAAGTGTATTCAATTTACTTAAATGAGCTGACTTGACAAATACATGCAAGATTGGCTCTCCCTGTTACTTACAGGTTGTGCACATGATGCATTAGCAGTCCCCACCCCCATTACTGCAATCTGTTTAATTATCTGCTTCAGCTCTTAGCCCTGAAAGTAATACCTACTTTCCCACTGTTCTGTTCTGTTTATGTCTGCCTGCTGATTCAATGATTCAATTGCTGCTCATTATTTAGGTAAGGGAGTTAATCATTTTATAAAGGCTGGCATCAATGCCCCTGAGGAACCCTTGTATATACTCTTCCAATAAAAAACATGAACATCTATTTATTTTTACTCAATGTTTACATCCCGTGAGTTGCTTATCACTTCAATAATGCAGCAGGTATTCCACAAGCGGTCAAATTATTATGGTTCAGATGCTATACATCGAAGGCTGTAAATCTGTCAAAGGCCACTGCCCTGACTTTTTTCTTAGCATTGTGAGAATCACTCCATTGTGGACCATAAGACTGATGCATCACCAAATAATCAATTTTGTGTGGACCTGGTTTAGCAATCATAAAACAGGCTGTTGCAATATCTCAATCACTTCTCAGCTACCATATTTCTACAAGCTCCGATGGGTAGCAGGGATAATGTCCTGCAACTATTGGAGGTTTGACTTGGAGTGTAGACACCAGGGGCATGATTTTAGCTCAGAGCTGGGAACCCAGCACGTGAGTAGATATTCGCGTGGGGAACCCGGAAGTCAATTGAGTAAGTACTTGTGCTTTCGAGTTTCCCGTGTGCCAGGCAGCCAGATTGACAGGTTGGCTGCCTGTCGTAAGGGAAAGAAGCCGTGAATCGGAGAGGGGAGAGGGAGGGAGAGAGAGAGATCATGGGCCGTGGAAGAAATCGGGGGGGGGGGGTGGGAGAGGGAGGTGGGGGGACATGGACGACATTGGGTGGGCCTTGAAGAAGATCGGGGGCGTCCACATTCGGAGAGGGTCCATCGTCGGGGGGGGGGGGGGGGTGGGGTCCATCATCGGGGAGGTTCATCATTGGGCAGTGGTCTACCATTGGGGTGGAGTCCACCATCGCGTGAGTGGTGAGGGAGGGGGTCGGCCGATCGCAGGGTTCAATCACGCCAGGTGAGATTTTTGGGATTGGATGAGCACTCCTGCTCCACCTGGCCCACAAGCAGTGCAATAAAGGCATGCACCTCATGGATCCGGCCCTTCTCACCTGCTTTCACCTGACATGAATCAGAAGCGATGGGAAACCTGAATAGGTAAGGTTAAATTTGTTTGACATTTTTAATACACAAAAACTTAAGTACCTCAACTATTGCAATGAGGTACATTGCTCCTTTAAAGCCCGTCGGCTTTAAGTGGGGATGGGACTTCTGTGTATCTGTTGTGTGCACGCATCCTAACATGCCTCGGTTAAACCCAGAAGTGGCTGCGTTGGAGGCGGGATGCAGTCCCTCTCCAAAAACAAACCATTTTTACTGCCCACCCGCCCCCAACCCACCCGTTCTTGGGGATTAAAATTATGCCCCAGGACTAAGTTAACCATATTCCAGTTTCACGGAGTCAGACTGCATCACTTAATCTCATGGAAAAGCACAATGTTTGCTATTTTTCACTCAACTGAGTTGACGGTAATTGAAGGGACAGTTGAACTAGATGAGTCAGAGGTACAGAAAATTCATCATGTAAGATTCTGGGGCTCAAGTATCTGTAACATGAAAACCAGCAGCTTTCTCTAGATTCTAACATTTGGAAGTGATGTTTTCTGTTGGACCTTGATTCCATTTTTCAGGTTCTTGTATTTTGATGAAACTTTACTTGATCTAACCTTACATTTCTGCCGAAATATGGTAAATAACTCCGCCGTTCACAAGAGAGATGGTGGGATTGGGTCTGAAGCTGGAAATAGAATTGTCTGTTTTCCTTCAGTCAATGGAGCTTGTCTGAGAATTGTTTAGTTTGGAGTTGATTCCAAGTTTGTATCTTGGCAAACTGATGATGAGCTCTTTTTCCAATGGAGTTTATCATGGATATGCTTTCATGTCATTTTGGTTGCCTGGTTTTCCTCATTTACCAAAGCAACCCTGCCATTTGGCCAATGCTGTAGCATATCTTTTATTAAAACAAGCCTGTAAGTCAATGTCATTACTATAACATTAACTTGCATTATATAGTGCCTTTGATTCAGAAAACTGCCAAGACATTTTACAGAGGAGAAAAAGGAGCAGATGCCAAATGTTTCTGGGTGTGTTTGGAGAAATGACCTAAAGCTTCATTGAAAACAATGGGTTTTGAGAAAGCTTTTCAAGTTGAGGAGGGAGGTAGTGAGATGGAGAGGGTTAGGAGAGAGTAGGGCCAAGATTGCTGAAGACTTTGCCACTAATCGTACGGCAGATGGAGAAAGGGAAGGAATGATAGGAGGCCAGAATCGAAGGATCAGAGGGCACAAAAGACTGGAAATGTTATAAAGGTAAGGTGAGATATCATAGTAGGCACAGTACAGGAGGAGGCCATTCCGCCCATTGTGCCTCCATCGGCCCAATGGTGAGGCCACGGAGGAATATGTAGATGCAGACCAAGATTTAAATTCGGCGTATTGTGGGATATGAAATCAGTGAGGATAGGGATGATCGAAGAATGGAATTTGCTTTTTTAATTTGTTCTCAGATGTTGGCAATGACACATTTATTGTTCATGCTTAGTTGCCATAGTTCAACTACCATATGTATGCTGATGACCCCTCACTCTAATTTGGTACCTCCACCCTTGATTCCATGACAACACTATCCTGTATGAATACCTGTCTGACATCGAGTTTTGAGTGAGCCAGAACTTTTTCTGGTTCAATATTGGAAACCTGAAGCCAATCTGCTCCACAAGAAACTTCACACCTCAAACCCCAAATTTCCATCTCCCTCCCCAATTGCTTGCTCAGGCTAATCCTGCAAGGGTGCAACTTCAGTGTCCCATTCAGGCCTGAACTGAGCTCCAAATTCCACACCCAGTCCATCACCAAGATGGCAACTTTACTTCTGGAACATCACCCGTCTTCACCCATACCTCACCTCCTCTGCTGTTGACACTTTCATCCATGCATCTGTCATCTCAAATTTAATTTGCCCAACTCTTTACACTCTCTATACAAACTGTAACTCATCCAGAACCCTGTGACCAGTGCCCTATACACCACACAAAGTCCGACATACTCAACATTCCTTTCTTTGTCAATCTCCACTGGTTGCTAGAACATTGACTTTAAAGTCCTTGTCCTCATTTTCAAATCCCTCTATGGCCTCACTCCTCCGTACCTCTGCCATCTTGTCGAGCATTACATCCCAGCTCACACACCCCAGAATTTAAGATTGAATGTTTTTACTGTTGGAGAGTTGATGCTCTCCTAATATTAAAATTTAATTTGCAGCCAGCAGAACTCTGTGCTTGGACTAGGAATCATGCAAGCTTCAGCCTTTAGCGTAACTTGGGACTGAGACCAATATCTGTAGTAGAACTGGCAGTGGAAACATCTTTTCTGGTTGGAAGTGCATGTCATGAGGGTAAGCAGCACAAACTTAACAATACAGATGAAATACTTACAACTTCAAAATTCAATAATACAAATGGCTAAAAGTTAAAATTAATTAAATCTATTAGCATATTCCCAGGGTTTTTGGCAATAAATTGGTCTCGCTTTTTGTACTGACATGAGTGGTTGATTGAAATAATTCAATTCCAGATGACTGCTCTGGAAAAATCTTTACAGGTTGGGCAGGTTTAAATTTGTGTTTGGTGACTAAACACCAATCAGAAGAAAAGTCTAAATGTGCCATTTAACCTGGCAAAACCAAAAAGTGAGCAATTCATTGTTTTTATTATTTTGAATGGATGCTTAATTCATTGTCATCCCAAATTGATATGGGGCCCGATATTAGGAGGAGACGGGTTGGCAGTGCGGGGTCGTCTGGGCGCGTGGTTAACGCGCCCAGTGAAATCGGGGTGCTCCACACGCAATCGCAGCTTGATTGAAGGCACTTACCTTGGCTTCCAGGTTTCGCGCTGGAAAGCTGTGCAGCGGGCGGACTGCGCAGGCGCATCATAGGTTGTTAGCTGGAGGAGCTATATTTAAAGGGGCAGTCCTCCACTGACTGATGCTGCAGAAAATAGGCAAAATTACGGCATGGAGCAGCCCAGGGGGAAGGCTGCTCCCAGGTTTAATGATGCCTCACTCCAGGTCTTATTGGATGGGGTGAGGAGGAGGGGGAGGACAGAGATCTTCTCCCCGGTGGACGGGAGGAAGTGGCCTGCCTCAGCCACCACGAAGGCCTGGCTCGAGGTGGCAGAGGAGGTCACCTGCACCACCAACATATTGCGCAACTGCATACAGTGCAGGAGGCGCTGCAATGACCTAAGTAGGTCAGCCAAAGTGAGAACACTTACTCATTCCCCTACACTCCGTCTGCCACATCACCGCCCCCACCCCACATCTCCTTCTGCACTGCCAACACTGCTCTATCACATCACTCCTCACACCCACTCATAGCTTATCCTCATCTTACCGGCACTTATTCACCTCGCCAGTACTCATCCCACCACTATCACTCAACCCAATCCTCATACAATCTCATGGCTCTGTCTCATACTCACCTCTCATGCATCTCTTTCACGGTCAGCCTCACTCAACCTGCCACTACCTGTGCTGCAGCCACAGGCCATGCATCGCATATGTGCAGTAGGCAACGTAAGGCAAACGTGTCGTGAGCATGAAGGGGATGCACAAGGGTGTTTGAGGGTTTGTCATGGTTTTTACTTATATTTGATTTCTGATCAACTCACATAACATATTATATTGTCACCACTACTGCCATGTCTTCTCGAATCTTGTCTGGTTTGTGCAATAATGCCCTTTCCTGAGGATCACTATGAAGACCCACAACTGATGCCACCCAATGTGTCACTGCAGAGTGGGTGAGGTGTATTTGCAGGGCTCTTTTGTGCAGACGACTGAGAGACGTCGGCGATGTCCACAGTGGCACCCTGGAAGGATGCAAAGGAGAAGTTGTTGAGGACAGTGGTGACTTTGACAGCGACAGGTGAGAAGATGGTGCTTGAGCCAGCCGGGAGCAGCTGGGCATGAAGGAGGCTGCAGATGTCCACGACTACATGTCGAGTGACTCTGAGCCTCCGTATATACTGCTGCTCAGAGAGGTCCAGGAAGCTGAGCCTCGGTATGTAGACCCTGTGGTGAGGGTAGTGCCTTCTGCGACGCATCTCTCTCTCTGCGGTTGCCCTCCTGCTGTGCAGTTGGATGTGTCGCAGCACTGTGTTGTGGAGCTCCACGTGTCAGAGGTGGACGGCGTGGCCGGCGAGGCTGGTGATACTGTTCGTCCTCCGAGGAGGTCATGACTGCAGCTATGGCGGCCCCCATCCGGAAGATGTACGTTTGAGGGGGTCCGCACGGTAGCTAAATGTGTCTGCACATAAGTAAGTGTGCAAGTTTGTGAAGTTTATTGTTAGGAGGAGGGTGGTGGAGGCCAAACTTTGTCCAAAGTGACAGAGTGGCCTCCTGCAATGAGTGAGGGTCTCCCCCCTACCCCACCATCTGTCAAATGGACCTTTGCAGCTGCCACAAGCTGATGGCTGCAACACGTCCATTTGAACTGGGAGTGTTTCCCCCAGTACGGGAAACATGCTCAGTTGTTTGGAAAATCCCACCTCTCCTAAAATATCATGTTAATCAGGTCTGTAAACGATCTGAAGTACCTAAATAATTACCTTAAGTGGCATCCCGCCGGCTTTAATTGCCGGTGGGAGTCCCGCACGCGGGGGCTGCGCGCGCATGTAAGCGCGTCACTGGGGAACCCGGAAGTGGGCGGGTTGGAGCCGGGCTCCGGACCCGCCCCGGGAATCCCTGATTTTCGGAGCCCCCTTGCCACAAACGCACCTGCTCGGGGGTCCGAAAATCGAGCCCAAGGAGTTTTGTCTTGATAAATTATAGGAATATAGGAACAGGAGTAGGCCATTTAGCCCCTCGAGCCTGTTCCAACATTCAATGAGATCATGGCTCATCTGTGACCTAACTCCATATACCCACCTTTAGCCCCATATCCCTTAATATCTTTGGTTAACAAAAATCTATCACACTCAGATTTAAAATTAACAATTGAGCTAGCATCAACTGCCATTTGTGGAAGAGAGTTCCAAACTTCTGCCACCCTTTGCGTGTAGAAGCGTTTCCTAACTTCACTCCTGAAAGCCCTGGCTCTAATTTTTAGGCTATGTCCCCTAGTTCTAGACTCCCCAACCACTGAAAATAGTCTCTCTCTATCTACCCTATCAGTTCCCCTTAATATCTTGAAAACTTCAATCATATCACACCGTAATCTTCTAAATTCCAAGGAGTACAATGCTAGTTTGTGTAATGTCTCCTCATAATTTAACCCTTGGAGTCCAGGTATCATTGTAGTAAATCTATGCTGCACTCCCTCCAAGGCCAATATATCCTTCCTAAGGTGCGGTGCCCAGAACTGAACACAATACTCCAGGTGTAGTCTAACCAGGGCTTTGTATAGCTGTAGCATAACTTCTACCCCCTTGTATTCTAGTCCTCTAGATATAAAGGCCAGCATTCCATTAGCCTTTTTGATTTATTTTCTGCACCTGTCTGTGACATTTAATGATCTATGTACATGGACTCCTAAGTCTCTTTGGACCTCCACTGTTTCGAGCTTTTCACCATTTAGAAAGTAATCTGATCTATCCTTTTTAGGTTCAAAGTGGATGACCTCACACTTGCCTACATTGAAATCCATTTGCCACAGTTTTGCCCATTCACCTAATCTATTAATATCTCTCTGTAATGTTATGCTTCTATCTACACTGCTTAGAATGCTACCTAGCTTTGTGTCATCGGCAAACTTGGATATGTGGGTCTCTATCCCATCATCTAAGTTGTTAATAAATACAGTGAATAGTTGAGGCCTCAACACAGATCCCTGTGGGACACCACTAGTCACATCCTGCCTATTTGAGTACCTGCCCATTACCCCTACTCTCTGACTCCTGCCACTAAGCTAATTTCCTAACTAGGTCAATAATTTGTCCTCAATTCCATGAGCTTCAACTTTAGCTTACAGTCTCTTATGAGGGACTTTATCGAATGCCTTCTGGAAGTCCATACAAACAACATCCATAGACATTCCCCTGTTCATTTCTTTCGTCACCTCTTCAAAAAATTCAATCAGGTTTGTCAGGCATGAGCTACCCTTTACAAATCCATGCTGGCTCTCTCTGATCAGCTGAAAATGTTCAAGTTGTTCAGTCACTCTATCCTTAATTATAGACTCTAGTAATTTCCCGACAACAGATGTTAGGCTAATTGATCTATAACTTCCTGGTTTCCCTCGCTCACCTTTCTTAAATACTGGATTGACATGTGCAATTTTCCAATCTGAAGGAATGGTTCCTGAATCGAGAGAACTTTGAAAGATTATAGTTAGGGCATCTGTAATGTTCTCACCTACTTCCTTTAAAACCCTGGAATGGAAACCATCTGGTCCTGGGGATTTGTCACTCCTTAGTTCCATTATTTTCTTCATTACTGTTAACTTGATTACGTTAATTATGGTGAGTCCCCGTCAAAATTAGTCTCCTTGGGGTGTCCGGCATGCTATCCTCTTCCTCTACTGTAAATACTGACGCAAAGTAATTATTTAACATGTCCGCCGATTCCTTATTTTCATTTACAATATCACCATTATCTGCTGGTAAGGGGCCCACATTGCTCTTGACCACCCTCTTTTTCCTAATATAATTGTAAAAAGTTCTTGTGTTGATTTTGATATCCTTTCCAAGTTTCTTTTCATACTCCCTTTTTGTAGCTCTGAATATCTGTTTTGTCACCCTTTGCTGTTCTTTGTATCTCTCCCAGTCGTCAGGAACTGTGCTATCTTTTGCATTTTTTATGCTTTTTCTTTTACTTTTATGTTGTCCTTTATCTCTTTTGTTGTCGATGGCTGTTTTCTTTGGCAAGTAGAGCCCCTTAGGGGTATAAACTGGTCCTGTATCACGTTAAATTGTGTAATGTTTGACTACATAAGTACTGTAATAATATGTCGTAGACAGCCAAATTCATGAAATAAATTGGTGAATGACTTAATCACACCTTTGCCTTCATGTAATATTTATTTTCAATACATACTATTTTGAATATGTACAGAGGAACATCAATGCTGAGATTCAGAACTGCAGCATGAAACTTAATACCAATATTTGGAAATGTGATAAATGTAAAAAACATGGGTAAGATGGGTATAGAGGGATATGGGCCAAGTGCAGGCAATTGGGACTAGCTTAGTGGTATAAACTGGGCGACATGGACATGTTGGGCAGAAGGGCCTGTTTCCATGTTGTAAACTTCTATGATTCTATGATTCTATGTGGAAAGTAAATAGATTCCAGAGATTTCACCCAAAATTTTTGTTGTAATCCTAAAGTAAATGTATGTATAGCATAATTAATGAGAAATATTCAAAAGTCAACACTATCTAAAGGTACTGGCCTCAATGCTCTGAAACAATTAAGAAATATATATCCCTATCTCAGTTTGAACTGACACTTAAATTAGAAATGTCATAACAAATCTAAAGGCCCCTTGTAAATGTGATATTGGTCATGCTCACATTTTTGAGTTGAAAAAATTCAGTTGACGCATCCCATTCTTGTAGGGGGCATTAGGTTAAAATTGGGGCTGTGGCAGAACATATTGAGGATTCAACAAAATGTGCCATTGCAGAACCCGAAAACAATGTTTTTTTTAGATATATTTGACCATAAACCATATTCTTCAACATCACCAGAAGAACTCCATTGGAGTACTATATTTTTGTCAGCTGACAAAATACACGCTATCTTTCTTTTATATTTCCTTATAAAGATTTTGGAAGTTTTTGACACTAAATATTATGGTGTAGTAACATGACTTATTAGTGCACCAATCTACTGTGCAAAAGGGGTTACCTCCAGAATGCCCAAATTCTGCAGTGGTTTATGAATCTCCACAGTGGTTTAATTCCTTGTGTCACTCTTCAAAATACTTACAAGTAAGGGCAGGTTCAAGCAACTGAAGTCAGAAAAGTGTCACTGAACAACACCAGATGATACTATGCAAATAGGGTTAAATGATATAAGCACAGTTGGATATCTGGTGAGATTTACCTTCTCTACAGGGGGTATGTGACAAACTGCAGGGAATCGCAGTTTATTTTCCCACTCATTGCTGAAAGTGGAATATCTATGGTGAAAATAACAAACAAGAGAAACACAAATGATATGTTGATTTTCATTTACAAAATGAAATGTAAATGGTATGTTAAATGAGTTTATTACCCAATGCAATCTATAGTTTGGAATTAGTTAAATTGTGTAATGTAGTGGAAGGAAACACAAAGAACGCATGGTTTAGGAATCCTTTATAGTTTATGATGGTTCTAGCCCATTAAAAGCATTTTTTAATCATCCAAATCAAAATATGTTACTTCAAAATCAAGCAAGAGTTTTTTTCTACTGTATTTGATATTCAGACTTTGATGGCATGCATGGCCTCAGCATGCAGGAATACGTGAGCTATAGCATTGGGGAGGCACAGCTTCAATTCTTCACTTCATTGAGTTTTCAATGTCGATAGGAAAAATTGAAAAGACAGTCTCCATGGGTTGCTGTACTCCTTCTCGTGACCAGCTGAAGAGTACCATTGACAGAGCCCTGGGAGCAGGTTGTCTTGTTGCAGGAGTCGGTTGGCCCAGTAAGACCTGTAAGTGAGGAAAAGGATGATGTTTGGAATAATCTGACAGTTAAAGTGGTGGAGACAAAGACAATAATGGTGTTCAAAATTCAGTTGGATGCAGGACAGGGTGAGTTAGAATACTAGAGGAATGAGCTTCAGAGGACCAGTATCAATATAAGGTGGTTGCACATGCTTATATTTCAATTTTCAGTTCTAAAAGAGGGTATATACTAGGGTTGCCAACTCTGGACGTATTCCTGGAGGTTTAATTCATGACTTCCCGTCTCCAACCGCTCTGCTGCCATTGGTCGCCTGACATGTCCATCCTCGGGGCGCACTGCCTTCCAACGCCAATTAGAAAGCAAACAGGCTCTTCATTACCTGATTGGATGATTCTTGACTGTCAGTCAAACAGCCTTTTTTCCCCATTTATTTGAGTTAATTTTAAAGGCAGCATTTTATTGTGCTACAGGTCCCAAAGAATGTCCTGCTCTCCAGGGGTGTAACAAATAGCTTTTTGTAGAGCAATTGTAGGAATCCAGATTGAAGCACACTGTGGGAGTATTGATTTGCATTGCCAGTGAAGGGTCTTATTTACTCCCTGTTATCTCTGTGTCAGTAGATATTCAGTATTGAGTTCATAAAGAGACCACTCATTGTGACATTTGAGTTAGAAACATATCCTATCAGCGTGTGGGTGCTTGATGAGTCTGGTGTTTCCTTTCTTGATGTATTGATATTC
The DNA here is from genome assembly GCF_035084215.1 of Heptranchias perlo. NCBI lineage: Eukaryota > Metazoa > Chordata > Chondrichthyes > Hexanchiformes > Hexanchidae > Heptranchias > Heptranchias perlo. The sequence goes on from NC_090331.1 coordinate 58,113,487, forward strand.
AAAATGAAGAGGTCTATCTGGGACCGTAGCCTATTCTGAAACCTGCGGGAGAATGGGACACTAAGTCTGATGTAATTATCCTGGGAATTTAGTAAATGACGTAATTAATGTCCAATATCGGATACATTGAACCTAGTTAGAAGAGAGAAAAACACCAACAATTTTAATAAGAATACTCTGGATGGAAACCTTATAACAGAGAAAATGAAATTTTCAGAAACCATATCAGAATCTATAATGCAGTTATGAGAGATAAAGAGGGTAAGCAGGACTCTGTGCTTTGGTCAGTTTATTTTTTAGTCATTTTCGGAATGTGGATGCTGCTGGTCCAGATGTGAAGCCCAAGTGATATGAGACCTCTTGATGTCTTTCGTGCAGTTGGGAGTCAAATCAGTAACCTGACTCCAGAGCTATGCTGCTGCTCTTGTGTCAGTGCACCCAAAACTGCTTTGCATCAATATGTATGTTGTATGAAAGCACCAGGGGTAAAAGTATCAGTACTGTTAGGACTGTCTATACATTTTCAATGTTCTATTGCAATGCAAATTAAATCACAATATTGTTAATCTTGTCTAAAAAGCAAGGCAAACACACAAGCAGGCAGAGTCATGCAAGGGGCAATCTTTTTCCCCAATGATAATGCATTTCTCCTTACTACCCTGTTGATAGGAAGTATGGACTAAGATGATGCAAAGTAAAAATAGCTAATGTTGTCTTATAGGCCTGTCAATATTTTGCCACAATACAGCAGGGGATTCCCATCAGAGTCAGCGACAATGGGAAATTTGGCAGTTTTCTTTCAAGCTAAATTTCAAATAATAATTCACCAAAAGTAAGCATTTCTAAAATTCTAAGGGTGCTAAATTGGGCCGTGTAGCGGCCGTTGTTTCGGCGTTACATGGCCTTTCTGACATCCAAGATGGTGTCTTGGATGCGCATCCACTTTTCCAGCATGATGTGCACCAGACGCCATCTTGGTATAGGAGTTAACGCATGCGCTAATACCGAACGCTGGAAGCATGTAAAGTAGGGAGAAAATGCGTGCAATCAGTGTGCAAAGCTGATTTAAAGTGATAGACACCATTTTCAACCTTAACGCTCAACTCAATGTACAGTCTTAACCCTGACCATCTGAACGTGTCTTACAGAGCCTGAAGGACCCCCCACCAGCGCTATTTAAAGGGGCCGTGCAGGTGTTGCAGGTTAGTTGTTGGATTATTGCTTCTGGTGGAGTAGGAAGTGTTTTTTCTAGCTCCCTATTCTTACTGAGAGTTCCTAGACTACTTTTGAGAGTTCTTTGGCAGGTATTGCTTTACGGGTTAGAAAGTTACGACTGTGGTTGAACAACATTCCTGCCAACCACGGGCGATCTGCTAGGGCTCCCGCTGGGCATTGAGCACGACTGGGAGCATGCAGAGAGGCCGCGCATAGCAGGTCAAGCTGCAAAGAAATGGAGGACGAGGAGGTGCAGGGCACTGAGTAGGAGGCCTTACCCATTGAGGGCCTTCCGCGACCAATACTCTTACCTCAACATGACCGAGGAGGATTGCAGCCGACGCCTGAGGTTCACCAAGGAAGCCGTCACTGAGATCTGTCAACTGGTGCGGCCGCAACTGCAGCCTCAGAGCAGGGCGAGGACAGCATTACCTGTGGCTGTGAAGGTCACAGTGGCACTGAATTTCTACGGCTCAGGAGCATTTCAGGCCTCTGCTGGCGACATGTGCAACATCTCGCAATAGTGCACTACTGCATAAGGGAGGTCACAGACGCACTGTACCACATGAGGAACAGGTCCATTACCTTCCCTCTGGACAGAGACAAGCAGAACAAGTGAGCAAAGGGTTCGCCAGCATTGCTGGCTTCCCCATGGTGCAGAGTGCCATTGACTGCATGCATATTGCCCTGCGTGCCCCGCACATCAACTCAGCCGCCTTCGTCAACCGATAGGGCTTCCACTCCCTCAATGTGCAGCTGGTGTGCAACCACATGCATCGAATCATGGAGGTCGATGCCCGCTACCCTGGGAGCAGTCACGACGCCTTCGTCATGCGGCAGTCCAACGTGCCAGCTATCTTTCACCCGACTCGGCAAGTCAAAGGCTGGCTACTGGGCGACAAGGGCTATCCCCTCATATGTGGCTCATGACACCGGTCAGGAACCCACACACGCATGTACAGCAGGCCTAGAATAAGAGCCATGCTGCCACACGCAAAATCGTGGAGCACACCATAGACCTCCTTAAACAACGCTTCCACTGCCTGGACCGGTCAGGAAGAGCCCTGCAGTACTCCCCTGAGCAGATGGGCAGATTTGTGGTGGTCTGCTGCATGCTGCACAACCTTGCCGCATGAGGGACCAGCCTTTACCACCAATGATTGCAGAAGACCCCGAGCCAGACGTGGAGGAGGAGAAGGCTGAGGAGGAAGAGGCAGAGGAGCAGGAGGAGGAAGAGGCTGAGGAGGAGGAGGAGGAGGAGGAAGTGGAGTCAGAAGAGGAAGTGGAGGAAGACGCAAGGGTGCAACAGGAACCACATGCCTTGTCTGCAAGGCTCTGCGTGCTCGCCTGATCCGTGCCCGCTATCATCTCCAAACTCATCAACAGTCCTACACTCCCCACCTTTCCCTCCCACAAGACAATCAAATCACCCTCAATCTGATTACACATTGGTGTCCATCTCTGCTCATTGCCTAAATAAAAAACCCCTATTCTAGTGCTTCCCCAGGAGCATGGGTGGTGAGAGGCTGCTGGCCGTCAATGGAGGAGAGTGCAGATGGCCTTGGAGGACGACCTCAAGCAGCTCTGGGCCAGGAGGGCCCGGCTTCAGACTGCTCCATCTCAGCATGGGCTGCAGCAGTCTGGCTTGGCTGGCCGAGAGGCAACAACAGGGGCACTGGCGGAGTGGCAGGGTGGGAGCAGGAAGGCTGTTGTCCCTGCGCACTTGTGCTCGGTGTCTCACCACGTGCAGATCGCTCCTCTAACCTAACCTCTAAAGGACGCGCAGTGTCAGTCTCTGAGCTGGTGGATCAAGTGTCAGATCGAGTGAATGTGTGACTTCAGTGTCCTCCTCCTCCTCCTCGACTCGTGCCGTCACGTGTTCTTGGGTATCTGCAATGACAAAGGGAAACAGATTGACTTCTGGAATGGGGAGAGGAGCAAGTAAGACGTGTGTGCCTACAGCATGTGAAGCACATGAGTCAGAAAAGATTATGGGAGGAGGGAGATGTGGAAAAGGAGAAGGAGCATTAGATATGCAGAGACCCCCTTCATCGGGTCCTCCAGCGCGGCATGTTGTGACAGCTGCAGTGACGACCCGCCCAATGATCCTAAGCACTGTCTCCTCTAGGGGGGGTGAGGACATGTAAATGTGCCCATCCAGCCTCAGGTCCCTCCTGCTGGCGGGTGTTATGCGCCACCTTCTCCTGCAAGACAGAGGGCAGTGTGTCAGTGAGCATCCTGCAAGGTTTGTGGGTGATGTGCCTGTCATGGTCGAATAGCTGCCAGTTTGTGTGACTTGTGAGTGGTGGTTGTGTGGCCTGCAAGTGTGGTACTAAGTGCGGGTGAGATGTAGAATGCCGAGTGCAGCATTGCGTATGGATGGGCAGTGTTTGTTGGTGGGTGGGTGACGGGGAGTGTGATGCTTGGAGCAGTGGTGTAGTTGGTAGGATGTGCCACTTGACACTTGCATTCACTCACCTTGACCACTCGTGTCAGATCATTGAACTTCCTCCAGCACTGCACCCATGTGTGTGGTGCAGTGCTCCTGGCATTTACTTCCTGTGCCACAGCCTGCCAATGCCTGCAGAGCTGCAGTCTGGATGGTCTCTGGCCACCCAGCGGGTACATGTTGGCCTTCCTTTCGTCCACGCCTTCCACCAGGACCTCCAGAGCATCATCAGAGAAGCGTGGAGACCTCTCTCGTGCCAGTCCAGCTATTCTCGTGGCCATCTTTCCCTCCTGCAAGTAAGCCATGTACCTGCCGTTTGAAATGTGTGCCTGCACCTTTAAGAGGTGCAGGCTGCTGATGACGTGCGCTGGCTGCACGGAGATATCATGGTAAGTAGCAGGCAGCACAAAGTTCACATGCTGCATGCGTACCCCGCCCAAAACGGATCCTTATCCAATTTTTCCCCTATAATGTTTAAATTCAGACCAGCAGCAAAATATGCTTGGTGATCCTTCTTTTTGGAACACTTGCATAAATAAAATTCAGCTGATCAACACAAAAATAGTGCTCCTTTTTGTAATCTTTGCATTTATTTTTAATGCTGATCAAACCAAAATTGCTTAATTTATCATTTTCTATTTGTGGTATATCTATTTGGGATTAGATTTTCACAGCAAATCTGAATGGCCTAAATCCTAGCTAAAAGCATGTCCTGGGCAATTTGAATTGATAATGTTTCACTGCACATTACTTTGTGCTTTAGAGTTTGTCAGTCTGTCAGCTATTTTAGGCAGATGTGGCCTGTCTGGCACAACCTATGCTCCTTCCATGAGAACAAGGTGCAGCACAAGTACCATTGTGGGGATGTTCATGGTCAATAATAACATTACCATGCCAGAGTGTTCACTATTGTCTGCTTTTTCATTTGCAAGCAGGAAAGTAGAAACTTGTGGAGCTTTAAGAGTCCTAGGGCTCAATTTTCAAAGTAAAAAATGGGTGGGTTTGGGGGGGGGAAAGCATTGAAAATTGCCAGCATTTCAGACCCACCCCCAACCCGCCTCCAACCTGCCCTTTTCTGGTTTTCACTGGGGCGGGAAGAAGGGCGGGCAACCAGCCCGCTCCCATGAGGCGGATCAGGCCTTAAAACCTTTCCCGGAGGCTTCTGGCTCTTCCCGACGCCACATTAAAAAAACACAGGCTGCTGCCGCCCCCCCATCCCCTCCAATCGCCACCACTCCCCTGCCCCAGGCCACTATTTGCATTCTCTGGCCATCAATTCCTCATCACCACCAGCCACCAAGCACCCCCACCCGACCACCACTACCTCCTGACCTGGTCGTCCCCCACTTCATCACTTACCTGATGGCCGTTGCTGGTGTCGCAGTGGCCTGGTCTCCAAACATGCTTCGCAGACGAGCTGCCTCATACTCGTTGGCGGGATAGAAATTAGGCCCAAGTCCCAAAATCAGGGCTTCACCATTCAGACAAAGGGACTGTACCCTGCACCCACTATGTGCCCAAATTCTATGCTGAATGAGGCACTGTCAATAAGCATCTAGTGTGAGGTGAAGTTGATTTGTGTTAACATTTTCAGCCCACTCTGTCTATTTGACTGTAATGTACAGATTGACAATTACGTATTTTAATAGTTATTTTATTTCATTTCATAAATATAACAAGCAGTGAGAAATCAATTTACTTGATCTCACTTATGGCAGCACTGAATATATTTTGTGAAGACATCAAATGTGGTTCAGAGGAGTGTTACTTTGTAAGCTTTACACTTGTTAATTTTGCAGACTAATGATAATGATGGCTTTGCTTTTCATTCTAAATCTGGGCCAACTGTTTCCACCGCACTGCAAATCAGAACATTTATCTTTGCTTGCTTTCATACTTCAATATGTTCAATTTATGCATACATTGATTTTATTTTGTATTTATAAATAATCTTGTGATTCCTTTATTTAAAAATCCATAAAAAGAGAGCCTAAATATAAATGCCTCAGAAGGAGCAACATTATGCAGTTTGAGTGGAATGCTTGTATTTTAAGCTCTTATAAAATCAGATCTATTGTGTGTTAAATTTAAAGGTACCAAAATGAATGAGCACAGAAGTGAGCACCAGTTTGAACATTTCTCAGGGATTAACATTGATCTGAAATGAGCTTAATGTTCTACTGAAAACTCAAAGTAAATCATGTATAACATAAAACACAAAGCTGATGAACTTTCTCTTTGCAAACAAAGCAAAGAAAAAGCAACCATGAAACAGGTCAGTAAAAAAAAAATGGAGAAGGTTGATGCCCAAAGTAGATAATGATAGAAAACAAACCAGCAGTGGATTAGAGAAGGTGGGTGTGGAGGCAAAGGTTAATTACTAAAATAAGAAAAATGATTAAAATAGGGAACAACTTCTTGAAAGGAAACATATAAACTAATTTGCAGGTCATTGGAATAGAAAAAGGATAACATTTTCTCATTCGAGAGGAAAGTAATCCGGCAAATTAAGAGGCTGGGTGGCCCATACTGGAAGCAAATATTTTGAAAAGGTGAGGTCTATAATTAGCTTGTAACCTGGACTTTCCCATCTCTGATGATTATAGTTAGTGCTTGCAGTAAATCCTGGTACCTACCACATTAACCGTTAACTTGTTAGAATAGACCTTGAATGGTTGATGGTATTTAGCCCAGGAATAGGGTATGGTAGTATAGTAGTAATAGTACTGGAACTAGACAAGCAGCCAAGAGGTCAGGTGTTCAAATCCCACTGTGGCAAGTTATGAAATTGAATTTAATAGTACTGGCCCACAAATTACCAGATTTATCATAAAAATGATTCTCATATAAAACCCATCTGTTTCAGAGTAGAGAACCAGCTACCCCTACTTATGTGCATGCCCAGTCCCATATTATGTGGCTGACTCTTAATGCCCTCTGAAGTGGCCTAGCAAGCCAGTCAGTTGTAAAAACAATTACTTCAAGAAGAAAGCCCAACACCTGCTCAGGGCACCTAAGGGTGGGCAATAAATGCCTGAGAATAAAATAATGCTTACTTTACTTTAAATAGGTTAATGACTTGATTAAAATAGTGTGTGTGCACTGGAATTTTACACAAATGCACAAAAATCTGTACACTGAAATAAGGATAACTTAGCAGGACTTATCAGTATTTGGGCCACTTTGTTCTTAATTCCATGATGTGGAGATGCCGGTGATGGACTGGGGTGGACAAATGTAAGGAGTCTTACAACACCAGGTTATAGTCCAACAGCTTTATTTAAAATCACAAGCTTTCCACCTGATGAAGGAGGAAGCCTCTGAAAGCTTGTAATTTTAAATAAAGCTGTTGGACTATAACCTGGTGTTGTAAGACTCCTTACATTTCTTAATTACGTTATCCCATTGTTTTTCTATTGGCTTAAACCACAGCAGAAAAATCATAAAAATTATGAAAAGTAAAAAATGCTGAAACATTAGATAATACGCTAACTGTTACGAGGAAAATCCCAGCTGATATATGTTCAGTTGAGAAAAATAATAAAATTACAGTAACGTATAAGATTTAGGAAACAATTGATCAAAAACATATTTAACACGCATTAGGTAAATATGCAATAAATGTAAAGATTGGAGACTAAACAGATGCTTTTTTTTAAAGCTTTTTAAGCATTAAAGGAATGTTTAACAAAATGAGAAACCATAGGGCTTGTAAGTGAATTTGTGCCAGAAGATAGAATTTTCAAATGTTAGCTGCAGAAAATAATGCTATATAGCATCATTCTTTCAAACAAAAGGCAAATGAAGTAATTACCAAATCACTTGTTTTTCTTATATATATGATTTTGACAATCTGTGAAGGTATCTATGCTTGGATGAGTTAGGACAAGAACATATCCAAACAATGATAAATATACAAAAATGAGCAAGACTAACCGTGCGAGATGATAAAATAAGCAAAATATTTTATGAAGAATGCAAGCTGGAAAAATAAATAAATGATATTGAAAATTGGGAATTTACGTAGCACAGGAATAGGTTGGGTCTGGGAGAATGAACCAGGATTCCAAAACCCACCAATACCCGCAGCTTAGAAATCCTTGTGTATATAGAAATCCAGAAACTCGTACTCGTATTTAATTAAAGATTACTTGTTAAAGATGGAATAGTAATTTAATAGTATTGAAGAAAATATGCACACTTGCTAAACTTATCCTGGATTTATGTTATTTCAGATAGCAACTCGAAGTTTCAAAATTTCAAGGGCTGCTGAGGTCCAGAGAACCTATCAAAAATGTACATCAGAAACTAATGTGCTTAAGTCATTTGTCCCCAGTCTATGTATTTTATAATGGTTCTTAACTTTTTTCAAACTAAGCATTGGTGATAAGTATGTAACTCAATTTATATACTCAAAAAACTAACATTTGAGATTCTAAGATCCTAAATCCTTTCAATACCTCCAATTATGTCACTTCTTGGCTGATTTTGAGGCCCTGGCACAAAACATGTGGCCACTTATGACATTGAAGAATTTCCTATCCTTCCTCCCATCTGAGGAGAAACTGGTCTCATTGTACTACTTTATTTTAATAATGAATCCAGTGAGCAACCACCATCTTTGAGAAGCAGATTTGGGTACTCACATTTCAGAGGAACAGAGGGATGCTATCTGCTTGGTTCCACATAACATAGAAATGACATGAGGGAGGGCAGCTGAAAATACTGCACAGATTTAAATACACCCCCTCCCGCTTTCAAAAGTGGAACCCACAATTGCCTAATATGTGTGGCTGAGTCAACATCTTCTCTCACATTTGCTCCCTGGTTTAGCCATATTGGTCCGCTACATTCAGAAGAATGGCTGTTTGACTCCTGACCAAACTCAACAAATTCCAATATTTGCAAGACCTCTCTGTGGAGATCTCTCTCAACCCTGCAACAGGCTGTCTGCTTGATCTCTTACTATTTACTGCATAGCAGAGTCTCCAAAGATTTGTATCTAGGTCCTCTGAAACCTACCCTAGTCAGAGATAATTGTGTTCATACTTAGACTGAAGATAATAGGCTTCTTCAGACATTATTTTTGACTCCAGTAAGAAGAAATAATTAAATGTAAATGTGAGTAAACATGATTCATCTATCAAAACACAGATCTGTGTTTTATGGTTTATTCAACTGTCCACACCTAATGTAGCATTACATACCAAAAGTAAGAAAAAATACAAATTTGTTGTGTAGCCAGCAAAAGAGAAAACCCTTTCACTATATATATGAAATTAAAGTAGTTAATATTTGTCGTAAGTGTGAACTGGACATGTCCAAGGAACTGTACCTTTTAAAAATAGATTAACACTGAATGCATGAAAAGCTCACAATTAGAGACTGCATCAATATTTATTTAAAAGTACATTTCCAGATGGTGTCTGATATTGCTTGACCCACTAGAAGCTTGGCTGAAATTATGTCACTTGTCACTTATATGATGCCTGGTGATGATGTTCCAGCTTAGGGTCTACAGAAGCAAACTGTCTCCGATTCAAACCGGAGTTAGAACTGAAAATCCTTTGCCTGCATATTTTAAGAAGAAAGAAGACAAGCAACAACAGTCTATGTATGGTGTGTAACGTGAGGAGGAGTTTAGGTCCCGGCAGCTTATGTCACCAGTCAAAGTGCTGAAAAGTATTCCCCTGCTACTAGTAATTCCCACCTAATGAACAGCAGGACATGCTTAACAGTAATATCTTGAACAACTGGCTAAAAAGGGTTGTTGCACTCTCTGGATTATTCAGGGCTCTGGTAGACAAATTGCTGTAGGTATAAAGACCTTTATGCCTTGAACAGTCTTAAAACAGGTTGTTCTTATTGACATATTTCCTGATAGCTTCAAACTACTGTAGTGGCAACTGTCATTGAGTATTTTTTAAAATTAGAAATCTTACAGAAGTATGGGGAAAGATGTTAAAGTAAAATTGTAAGATCATCGGGTAGAAATTGGATCTTGTTGCGCCTGTTTAACGGGTGCAAAACGGACACAACAAGGCCTAATTTTGGGGACCAACGTCCTGCTCCCCAAGGATTCCTAAAAAAATGTCTGAACCAAAATTGTGTCAGACCATTTTTCAGGCGTGCCTGGCAACTGGCTAAAACAGGCTCCTCAGATATGTAAACGGGGTGCCTAGTGCCTATTTTAGGCCCCCTAGCCAAAATTGGTCTGCGATGAGTGAGGCAGGTATCGGGCTTGCCAGCTCAGGATTTTTCAACGGCTGCTGCGGCCTAAGCAGTAGCCACCAACGATAGTTTTTAAAACGATAGTTTTTAAAAACGATAGTTTTTAAAAAAATTCTTGTGGAGCCAGTGCTCCTCCTGGCTCCACACCACTCCTGAGGGCTGTTGCTGGCCCACAATCAACCCCCTTACCCCCTCCCTGAGACTTAATGGCAGATGGCCTGAAAATCAATTCAGCAGCCAGGTGAGCTGCTGGCTCCTGTCATGCCTCCATGTTATTTAGATTAGGCCAGCCTTGGGCCTCCCGGTTCGGGCGTGCGTTGAGGCCACATCGTGGCCGTCGTGCCTGTGATCGGGCGCCAAAGAATTTCCACCCCATTATGTCTACATTTATAATTTCACTATAAACAACAAAAAGAGAAAAAATAATCCATTTCCTCACACATCATATAATTCTTTAGTTATCTTTTTTGTAGGCCTGCCCCATCTGTGGGAGGAATTGTTTTTCTTCTGATTAGCTGAAATAATCCAGATGTGTGAAATCATACAAAGATGACAGCATATAATCTCAGTGGAAAAGACCTTTATAACTTAAACATGTGACATGATATAAATAATAGGCTACTATTCTGGCATTTATGCTGTCAATAAATATGTATGTGTTTATAAAAAATACTTACTGTTCTTCTGTATACGTTATTATTTAACAGAAAGATCATTATTTGTTAAATTTTTAACTGGCGGGTTTCAAACCAGCTGATAGACATTGGACTTACATGCGTCCAGTGAATACGTGACTCTTCTTAAAAGTTCCTCGGTGAACGCAACGATTCATTTGCCACTTTAAGAAAAATACTTACTGTTCTGTGTGCATTTACTGAATAAAACATGCCAACAGCAACGGGCATCACTGAATTTATTTCTGAATGTATCATCGCATTGAAAACTCTTTTTTAAAACACTAGTATCAATAAAGATTTGATTATTCCATTATTGAAAATTGCTTTGTGGAGGACACATCCACAAAAAATATCGCTCGTTACACTGGTCGGCTAAGGTAGTCCAGATGTCTGAATCAAAAAAAAAATGATAATGCATTATCTCTACACAAAAGATCTTTGTAACTCACAAATATGGGATATGATAGGAATGAGTGAGACAATTAAAGTTGTGTATTAAAAACAAAAAAACCCAGCCACATCAATGTAATGCAATGATTTCCTTAATTAACTGCTAACAATAATCATATTTTGGGAATGTAAAATTAATTTTAGTTATCAAAAAAATAAAAATGGAATAGTTGCAGCCTAACATATGTGCACATTTTCGGGTTCAACATTGATGTCTAATTATCAAGTTACAGCTTTAAGTGAGACACGGTGTTCCTAATGATAAATGGAACCCTGATTGCTCAGCTTTACTGTAATCACTGATAGAGTGTAACTAAAGCTTTATTATATTTTCTTCAAAACGTAAAAATGAATACTGTGTACATTAAGCTTTTATTCTGTGGATTGTAGGGATATAGTTTAGATGATGGGCAGATGTAAAGCCCAATGTTTATAAAGAATCAGGTTCAATTTGAATCAGTCATTCATTTCTTGTGTTGTCTAATGATTATAACATGATTGCAGAGTTTATTTTGTAAGTGGCAGTGAAGTAGAAAAAATGAAATACAGATGGTTAGCATTCTCTGGCAATAAATTGACCTTTGGATTGTATAGTTCTTCAAACGTGACAAATTTGGCATGCTTTATTGAATCCAACTAGCATTACTTGACTATCAACATAATTATTAAGTGGTATTACAAATCTCTTGATGTGTTCATTGATGTGTCCAATACCTTTCATTTAAAAAGCTTGTCACTATAAGATTCTCTCTAGGTATACTTTCAAATACAGATTGGCAAAAGGCCAACCTGGATGTTACCTACAGCAACCATTATACATTTTTTGTTCAAAGTCTGAGATGAAAAATTATGAGTAGAGGGAGCTCTTGCTGTAGATACCACACAGCAGGGCTGCATTGTCAGCTTAGCTCAATGAAGCGGACTTACCTATGAGACAGACGGTTGTGGGTTTTAGCACTTCTCCAGGTTTTTGAGCACAAAATCTAGGCTGACACTTCAGTGCAGTACTGAGGGGACGTGGCATTGTCAGATGTGCTGTCTATTAGATGAAATGTTAAACCAAGGTCCCGTGTGCCTGTTCAGGTTGGCATAAAAGATCCTTTGGTACTATTCAAAGAAGAGCAGAGGAGTTTTTCCAGTGTCCTGGCCAATATTTGCCCCTCAACCAACATTGTTGAAAACATACTGAGGTCTAATGTCGTTGTGCCCGTTTTTCAGACATGAAATGGGCACAGCGATCATGAATTTAATAATGCGATGGCCCTTGTTCGATTTGCGAGTGCACCCAGGTTCAGATTTTTTTTAGGTGACACTGACGGTCGCCTCTAAGGAGCACAGCATTGGGGCCTAAATTCGTTATCACTTGTTCATGTGGGGTCAGTGACTGCGCTAAAATTATCCCTATGCCTGCTTGGCATGAAATAAGCGAACTGCCAGAGCTACTGGCGCTCTTCATTAGCTAACTCTAACACAATCCCTTCTTTCTTGCAGGAGAAGCTTTTGCAGAATAACAGGGAGCAGGCCCACCATCTGTACAAATCCTGTCCACTTTGGAAGAGACCCTCATAGACATCGTGGGCAGGGGTGCGTCGGAAGTGCAGCCACTGGAAAGGCTGGAGGACAAGTCCCGCAGGGTTTTTGGCCATCTCACCTTCTTTCCATTCTCACAGATATTTCACCTAGCATTCTCTGGCAATAAATTGACCTTTGGATTGTATAGTTCTTCAAACGTGACAAATTTGGCATGCTTTATTGAATCCAACTAGCATTACTTGACTATCAACATAATTATTAAGTGGTATTACAAATCTCTTGATGTGTTCATTGATGTGTCCAATACCTTTCATTTAAAAAGCTTGTCACTATAAGATTCTCTCTAGGTATACTTTCAAATACAGATTGGCAAAAGGCCAACCTGGATGTTACCTACAGCAACCATTCTTCATTTTTTGTCACAACTTAATAGCCCTTATGAGGTCATTAAACTTTTTTCTGCATTGCAGCCAGGTCCTTGGAGCAATACTTTTAGAATTGACCTGTTCTGGAAAGCTAGCTAGGACGCTTTCTTGCCGCTGGGTGGAAAGATGAGGTCCCTCCTCCTGCCGACCTCCTCCACCAGCACCTCCAAAGCAGCATCTGAAATGGATCCTTCCAGCATCTCTTCTGCCTGCCATTTTAGTGGTATTCAGAATGAAGCTGATTGCAGGCACAGTGCACCTCCCCTTTAAGAGGTGTTGGCTGCTTTAAATGATACCAGTGATATCCGATTTCCCCCCCCACCATCCCACCATTAGGCGAGCTGCCAATTAAATGCACCAGTAGCGCTGGCAGCTCACTTATTTTATGATAAGCAGATGTTGGGACCAATTTAGCGGGATTTCCAGCAGCCAATCTGCGCACAGCAAGGTCCCACAAACAGCAATGTGATAATGACCAGATAATCTGTTCATTTTTTAAAGACAGTGTTCACCTTTTTACGATAAAATTTTTCAAAAATCTCATAAGTGATGTTTTATCCTGATTAGGGCAACAGTTGAGCTGATGAGTGGAAGTTTTGCAGTGCATAAAATGTTAGGGCGATTTTTGGAGTGGGGGAAGCTATGTCTATCGATTCTTCTTGTTAACCAGTAGTGTGCTAAGCATTCAGACCATTTGTATACTACTTAAATAATGGTTTTCTCACAGAGCTTGGTTCTATTCAGGTAGTTTGCACCCAAATTTATAACTGTATTTTTCACTGATGAACACAAGGGGCATAATTGAACCTATCATCTTTGTGGTTAACAGCAGTTTGAGGTTTCTGTAAGCTGATCTCAGATCAAATGGGAATTTACACATCAACAGACCTTAATGAAGGCACGTGACTACCAATTTGCAGGTTTGTGCTTCCAACTGAGTGCTTAATATTGATATAGAACATACTCTCAACACAATTCTCTTGAACCACAAAATCTTAGTGAATTGGAGCCTTAGTTATTCATTAATTAAAGATCCTAATCGGCTCATAAGTATGGCTACACAGCTACAAGGAATGTATTTGCTATTCGTCACTTCAGTGAGATTATCATTTGTATTTTTGCGGGAAGCTAGCGTTACAGTGAAGGAGTCATAGTATGATATACAGATAATTAACCTGGAGAAATCTGATATGAAGTACAACAAAGATGTGTGTGAAAAAATATAAAACATAAATATGCTCATTTTACCCACTTGATCATATTTTTGTGAAGAAATGTATTGGTACAACGATCACAAGCCATTAGAAGTGTATTCAGAGGACACTTCATTATTAAGAATTTGTGGATTTGTATTGTGTGGGGGTGGGGGTTGGAGGGTGTGGAACATGCCATCTGCCAACTCTTGTTGAGTCATTTATGAACAAGCTGGTACATAATGAGAGATATTATATTCCAGTCATGAACACATCCTTCTGCTTAGCTAGTGTTATTTTTTAATGTGCATATGCTCCTCATTTGTCCCATAGAAATGACATTAGTGAATCATTTTAAAACACTTAAAATAACTTTTCATAGGAATACTACTTTTCCATTTTCTTTAGTTTAAGCATTTTGCAATTTACATTGTATTTTGTTTCCCTGAAGAAGTGTATTAGCACTGAAATTTCTGGGAAGGCTTCCTCAACTACCAACCAGAATGTCAGCTGTGTAGGAAATACTGCTGCTCTATTCACAGAGCAAACGCTTCTGCCCTTTGCTTCCACATCAGAAGTTAACTCATTGATGGGCTTATGTTTTCTACTGAAGAAAATGTTTACTTTAATGCAAGCGTTACTTGCTAAGGGCAAAAGATTAAATACAATGATTCCGGGAACCTACCATGCTGATTAGAACCTGTGGGTTTTTGAAGCAGAGTTTACTAATTCACACTTATTTGATTAGAGAGATCAAGCAACATATGGCTTAAATTACAAAATGAAATGTTAGATATGCAGAAGCATTTACAACAGGAATTAATTGATGGTTAGCAACACTTGACATAATTAGAAACACTAATTTGTAAAATAACTTCATGCAAAGCATGATTCCCAGGAACCCATTCCTCTTTTAATCCAAAAATACTAATGCCTAGCTTTTCTAACCATCACTATAATCCAATTCTTTGTGTTCTATATTTTAGTGCATGCATTAGTAATGCAATATATTTTACACATAAATATAGGAACATTCAAGCCAGAATTCTATGATTAATCATTTTCTATTGAGATATCGCTCCTCTTGGCAGCATTGTATAGAATTAGGGTTAATTGCTAGTGTCACAAATGTTGGGTATAATCAGGGAGATACGTCAGTATGAATGAATCAACAGTCTCCACATTTAACAGAAGGAGGAGGATGAAGCTTGCAGGGACAGTCATATCAGTTTGATAATGATATCATGGGATATTAGTTTCAATTCAATAGGAAGCAAAGTGCTCAAGAGCCATCAAAAGAAAATAATATGTAGATTTATCTGTGCACATTGTTACCATATCGTGTGGTTTAGGTACAGGCAGCCTGGGGTCAGACATTTTATGTAGAATTTCCACGATATCACATCATGAAGTTTTAGTCCAGTAAAATCAAGAACAGAGATTGCTACACACAGCCCACCATTTCCATTTATAATGTCATATCAGTGGGAATTATTCAGAAAATGTCTGTTCCCAAGTTACCTTTAATTAGGAATCATAAAAATTAAAACAAATATTGATCTAGAAACACTAGTTGGTGTACAGATGAACCCTTTTATAAATTTTATGATTATGTGACTCTTCAATCTGTACCACAAAATGCTGTTTTTGTTATTGCTGTTATTGAGAGACAAAACAGTTGGGATCTGTGGAAATGCAGATCCATGACGTTATTGCAGCCTCAACTACTATTAGAAATACATTGGGCCAAATCTTCCTGGAAAAATAATGGCGTGTTAACGATGCACGCCATTATTAATGCGCAAATCAGCCAGCAAGTTCAGGGGATGAAAAGATATGCTGTGAGTTGCAAACCTCTAGAATTTGCTGGTCCATTTACGTTGCTCCATCGTTTGCTTCACACAAACGGCATCTCGCCTTTAGCCTCCCCGTTATTTTTAAGAACTTAAGGATTTGCACATTAATTGCCCATTAAACTTGGCGCAGAAAGATAGGGCTCATAATTAACAGCGTAAGTATCCTTTTAACGACATGATAATTGTTAATGCAATGTCAATTTCTCCAGCCCAGAAAGCGAACAGTTTAAACTGTTGAGTCTCACTCCTGCATGTAGCAAATTGTTGTTAGAGATTTTAAAAATTTCAAATTTTACATTTTGACATTTTTTTCTTACTTTTCCTTTCTGTCTCTTTTTTCACTCTCTTAATGCAATCTTTCTTTCCCTCTCTTTATTTCTCTTTCTGTACGATTTGACTCTAATTGACCCGCCTTCTTCTTCGTTCCTCTGTTTCTTTCTCAATCCTTAAATCTCACTGGTTAAGGAGGTAGACTGTTGGTCCCGTCATTCACCAAGGTCCATTATCAGCTCACTCTTCCAGCAAGTTACAGTGCAAATGATATTCGAGCTGAAGGGTGCAGGAAAATATCTAACTAACAGCACATGCTGTCCCGTTCCAGCAAGATTTATTTTATGTCTTAGGTAATATTCCACCTGTATCCTAATGGAAATAGAATCATGTATTGAGCTTTATACAGTCTTGATGCATGAAACTTTACATGAGGAGTAAGAAAAACCAACAGCCCATTGACCTATCAACCTGGTAACCAATTACCAGATCACTGAGCTGCCTTGTGTTATTTACATTACATATTACTTGAACAATAGTGAGAAAGTGGATGATGCGATACTAAGAAAATTAGGAAACATTCCTTATCTGGCTACACACAGATCTGGTGCTTTCATGAATTACTTTTTTGAAACTAGTACCATGAACTTTTTTACAGGGTATTTTTCTGGAAACATTAAATTGCCTAGATTTTACCCCAATTTACCATGATTGAAGAGAAATCTAAGATATCACCAAGGATTACTGCTAATATTTCAAAATAGCAGTCACTGTAGCAACCAAAGAGAAAACAAGCTGTAGCATTTACCTTATGCTCACAGGAAAATAGGAAAGATGTGTTTTTACTAATGCACATTTGACAAACATGACATTGACGTCATGTGTAGCAAATACCACATGAGGCATAAATATCCAAATGTCTATTTGTTTTTCCATAGATGATTTGCAGATATTTGAGAGAACAATAATGTAAAGTAATTGCTGGTCTCAGTAATGTATTTTCTATTTTTAACTGTGATGTGGAGATGCCGGTGATGGACTGGGGTTGACAAATGTAAACAATCTTACAACACCAGGTTATAGTCCAACAATTTTATTTGAAAATCGCAAGCTTTCGGAGGCTTCCTCCTTCGTCAGGTGAATGTCAGGAAATTTTTAACTGTACTGGAAAAATTGTGATTCATGATTTTAGATTTCTGTTTACAAAACAAATAAATTAATCCATGAAAGAATATTTGAAGGAAACTAAGTGACCACTCCCATAGTACTGTATTGACATATCTGGTTTAGCCATCATCTACCAGGTAAAATCCTTCTTTTCACCCACACATGCAGGTACACTTGGTGAGATTCAGGTCTTCCCTTATAGAACTGGCAAAGATTATTTATTTTTGGACACTGGGTATGTATAAAGAGAATATGTGGACCTGATTGTTCCAGTCTCCACTCTGACCAAAAAAACTTTGAACTGAATGATTCTATTTGTTCGACATCTTGTGATGCTTTGATTTTGGGGGAAATGATTTATTACATTAATACACATTGGCTGTTATGGGCAATAGCATTTCATACTGTCTCTTTCTGGTCAGGTGCAGCACTGCCCTATCAAGATCGTTATCTGTTGTACATTAATTACAGCCTATATTTGCTCCCATGACATCATTGGGCCACGACCTTTGAATTTAAATTAGGTCCTCGCTTGCCTGCAGCGGGAGACTCGGCCGATTTCAAAGTCGGTAAAGATACGATACTGTCGGGCGGGAACGGTGCGGCCTCAGGCCTCAGTGAACTCGGCCTAATCTTAACCCCTCCCAGACACCATTTTCGCTGGTCATGGGGGTTTAAAATTGAGGCCATGCGGTCCTGTCTTTTCTCTTAAATTCTTTATTTATGAGTTGGCAAAGCATTTCTCACATGTGGTTCATAGTGTTGTATAGCACTTTTTTCCATTGTGTTGCCTGTGTATATTTAAAGAGGCACCATCTAAATTTTTTTGTAAACACATAACAATGACATTATTGTCCGCATGAGGCATCACAATGAAAATGAGCCAAAGTACAAACATTGAGGAAATGTCAAATCAGGAATCAATGCAGACTTGATCCTTATGAGTTCCACGTTGACAGCATTAACATAGAGTTTGAAAGGGGGGCAGTTATCTAACAAAAATTACAAGCTTTCGGAGGCTTCCTCCTTCGTCAGGTGAGTGAGGAATTCCATAAAGGTACAGCATATATAGTCAGAGAATAATACCTGGTGATTACAGATAATCTTTCCAACTGCCCGTTATCAAAGCAATCAAAGGAGTTGAATGGTGTTCAGACAGAGAAACATTACATACAAGACTACTGAATACACAAACGGTCAGAACACAAAGACAGAGAGAGAGAGAGAGAGAGAGACACCCGAAAGGCAGAGAAAGAGAGAGAATGACCATTTGTATTAAAAACAGATAACTTTTTTTCGCTGGTGGGGTTACATGTAGCGTGACATGAACCCAGGATTCCGGTTGAGGCCGTCCTCATGGGTGCGGAACTTGGCTATCAATTTCTGCTCGACAATTTTGCATTGTCGTGTGTCTCGAAGGCCGCCTTGGAGAACGCTTACCCGAAGATCGGAGGCTGAATGTCCTTGACTGCTGAAGTGTTCCCCGACTGGGAGGGAACCCTCCTGTCTGGCGATTGTTGCGCGGTGTCCGTTCATCCGTTGTCACAGTGTCTGCATGGTCTCGCCGATGTACCATGCTCCGGGGCATCCTTTCCTGCAACGTATGAGGTAGACAACATTGGCCGAGTCGCAGGGGAATGAACCATGTACCTGGTGGGTGGTGTCCTCTCGTGTGATGGTGGTATCTGTCGATGATCTGGCATGTCTTGCAGAGGTTGCCGTGGCAGGGTTGTGTGGTGTCGTGGACGCTGTTCTCCTGAAAGCTGGGTAATTTTCTGCGAACGATGGTCTGTTTGAGGTTAGGTGGCTGTTTGAAGGCGAGTAGTGGAGGCGTGGGGATGGCCTTAGCGAGGTGTTCATCGTCATCGATGACATGTTGAAGGCTGCGAGGAACATGACGTAGTTTCTCCGCTCCGGGGAAGTACTGGACGACGAAGGGTACTCTGTTGGTTGTGTCCCATATTTGTCTTCTGAGGAGGTCTATGCGATTTTTCGCTGTGGCCCGTCGGAACTGTCGATCGACGAGTCGAGCGTCATATCCCGTTCTTACGAGGGCGTCTTTCAGCGTCTGTAGGTGTCCATTGTGTTCCTCCTCGTCTGAGCAAATCCTGTGTATTCGCAGGGCCTGTCCATAGGGGATGGCCTCTTTGACGTGGTTAGGGTGGAAGCTGGAAAAGGGGAGCATCGTGAGGTTGTCCGTGGGCTTGCGGTAGAGTGAGGTGCTGAGGTGCCCGTCTTTGATGGAGATTCGTGTGCCCAAGAATGAAACCGATTCTGAGGAGTAGTCCATGGTGAGTTTGATGGTGAGATGGAACTTGTTGATGTTATCGTGTAGTCTCTTCAGTGATTCTTCGCCCTGGGTCCATAAGAAGAAAATGTCGTCGATGTATCTGGTGTATAGCGTTGGTTGGAGGTCCTGTGCAGTGAAGAAGTCGTGCTTGAACTTGTGCATGAAAATGTTGGCATATTGGGGTGCGAATTTGGTCCCCGTGGCTGTTCCGTGTGTTTGGGTAAAGAACTGGTTATTGAAGGTGAAGACATTGTGATCCAGGATGAAGCGGATGAGTTGTAGGATGGCGTCTGGAGATTGGCTGTTGTTGGTGTTGAGTACTGAGGCTGTTGCAGCGATGCCATCATCATGGGGGATACTGGTGTAGAGTGCCGAGACGTCCATCGTGGTGAGAAGTGTTCCTGGTTCAACTGGTCCGTGGGTGCTGAGTTTTTGTAGGAAGTCTGTAGTGTCGCGACAGAAGCTGGGAGTTCCCTGTACGGTTTCAGGATGCCCTCGACGTATCCAGAGAGGTTCTCACACAGGGTTCCGTTGCCTGATACGATAGGACGTCCGGGTGTGTTGGCTTTGTGAATCTTTGGGAGGCAGTAGAAGTCTCCCACGCGGGGAGTACGTGGGATGAGAGCGCGTAGGATGCTTTGAAGGTCTGGATCGAAGGTCTTGATCAGTTTGTTGAGCTGGTGGGTGTGTTCTTTGGTCGGATCTGCGGGTAACAGTCTGTAGTGTTCCTGGTTGTCCAGTTGTCGGTATGCTTCTTTGCAATAGTCCGTTCTGTTCTGTATGACGATGGCTCCCCCTTTGTCTGCTGGTTTGATGACGATGTTGCGGTTGGTCTTGAGAGCGTCGATGGCGTTGCGTTGTGCTCGGGTGACATTCTGGACTGTCTTGTGAGTGCGGCTGATGAATCTGGCGTTGACGAATCTCCTGCCAGCTTGAGCATACATGTCGAGTTTAGGGCAGCGGCCCTCCGGAGGAGTCCAATTTGACTCTTTCTTCTTTGGTTGCTGTACCGCGGATCCTTCTGTCTGCTGTTCCGGATCGTTGATTGTCTCATTGGGTTCGCTGCTGAAATCTTGGGATTTGTGGAAGAATTCCCGAAGCCTCATTCTCCTGATGAATTTCTTTGTGTCCGCCGCGAGACCGATTGGGTCCATTTTGGTGGTGGGCAGAAATTGAGCCCTCGGCTGAGAACTTCGATTTCGTCTGGTTGAAGGGTGTGGTCGGACAAATTGACGATAAACTTCCCTGTGGTTGCAACCGTGGTACTGGGGGAGGCTTGGTTGATGCTGGTGGTGATGCCGAGTTTCTCAAGCTTCCTGCTCTTGGTTTTCATGTCGGCAGCGTAGTTCCGGTGCCTCGTCTGTTTGGCGGTGTCTCGTAGCTGGTCTGCTGTGTCCTGAGTACAGGCTGAAAGTAAGGTCTCTATCTTGGTTTCGAGGTTGCGGCGTCTGCTGTAGAGTTGGTGTACGAGGTGGTTGCGGAGTGTGCGAGAGGTACGACGGCAGAGTCTCTCAGCGTAATCTGAGTTGTATGTCGACTTGAGTGGGTTCGTGATCTGTAGTCCTTTCGGTATCTTGTCTGCTTTCTTGCAGTTCTTCGCAGCCTTCAACATGTCATCGATGACGACGAACACCTCGCTATGGCCATCCCCACGCCTCCACTACTCGCCTTCAAACAGCCACCTAACCTCAAACAGACCATCGTTCGCAGAAAATTACCCAGCTTTCAGGAGAACAGCATCCACGACACCACACAACCCTGCCACAGCAACCTCTGTAAGACATGCCAGATCATCGACACAGATACCACCATCACACGAGAGGACACCACCCACCAGGTACATGGTTCATACTCCTGTGACTCGGCCAACGTTGTCTACCTCATACGTTGCAGGAAAGGATGCCCCGGAGCATGGTACATCGGCGAGACCATACAGACACTGCAACAACGGATGAACGGACACCGCGCAACAATTGCCAGACAGGAGAGTTCCCTCCCAGTCGGGGAACACTTCAGCAGTCAAGGACATTCAGCCTCCGATCTTCGGGTAAGCGTTCTCCAAGGCGGCCTTCGAGACACACGACAACGCAAAATTGTCGAGCAGAAATTGATATCCAAGTTCAGCAGCCATGAGGACGGCCTCAACCGGAATCCTGGGTTCATGCCACGCTACATGTAACCCCACCAGCGAAAAAAAGTTATCTGTTTTTAATACAACTGGTCATTCTCTCTCTTTCTCTGCCTTTCGGGTCTCTCTCTCTCTCTCTCTCTCTGTCTTTGTGTTCTGACCGTTTGTGTATTCAGTAGTCTTGTATGTAATGTTTCTCTGTCTGAACACCATTCAACTCCTTTGATTGCTTTGATAACGGGCAGTTGGAAAGATTATCTGTAATCACCAGGCATTGTTCTCTGACTATATATGCTGTACCTTTATGGAATCCCTCACTCACCTGACGAAGGAGGAAGCCTCCGAAAGGTTGTGATTTCAAATAAAGCTGTTGGGCTATAACCTGGTGTTGTAAGACTCCTTACATTTGTCCACCCCAGTCCATCACCGGCATCTCCACATCATCACAAAAATTAAGCAGTTCTGTCTTGTTTTAATGTTGTGGAAGTTTTAAAAAATGCTGTCACTAGTTATGAGGAGGTGGAAAATCCTCTTCAGTTGTCATCCCCAAGGGGAACAGGCAGATGGGGCATGGCAGAAAGAAAGATGGATGGTGCATTTACGTCTTAGACAGATGATCCATCCGCCCAACCCAGCCAGCTCACTCAGAAGACTACAGAAAAGACAGGTAAGTAGACAGGAGCAGCCAGTAGTTGGCAGTAGCTGCTAAGCCATATCATAACTCTGCGCAAAGAGGAGAATCACTACAACCGGGTCACAAAAATATTTGCTCTTCCCACTGAGGTGGCCCTTGGAAGGAGCATGATGCTAGGAAATAGATGATACATATCCTATACTCTCAAGCACTGGTTGTAAACTGTAAAGTAAAAACACCTGATTATGGGTAAGGAATAACTTGGTTGCATTTTCTTTGGAATGTATCGTGTAGACTTATTGTCAGAAGCTAAATGCTGAGGTGGGGGGAGCAGGTAGTGATAGCAATAAAGACAGTGGGGATTAGGGTCCACATGTTGGTAAAGGACTAGTATAATAGAGGGAGGACTGTTAACGCAGGTTCGAAAGTGCAATTTTTTACTGAAAGTCCTGTCAATCACTATCACATCAGTCGTCAGGCTTGTGTCACGTGTCTCAGCCATTTGACCTTCCTCCTTTTCTTCTTTTTCCTCCTCTTCTTTGTCCTGGAGAAAGTTCTCTACTTGAATGGGTTACCACCTCTGAATTACAAGACACAATAACATGTAATTTTGGAGAACGTCTCAAAGCTGAAGCCTTCATGAATTGTCCAAAAAGTGGAACTTCTGTTTCAAGATGGCAATCATATGTTCTACCAGAATTCAGGTGAGCACATGCCTCTTGGTACTTTCTTTTAGCCTTGGTGCAGGGTTGCTCACTGATGTTAATAGCCAGGGTTTCAGGGGGTTAACCCTGTTCCCAAGCAGCTATCCAGCCAGTCTGTCTGTTCCTTGTAGTTGAGTTGACATTGTGGACTGGTACAATATGAAAACCTTCTGCTGCTGCCAGGATATTATTTGGCCCAAGTCTTTCCTATTGATATATGCCACTGAGTTGTTGTTAAGGGCCATCAAAATAATGCCCTCCACTTTAAGGCAGCCTGCCACTTGGTAAAAATCCTGAGTCCTTTCACATGCTGTTGCCTCCTTTCCATGAGGAAAGTGATACATTGCTGAACCAAACTCTGACGAATGTGGGTAATGTCACCACTGGTGGCTTGAAAAGATCTGTTAGCGTAAAAGTTCAATATTCTGGTGATTTTTGAAGCAACGGGCAAGGCAGTGGCTGTGGTAGATCTTGTGTACAGTTCAGCTTCCAATAGATAGCACAACCTTGTCACAAACCCCATGGTGAAGTGGAGACAGCAAAGGTGAAAGCAGATCTCCTCAGACATGGCCAAATAGGTGTGCCTGAGTTAAAGAAGGTAGTTCTTTGGCCGATTGCAGGTGAGTTGTAGGCACCAACTCACCTGCAATCGGTGCAAACTCACCTGCCTTTCTTCCTTCCCCGCATCCATTATAATCATTAGCAGACCCAATGCAATGCCTGTGCTAACCAGTGTGTTTATAGCTGAGGTAAGCAGCTGGCGGCAGCAAGAATGTTGTGGCTGCAGGTCTCTGCTGGATGAGCAAACAGTAGAAAAAATGGTGCAAGCAAAAACAGCAGTATGGCAACTAATTTTAAAAAAGCTGAAAACACAACTCAGCTAAAAGTAGTCAGTCAAGAGGGATTCATATATAAAAATAATTTACAATAGAATAGCTTAGCATTTAGATTGCTTTCCCTTGTGACGCTAAATAGAAGGATTTCTATTCTATTTTTATATTGTTACATTAGTCTTAATCATTGGCTTGTTCATCTTTTTTAAAATAGGTTCATTTAATAGTTTAAACTAAAATGACAGGCAACAAATCAGACGGAATAATCCAGTAGCAAAAACTAATTGATGGAAAGGTTGTTTTGTTCATTAACCTGAGCATAATAGCGATGGCTTCATATGAAGGTTAGTAAAGATATTCTCAAAGGCATAAGGAGGTGAGATTCATCTATGAGAATGATCTTGGACCTGTGAGCCAAAAAATCTAGAGTAAGAAAGGGTAGAAAATGTAATATGGCATGACAAAAGATAACCTCTAGAAAGAATAGGGGAGAAACTCAACTCACGGCCGTCAGTTTTGAGCCTGCAAAACAGGAGGACAGTAGTTGAAAATTGAGTCGGGGGGGCGGGGGCGGCATCTTCTACCTCTTTGACACCCAAGGTCCATCTGATGCAATTTTCATGCATGAGCAGACCCTACCCCACCCCCTCAGCCCTTCCCCCCACCCCGTCACCGCCCCAGACCAGAGTAAGGCTGTTTAAATATGCAAATCAGGGTCCTACATTGGTTCATGTTTTGGATCTGGATCCTTTATCAGAACTGGGAACTGCAAGATAAGTGAGCTCTTTAATGGAACTGGACAATGAGGAGGGGGGGCGGTGGAAGAGGGGTTTAAGTGAGACATTTGGTAGAACGCCCAAACAGGTTTTTGAATTTTTTTTTAAAACTGCAAATGCTGGAAATCTGAAATAACAACAACAACTTGTATTTATATAGCACCTTTAATGTAGTAAAACGTCCCAAGGCACTTCATAGGAGCATTATCAAACAAAATTTCACACCGTGCCACACAAGGAGGTATTAGGACAGATGACCAAAAGCTTGGTCAAAGAGGTAGGTTTTAAGGAAGCATCGTAAAGGAAGAGAGGTGAAAAGGTTTAGGGAGGGAATTCCAGCGTTTTGGGCCTAGGCATCTGAAGGCATGGCCGCCAAAAGATATGAATGGGGGATTGTATATGTTATGGGTGGATGTGTGAAGATAATCGAACAGAAAACCATAGAAATACAAAACAGGTCATCAACATCTGTAAAGAGAAAAGGCAAGTTTATTTTTCGGGTGTAACCCGTCAGATTTTTTTAAAAGCTGGAAAGAGATGAAAACTGGAGGAGATCAATTTACTGGGGCAATTAAAAGACATTAAAAGAACAAAAGGCAGTGAGAATAACAAAGTAAGTGAAGTGCAATGAAAACAGCACGCTTGCCAGCACCCAAAAAAAGAAGGCCAACACCCAAGTGCAGATCCCCGCCTTAATGGTTAAACTGTTAAGATTCAAGATGATCCTTCAAACAAACATCTTGTATGCTTTTAGCAAAACAAATGCATCTGTGAACCTAACACTTGGAGGTTTCACACTCAGGTATGTACACACATTTATGCTTAATTATATCTATTTTAATGCTGCACATTTTTATGTTATGGGTGGGACGTGTGAAGATAATGGAAGTGTAAATTCTCAGAAATATCATGTCTCAAAATTATCTTCCCATTGGCGTATGCATACAGAGAACAGTCTAAATTTTCTAATTAACATGAGCAGAAGATTTGAACAAAAAATAAGCTTTTGACTGCCTGTTTCGACCTGTATTGCAACTTTTCTTAATTCCTTTTTTTTTCTATTTAGTTTTTTGGATGGAGACATGATCTGTTTACTTCATCTACACAGAATATTGTTTTTACATGGAGTCGATCTAGCTCTTTATATCTTCTATAGATTTGCAGTTTTCACTTAATTGAGTACAATATTTTCAATGAAATTCAAACAAGACAGTTTACAACTATGGAAGATAGGAACAAACAGGTTAAATGGATCTATTTAAACATGTTTTATGTGTCACACTTTAATATTATTTAAAACATATAACATGGATATATTCAGAAATGGCATCTGAAAGAGTAACGACATTAATGGTAATATTCCTCCTCCCCAGAATTCTAGGCATTAAATATTGTAAATGATATTACTTTACCCACCTTCTGATTTTTTTCTTGTTGAGAAATCAAGGTGAATGTCCAAGGCCCATAATGTAGGACAACACCATTATTCAACAGAGGAAAAAAAAACACGAGGTAAATCAAAAACGTGATTATTTAATGCCAAGCATGGGATTTAAAAGCTTGAATATTGCAGGAGATAAGAAAGAGGTAATTAGTTCCATAGTTTTGAGGTCTGGGAAAGAATGGGGCTGATTTTCAACTGCTGGCTGCCCCGTTTACACAATAAATCAGGCATTTAGACTCCCGAAAATAGAATCTTAAATTTGCCCACCCATTTTGCGCTTGGGACTTGCCTAACGCTGTTTGGAAGCAGGCTTCGTTTTAGGTGTCCAGTGTGCCCACCTGAAACTGGTGGGCACCGAATAAATATAAGCTAACCAGGGTCCCGTGTCTGTTTCAGTTGAAACAATGTTCCTATGGACAGGTCTAATCGGGAGGACACCATTGGTTTTGGTGATTTTTGTGAGCTGATACTTTGGAGACAGCTCTAGTATTGAGCCTAGAGTTCTACCTGGACCAGGGGCTTCTCGTAACACCTCTTTGTGCCACTAAGGAACTGGTAGTAGAATGCCGTTGTGGCTGGAGAAAGAGGAGGAGGAGCAGTAGGCAAGAGTGCCCTGAGCTGAAGCTGCAGGGAGAGGAGACAAAAGGAGGGGAGCTCACAGGAGGCCATATCCCTTCAGAGTCAATAGGCCATGGATTTCTTACCTGCAATTTACAGAGGAACTGTATGTGAAGAGGCAAAGGTTCTCCTGGAGGCAGTCACTGAGCTATGTCATCTGCTGCAGCAGGATCTTCAGCCAAGTACATAATCTTGACTCTCAAGGTCACTGTAGCCCTTAATCTTTATGCCTCAGGGTTCTTCCAGGCTGCTGCAGCAGATATTAGTAACATAACCCTGTCTGCTGTGCACGCCTGCATAGCACAGATCACAGGTGCTTTGTTTGCAAGAGTAAACCAATTTGTATATTCCCCATTGCAGCCACAGACAGCAAGATAGGGATCTAGGCTTTGCCAGAATTGCAGGCTTCCCCCTGGTGCAGGGCATCATAGCCTTGATATTCCAACAGGAAGCCCCCGGAACCGTTATAATAGGAATGGGTTAGACTCCCACAAGTTAAACTGGTGTGCAATGACTCGCAATAGATCATACAGGTCTGTGCCTGCTATCATGGCCGTTCTCACGATGCCTTCATCCTCCGCCAGTCCGCCATTTCCTCACTCTTTCATCCAGACCATCGAGTTAGAGGATGTCTTCTTTGGGGACGAGGGCTATCCCCTGCACACATAGCTTCTGACACATGGGGGGTTGGGTGCTTGTGGGAGGTTAAAGTAGCAGCTTTTTGGAGCGGGACCATTTCTCGGCTCCAATACGCCCATTTCCGGGTTTAACCCAGGCGCATTAGGATGCGGGCGCCCAACAGAAACCTAGAAATCCCGTCCCCACTTAAAGCCGGCGGGCCGATATTTAAAGGGCCAATTCAGGTTGTTGAAACACGTTAGGTAGTTAACTTTTTGTGAATTCTGCAACAGAAACTGATTTAACTTCTCCTGAATGTGTCTCCCGTGGCTTCTGAAACATGCCATAGAAACGGAGGCGAGTTGCAGCCGAAGCTCATTTGGTCCTTTAAACCAGTGATTGACATAAATAAAAAGTGAAGTATTGAAGCTGGACACTCAGTTCTCTCAGACAAACGTTTGGCTGAGAGTCCTTGGTGTTTAGACTGAGATTTCTTTGTTGAGACTGAGAATTCTTGTATTCAGACAAATTTACCTACATTTTGGAGCCCCTCAAACTGTCAAGATAAAGATGGGGGGATGCAATAATCTATTCCACAGTACATCTGAGGAGGAGGCACATTGCCATCATGCAGTTCTCGGATCTGCAGTTACACAAGACGGAGGTGCACCACAAGGACCTGGAGAAAAGCAGAGAGGAGACCAACAGCAGGGCCGAGGTCACAGGAGGCATAACTATCGTGAGAAGGTATATAGGCAGAGGCTGAGCTTCCTGGACCTCTCTGAGGAGCAGTGCCTACGCAGGCTCAGATTGTGTCAGCAGGTCGTCAGGTGCAGACATCTGCAGCCTCCTTCATGAAGAGCTGCTCCCAGCTGGACCTGATGGCCACGCATCACCCGTCGCAGTTAAAGTCACCACTGCCCTCAATTTCTTCACCTCCAGATCCTTCCAGGGCACCACCGGTGACATCTCCAGGGTGTGTCAGTGTCACTGCACATAAGTGCATGAGACAGGTGACAAATGGCTTATTTGCCAGGGCATCCGACTATGTCAACTTCCCCGTGACGACATCAGCCAGACTGAGAGGGCAGTGGGTTTCAACTCTTTGGCTGGCTTCTCATGGGTGCAGGGCACAATTGATTGCATACACGTAGCAATCCAAGGACCTCCGCATGAGCCAGGATTGTTCATAAACTGAAAAGGATATCACTCTATCAATGCACAGCTGGTGTGTGACCACTGGAAGAGGTTTCTGCAGGCGTGTGCCCGATTCCCTGGTAGCTGTCATGATGCATTCATTTTGCACGAGTCCAACATCCTGGACCTCTTCCGCATAGAAGACAAGCTTAAGGGTTATGAGAAACCCCACCAATGAGGCACAGCAGCGCTACAACCAGAGCCACATCACCACCAAGTCTGACAGTGAGCAAGCCATAGGAATGTTGAAGATGCGTTTCAGGTGCCTGGATCGATCTGGGGGAGCCCTTCAGTACTCGCCAGCGAGGGTGTGCAGAATAATCGTCGTGTGCTGCCTTCTGCACAACACAGCGCAGCAGAGAAGGTTACAGGTGGAGGAGCTCGAATGCGCTCATCAAGCATCCTCATCTGGTGGCAACACTAAAGAAGAGGATGAGGAGGAGGACGAGAAGGATGAGGAGGAGGGTGAGAAGGAGGAGGAGGAGGAAAATGAAGATGGGGAACCCGTCGCCAGTGCAACGGTGCACATTGTTGCCCGTGATGTCAGAGATTCCCTCATCTCTAACAGGTTCTCGTAATGAGATGTGAAAATTGAAGACCTTGAAATACTCAGGCCGCCTGGAACAACCACCATCATCAACACCCCCCACCCCACCACTTCCCTTTGCATAAACAGTCTTTCAACCATGCACGCACCCATTGGGCAAGCACCCAATGGGTGGGATAATGTCTTGTCATTCATGATGAAGCACATGAAACGGCAAATTCACAAAAGGTACTCAATAATGGCCAAGACGTGGCAGTGGTGGTGATAATGATTAAATTTAGTGTGCCATAACAAAAAAAATATAAATTAACAACATGACAGCACGTCAAACACCCTTGGTGAATTACAATTGCTTAGCCTTTCTCTTTCCACTGTTTCTACGTGGTGCAGTCCCTATGGCATCAGCAGAGATATTGGCAGGTTGCTCAGATCTCTGCCCTACCTACTGAGATGCCCTCGGCCTACGACCTTTGGGATTTGGAGCCCATGAGGGCTCCAACAAAGACTGCTCCACCTTCACCTGTGCAGGGACAGACCCGGCCATCGGGAAAGGAGGCAGCATTGAAGGTATTGGATGAGGGGGGCAAGGCAACTGGTGAGACATGGGAGCGCTTTGAATGGAGTCTCCACTTCCATGTCCCTTTTTGCCATCATCCCTCTCCCGGGCCAGCGCAACATCAATCCCACCACTCTGTTGGCCAGCAGGCTGATTAACAGATGTGCCGCATTGTAAGGCCACGGCTAATATATCTGTTTGTCTGTTTAAGGCGGCAGACATGTTGGCATCCAGAGTCCGCACAGCCATTGCCATGGCCTGCATGGACTCATTTGAGAGTTGTGCTTGAAGCTCAATGGAGGCTGCCACTCTGTCCATCGCAGACATTCCCGCACTTACCTGTGTCACCAACCCAGGCGTGAAGGCTCTGGAAGACAACAGAAGCCAATAATAATTATTCATCAGAAAATTGACACTCTTTCCACTGACCGTACTGAGGTCTGGAATAGTTCAATCGTTGATAAAATCAATTCATTATGTGTGTGAAAAATGTTAAAGTTCTGTCACTGGCCATCTGCGGGTTGCCAATCTCTCCATCTCCGATGGATGGGCATGCAATGGTGAGACTTATCTCCATGGCCTCCTCCTCTGTATCTGTCAGCTGGACTATCTGTGGTGGACCACCTCCAGTCCCCCTCCTCTCCCTTGCATTTTGCGCTCTATACTTCTAAAAGGGGACAAAGAACAGATCTGTGAGTGACTGAAGGTGAAATATTCACCATATGAATGCATTGCTTTGGGTGAGGCTGACAGTGAAACAGATGCATCAGAGGGTGACTATCAGACAGATGCATCATATTGTATCAGGATTGGGTGAGTGACAGTGCTGGGTGCATAAATGGGGAGGTGAGGAAGTACATAGAAAGTGAAGGATAGTTGATGCTGGAACTTAAGTGGGTGTGAAGAGTGATGTGATGCGTAGGCATGCCAGGGGATGGTCTCGGGTGGGGGAACGGGGCGCAGTGATGGTGATGGCGGTGTTGCATTTCACAGGATGTGGGTGAATCTGCAAAAGTACTCACTTTTCCTAACCTGATTAGGTCATCAAACTGCTTTCTGCACTGCGACCAAGATCCAGACACCGTGCTCCTGCTCCTAAACTCTTCTGTTACCTCCAGCCTTCTTGGTGGCAGAACCAGGTTTCTTCCTTCCATCACTTGGGTAAATTACCTCCCTCCTGCTTCTCACTGCACCCAATAGTACTTCAAGTGAAGCATCAGTAAACCTGGGTGCAGCCTTTGCTTTCCTGGACTCCATTTCTCCTTTCTCCTTCAAAATCCATTCTTGGGCTGGCCCTTTAAATAGTGGGCTTTAAATCGGGTCATTTGGGTATGCAGTGGGCCCGCTGTGCAGCTTGGAGGCACGATACCCGGAAGCAAAGAGAATTGCCTGCAATCGAGATATGATCGCAGATTTAAACGCGCACACTTTGCCTCCGGGTTCCCCATGCACAAATCCCCTCACCTGCTGACTTCCTGCCGCCATGTTAAAATCATGTCCATGTAGTTTCCAGCATTACTGCTTGCCACGCTGCCTCCCCTCCCTTTGCCAATGATGTCTGCCCAGGGCTCCTCCATTGGTGTGAGCACTTATGTGGCTGCAGATCCTTCTCTTGTTCTGCTCATCTTGATGTGGAGATGCCGGTGATGGACTGGGGTTGACAAATGTAAGGAATCTTACAACACCAGGTTATAGTCCAACTGTTTTATTTAAAAATCACAAGCTTTCGGAGACTTTCTCCTTCGTCAGGTAAGCGAGTGACGAAGGAGAAAGCCTCCGAAAGCTTGTGATTTTTAAATAAAACAGTTGGACTAGAACCTGGTGTTGTAAGATTCCTTACATCTGCTCATCTTGCTCCTGTTGTGTATGAGCTGGTCCTGCAAGAGTGGGAGTGGGTTAGTGTGTGCCCTGTTGAAGGTTGTGAAGATGTGCGGCAGCTTAGCATTGTGTGTATAGTGAAAGAAGCAGCAGGTGTGGGAAGAGGAGGAAGCAGTTGTGAGTGCAGTAGCGGGTGCTCAGTGTGCAAGTGCAAGCAAAAGAATGAGCACTAAAGTGTGCTATTGGAGGACAGGGGCTGAAAGGCTTGGTAGTGCTAGCCCTACGATAAAGTGGTGTAGTGCTGTGCAGGGAGTAAGAGAGATGTGAATGGGATTCATAACTTAGCAGCTCTTTTCAAGATATGACATTTCTTGCAGCATTGCTTCCATGTCCTGGAAACAGTACTTCTAGCATTGCCATTCTCCACCAACTCTCACCATTGCTGTTGGGCTATTTGCCTGGACACCCTGTGGTCATCTGTGAGGAACAGTGCCTCCTTCGTGGCTCCAACCTCCTACACCAGCCCTTCCACAACACTATCTGAGATGCTGGGGGCCCAGGCTGCAGCCAACTTCTCCAGGCTTGTCAAAGAAATACTTTACAAGGAATAGCATTGGAAAAGTGCACCTCTCCTTTAAGAGGTGCAGGCTGCCTTTAAATCTCTGCAACCTCATTGGATTTCCCGCCCCTGCCCATGGGCAAGTTGCCAATAACAAGCACGATTAGCACAGTGAGCTCGCCATGAATATTGTAATGAGGCACAAACTCGAAAACGGTTCATGTCTCATGACAATGTTATCGGGCAGGTGTAGCACCCAACTTGGGAGGAAGTTGAAAGTCATTCCCAATTAGTTAAAGTTGTAGACTATGTGATGACTGTGATTGATTTTAGCACCTTTTAACACCTGTAAGGTGCCGAAATGAGGAAGAGCATATAGGATGATGAATTTGGAGCTCAGATAGACGAAGCGAGCAAAGTTCAAAGGAAGACTGACCAAGTAACAATGATAAAATGGAAAAGACAAGAAAGATTGTGACAGAATGAGAGAGAGAGGTTGAAGGCTACAGGATGAGCGAGTTATTGCCTATCAAACAACAAGCTTTTTCTTACATCCTGTCCAGGAGTACTAGAGAGTAATCTTCTCCAGCCCTAGAACCCTCTGAGAACTCTGCGCTCCTCCAATTCTGGCCTCTTGTGCATCCCCAATTTCCTTCGCTCCACCATTGGCAGCCGTGCCTTCAGCTGTCTAGGCTCAGAGCTGTGGAATTCCCTCCAAAAACCTCTCTGCCTCTCTACCTCTCTCTCCTCCTTTAAGATGCCCCTTAAAACCTACCTATTTGACCAAGCATTTGGTCACCTGTCCTAATATCTCCTTAAGCAGCTCGGTGTCAAATTTTGTTGTTCTGCCAGTGAGCCAAAGAATATCAATAGATAGAGAAGGACTAAGAAGGGATCCATCAAAAGTTCATCAAACTGTAGTCTTTAAAGTATTCTAGAAACAAGATTTTTATTGCCTTATCAAAGGGCATGGAGAAGGCCAAGATGTAATGATTTAGCCATTGTCTTATAAGAGAACTATATTTCAGGCTGTGCAATGGGAAGGAAGTTGATGATTGCAGAGTTAAATAATCGGTAAGAGAATAGATAACGTTTTTTTTTTATTCGTTCATGGGATGTGGGCGTCGCTGGCAAGGCCAGCATTTATTGCCCATCCCTAATTGCCCTTGAGAAGGTGGTGGTGAGCCACTTCTTGAACCGCTGCTGTCTGTGTGGTGAGGGTTCTCCCACAGTGCTGATAGGTAGGGAGTTCCAGGATTTTGACCCAGCGACGATGAAGGAACGGCGATATATTTCCAAGTCGGCATGGCGTGTGACTTGGAGGGGAACGTGCAGGTGGTGTTGCTCCCATGTGCCTGCTGCCCTTGTCCTTCTAGGTGGTAGAGGTTGCGTGTTTGGGAGGTGCTGTCGAAGAAGCCTTGGCGACTTGCTGCAGTGCATCCTTTGGATGGTACACACTGCAGCCACGGTGCGCCGGTGGTGAAGGGAGTAAATGTTTAGGGTGGTGGATGGGGTGCCAATCAAGCGGGCTGCTTTGTCCTGGATGATGTTGAGCTTCTTGAGCGTTGTTGGAGCTGTACTCATCCAGGTAAGTGGAGGGTATTCCATCACACTCTTGTGCCTTGTAGATGATGGCAAGGCTTTGGGGAGTCAGGAGGTGAGTCACTCGCCGCAGAATACCCAGCTTATGACCTGCTCTTGTAGCCACAGTATTTATGTGGGTGACCCCCAGGATGTTGATGGTGCGGGATCTGGCGATGGTAATGCTGTTGAATGTCAAGGGGGGGGGGGGGGGGCGGTTAGACTCTCTCTTGTTGGAGATGGTCATTGCCTGGCACTTGTCTGGCATGAATGTTACTTGCCACTTATCAGCCAAAGCCTGGATGTTGTCCAGGTCTTGCTGCATGCCGGCACAGACTTCTTCTTTATCTGAGGGGTTGCGAACGGAACTGAACACTATGCAATCATCAGCGAACATCCCCATTTCTGACCTTATAATGGAGGGAAGGTCATTGATGAAGCAGCTGAAGATGGTTGGGCCTAGGACACTGCCCTGAGGAACTCCTGCAGCAATGTCCTGGCGCTGAGATGATTGGCCTCCAACAACCACTACCATCTTCCTTTGTGCTGGGTATGACTCCAGCCACTGGAGAGTTTTCCCCCTGATTCCCATTGACTTCAATTTTACTAGTTGGAAGTTGAGTAGATGATGTTATTGATATGAAGAAGTTAATGATGAGGACTCCCGCTTGATTGTATAGCACTGTGTCCCCACCTCTGGTATGTCTATCCTCCCGGTGGGACATGTCATGTCCAGCGATAGTGATGGAGGAGTCTGGGATGTTAGCTGATAGATATGATTCAGCAAGTATGGTTATGTCAGGCTGTTGCTTTACAAATCTGTGGAACAGCTGTCCCAGATATTAATAAGAACTTTGCTAAGATTGCCTAGGTTTTATCTTGACAAGATGCCTGGCCACTCAATTTTTTTCCTCTTACTGAACTTTGCAGTAATTATCTACAACTGCTTGGCTGCCTAGGCCACTTCACAGGGTAGTGGGACTGGAACTGACTCCCTTCCCTGAGGGACATTAGTGAACAAAATGGGTTTTTACAACAATCCAGAAGTTTTCATGATTATTTTTCTTGTGCTGGACCACAAATTACCATTAAATTCAATTTCACAACATGCCACGGTGGGATTTGAACTCAAGACATCTGGGTTGCTAGTCCAGTACCATAACCACTAGGCATACTCTACCCTTTTTACAATTTTAATTTATTCACTAATACCACTCCAATCATATAGACAATCTAGAGTTTTGTTTTTCAAATGGTTAAACTTTTATAAAGCACACTGTGACTTTCTTACCATTGTGTGAACACATTTTGGATGCTTTCAACTGTTAGTTCCTGGTTCAATAATTAGCAGGGATGAGTGTCATCTTACAAACTGAGTCACAGTTGTGAAACCTCAATCTTTTTCCTAAAAATGACTATATGTCAAACAACACCCATTGTAAAGTTGAGGTTTGTTGACAGTGTTACTTAAAAGAGTGTGTGTAATAGAGCAGTGACATTTCAACTTTCAGCAAGGTGTTACTTTCTCATATATCTCAATAAAGAACTAAGACAACAAATTCCCACATGTGTTCAACAAAGGAAAAGTAACTAGCATAATGAAGATTTTACTTTTGGAAAAATATGCTAAATTTCCAAATTCAATTAATAAACAGAAGGAATCAGAATTTGTTTCTAAGTGTGACAAAAGTACTACCATAGTAGCTATACAGTAGTATCATTTGTTACACAAAACATTTCTTTAATTCTTTCAATTATAGACACAGTCAATGTGAGTAAGATGTTCCAAAAATACAGTCTAAGCATGATGATTTAGTCATTTTTTCCAGCTAAAAAGTTTGAATGATCTAATAATTTGAATTAAGCAACATAAATGACACAGCAAAGTGGGAATTCAGTACTAAAAAAGGTCAAACTATCAGATCATTTGAATTAAGCAACTTTGAATTTAGAGAAGACTAGTTTAAATCACTTTCCTGGCTGATCTATCAATAATATGATGGAGGGATAATTTCCATATATATCAGATCTTTATTCTTCATCCATATGTTTCAAATGTGCCAGTTTAGCTCAGTTGATGTAATTTTTGTCTCTAGGTCAGCCCTTTGTGGATTCAAGCACCCTCCAGAGTTTGAATGCACAATCTTCACTGACACTTTTTTTTTCATTCCCGGGATATGGGAGTCGCAGGCGAGGTAGGCATTTATTGCCCATCCCTAGTTGCCCTGAGAAGGTAGTGGTGGGCCGCCTTAGTGGTTTGATACAAAGTGGCATGCTCGGCCACATCAGGGGGCAGTTAAGATTCAACCACATTGGTGTGGGACTGGAGTTACATATAGGCCAGGCCGTGTAAAGATAGAAGGTTTAATTTCATGAAGGACATTAGTGAACCAGCTCTACCTTTTCTTTATTCATTCATGGAATGTGGGCATCACTGGTGAGGCCAGCATTTATTGACCATTCCCAAATTGCCCTTGAGAAGGCGGTGGTGAACCGTCTTCTTGAACCGCTGCAGGTCTTTTTTTGTAGTGGGATTGTACAACTGAGTGGCTTGCTAGGCCACTTCAGAGGGCAAATAAGAATCAACCACATTGTTGTGAGTCTGGAGTCACATATGGGCCAGGCTGGGTAGGGATGGCAGGTTTCATTCCATGAAGAACATTAGTGAACCAGATGGGTTTTTACAACAATCCGGTAGTTTCATGGTCGCCATTACTGATAATAGCTTTTTATTCCAGGTTTCATTTAATTAACTGAACTTAAATTCCCCAGCTGCTGTGGCGGGATTTGAACTCATGTCTCTAGATTATTAATCCAGGCCTTTGGGGTGCCAATTACGAGTCAAGTAACGTAACCACCTTGCTACCACACCTAGGGAGCAAACACTTCCATTTTATGCTCATCTACTCTCGCACTCTGCTATTCAGTTGCTGAACATTGCACTCCCGTTTAGGCTCACTCACCACACACTAAGCTGGTGGATATACAACTGCATGCTTCTATGCGTCTTGTGTCAGGCACATTGCGCCTTACACCCCTCCCATGGTTACCAGTCCTCTGCAACATAGATCCGCCATATCATCAACCATAACAACAACAACTTGCATTTATATAAGCGCCTTTAACGTAGTAAAACATCCCAAGACGCTTCACAGAAGTGATTAACAAGCAAAATTTGACACCGAGCTACATAAGGTGATATTAGGACAGTTGATCAAAGAGGTAGGTTTTAAGGAACGTTCTAAAGCAGGAGAGAGAGGTAGAGAGGCGGAGAGGTTTAAGGAGGGAATTCCAGAGCTTAGGGCCCAGTCAGCTGAAGGCATGCCAATGGTGGAGCAATTAAAATCGGGGATGCGCAAGAGGCAAGAATTGGAGGCGCGCAGAGATCTTGGAGGGTTGTAGAGCTGCAGGAGGTTAGAGAGATAGCGACGGGCGAGGCCATGGAGGGATTTGAAAGCAAGGATGGGAATTTTAAAAACTATGTATTTCCGGAAGCCAATGTAGGTCAGCCAGCACAGGGGTGATAGGTAAACGGGACTTGGTGCAAGTTAGGATACAGGCAGCAGAATTTTGGATGAGCTCAAGTTTATGGAGGGTGGAAGATGGGAGGCCGGCCAGGAGAACATTGGAATAGTCAAGTCTAGATGTAACAAAAGCATGGATGAGGGTTTCAGCAGCAGATGAGTTGAGGCAGGGGCGGAGGAGGGTGTGTTACGGAGGCGGTCTTCGTGATGGAGTGAATATGGGGTCAGAAGCTCTTCTCAGGGTCAAATAGGATGCCAAGGTTGCGAACAGTCTGGTTCAGCTTCAGACAGTGGCCAGGGGGAGGGATGAAGTCGGTGGCTAGGGAACGGAGTTTGTGGCGGGGACCGAAGACAATGGCTTCGGTATTCCCAATAATTAGTTGGAGGAAATTTTTGCTCATCCAGTACTGGATGTCGGACAAGCAGTGTGACAAATCAGAGGCAGTGGAGGGGTCGCGAGAGGTAGCAAATTTGCATTGTTCAGATACAATAGCAAATTTTGTGAATAGACTTTGTGGCAAAATCATGTGGCTGATTCACTTTGATTTATTCTATTCACCAACAGTGTGGTCCTCTTTGAGGCATCCAATATAGTCAACTTTTCCTGATTCTTTTGACTTCTCCTTACTTCTCCTGGCATTAAGAGTGGACAGCGGTGCACCTATAAATCACCACATCATCTCCAACCCGACAGACCATCAGCCAAGATTCAACTGACCATGTTGTAGTTGGGCTTTTCTCAACTATTTTCAAACTGGACAGGGACAGTGCACCTCAAATCTTCACCAATGGAGCCTTCATGATAAATGTGGTTTCGGACAAATACAAACCATGTCCCACATTGTTGAATCGTGCCCACTAACTAAACTATCTGATGGCCTACGTGCTTTGCATGGTGGTGATAACAATTCTCTAAGATGGCTGGAATTGAATGCCTAGTCGGTTTACATTAAATAATAGTAATTAGTGAGCTAGTTTGGTTTTTACGATAATCCAACAGCTTCATGGTCACTTTTACTGATAGCAACTTTTTTTATTCCCAGGTTTTTCTAAACTGAATTCAAATTCTCAAACTGACTTTGTGGGATTAGGACTCACTTTCCCTGGATTATTAGTCCAGGCCTCTGGATTATTAGTCCAGTAACATTACGATTACTTTACCGTAACCAGCATGCAGCTAAGTCAGGGCAGGGGAGGCCTAGACTTTCCTTTTGGGGCCCGGCAGAGCTCTGACCCCGCAAGGAAAGTAAAAAAAAAGTGCAATTGATCAGTAATTGGAGCTGTTTCCTATTCCTAGGTATATGGGAAATAAAAAAAAATGTCTCCATCCAATTTATCAAAGACCAGCATTGTCAGTGGTATGGAGATGCTTGGTGCCAGAATTAACTTATCTTCTACCTGAAGGAGCTTCATGAAGACGAGAGTGATAAGACAAATATTAGTAGAAAAAATGCTTATTGATAAAAGTACACACGTACACAATGAAAAGAAACTTTAAGGTTATCCTGGAAAGCAGGGACAACTCCAAACTCCAGCATCCCCAGTAACACATACACATCCCATATCCAAA
This sequence comes from Heptranchias perlo, assembly GCF_035084215.1. NCBI lineage: Eukaryota > Metazoa > Chordata > Chondrichthyes > Hexanchiformes > Hexanchidae > Heptranchias > Heptranchias perlo. The sequence continues at coordinate 58,152,350 of NC_090331.1, forward strand.
TGAATTGAGTTGAAGATCCTCATCCTCACCTTTTGAATCCCTCCATGGCTTCACCCCACCCTATCTCAGCAATTTGCTCCAACTAAACCAGCCCATGCACATCCTCAGTTCCCCCGAAAATGGCTTACTCCTCATTCCTAGCAACTCCAACATCCACGACCATTCCTTTAGGCACTATGTCCCTGTTGTCTAGAACTCCCTTAATAGCTCTGCCCTGTTACCTTCTTCTCTGCTTTCAAAAAGCTTTTAATAACCCTTCACTTTGATCATGTTTTGGCCACCCAAATCTGTTTCCCTTACTGCCATTTGTTTGTTCATTTTCCTGTAAAGTCTCTCTATACATGATGAGCACAATAGAAACGTAAGTTGTTGCAGATAATTTTATTTCTACTGCATTGGTGATTAATAGTAAAACAACAAGTTGCATGCACCATTACTTACTTTATCCCCTCTACCCTCATTCTGATAAAGCAGTATTTCCGCCCCACTATGGAGAGGAAGAGGTGGGCGAACTCCTTCTAATGTGGTGCAACAAGCACCACCAATGACGCTTTGCAATTTATCAGTGGTGGATGGGTCTCTGTGTGACTACGAACAGTACCATTATGTAGAAAATCTCTATTCGCATCAGTGATAGATTATGCTTTGCTTTTGTTAGCTGCACTTCCAGTAAATCTATTTTTTGACACTTACATTTAGTTACAGCACAAAGATTATGATGCAGATACATTGAATATGTGTACATTATCCTAATGGATAATAATCAGTTTCCATTATTGTACTAGAAAAAATCCTCACCAATTTTTTCTAAACTTTTTAAAAAGATTTCTGCTGCTTTTAACACTAAAAATATTTGCAAAAAATGTCACCTAATGTGTGGCAAAAGGATAATATTCTAACTTATTGGCATTAAGGCTCACAAATATGTGATGGTAAATGCCTTCATTTGCCACCCAAGCTTAACTTGCTGCCACTGGTAAAGTACTGCAGTCAATCAGCAATTTATTGGCAATAGTGATATCTGTGGCTTGAACAAAGCACTTCCCACATGTTTATGTATGTAGTAAATGCTAATAAATGCAACTGAATGTAATATCATTTGCTGTTGGTAGTAAAGGCACATAATAGGGGCTAGAGAGAGGGGGAGAATGAGACAACTATGTTTCACTCAATTTACTTTATTAGGCAACTCTTAAAATGTTAGGACATATACTTTGATCCCACGCACTGCTACTCACTCCAGGGGGAGCCAATCTTGCTCATCCTTCCATGAAACCCCAATCATAGCTTCTAAATGCCTCTCGAATGATTTCAGGCCTTTTTCTCCAAAGCCCTACCTGAAGACCATTGCAGATATTAATCACTCTTTGTGTGAAGAATTGCTTCCTGACGTCAATTCTGAAGTTATTTTTTATCAGTTTGTACTTATGTCAATTTGTCCTGCAATCATAATTTAACTTGTAATAGTGCACAAGATTTCTTCCACTTAGTATTTTATTCAAGGTAATTTCACCGATCCCATGCAGCTAGCAGGGAACTGCGTTTAAAGGAAATGTAGGTCCGTGAGTCACTACTACAGTGTTTTAGGCCCACCTCTATTTAACTGCCTTTGTTCCATATGCCTTAATACCCTTACTGAACAAAAATCTATCTATCTCAGTTTGGAATTTTTCAATTGACCTAGCCTCAACAACTTTTTGGGGGAAGAGAGTTCTAGATTTCCACTACTCTTTGTGTGAAGAAATGCTTCCTACCATCAACCCTGAATGGTCCAGCTCCAATTTTAAGATTATGCCCCCTGTAATTGTCACTCCATAATTGGCAATTTAGGATGTCATTTCCTCATAAAAATTCTAAGAAACTGGCAGGGTAGAACTTCTCCATTCTGAAACCACATTGGCCCCTGATCAGAAGTTTATATTCGTGCAGATAATTCTCTATTTTGTTTCTGATGATCAATTCCATTATTTTGCTAATTATTGGTGAAAGACTAATGAGTTTGTGGTTATCTGGGTGTCATGTTTTGGAATTTTTCCTCCTACTATGATACCCAAGGACCTCCCCCCTCCCCCAATATTCTCAGCATCCAACACTTCTCTGCTCTTCCACATCTCACCATCTCACTATCACTGCACCCAAACTACCAAATCACCCTCCCAACACCACATCACCCCTCCTTAGTCCTCCTACAAGTCTCCTATCTACCTGAACCTCGAGCATTTTCCTTTAGATCCTGGACTATTAAACCAAAAGATATGACATAAAATTCATCACATAGCTAGACAAACATTTAAGAATAATCAAGGGGAATAATTTAAATTTTTATTGCCAGGCAAAAAAACAGGTGCTAGTGATTCTGCCCCTTTTCTGCCTCGCCCAATTTTCTTTTCCAATGAAGTCTACCGTTTTTCACGATAAAAGTTAAAATTACCCCCACGAGCACTAATTTACAATTGCCATGAATATATGTATATAAAATATAATTTGAACCAATAATACTTTGTAATAAAAATGCAACTTCAATTATTTAATCACAATAAATTAATAGCCCTGATAACATACTGTATGATACAAAGTATAAAACAGTGTATCCTCCAAGTCTACATGAGCAATGCTATGGGAGATTCATTAACATATAAAAGAGTTTTCCATCTAGGATGTCCATTTCACCTCAAAGTGTTGCACTTGAAAATGTATGTCACATTTCATCTGATTTGCTCAATTATCATAATCATAAAACAGTAACCAAATACAACTGAACAATTTTCATTTCCCACAGCAAAAGCAATTAGCCTCTAATTGACCTCAGAATGTACCAGGGATTTACAAACACCTGCCAATTTAGAGACAGAAATTATCCTCTAGCTAATCTTATGATGTGCTTATTTGTAACTTTTCCCCACAGAGAGTACACTTTGTGACCTTAAAGGGGCAGGCAGTTTTCCTCAAGGCGGTCCCTTTACACCTATTAGGAAAAGGTTATGAAGATGTAAATATTGCCCTGTTATATAACTATAATAAAAACTGAAAATGCTGGAAATACTCAGCAACTCAGGCAGCATCTATGGAGAAAGAAACAGAGTTAACGTTTCAGGGCGATGACCCTTCATCAGAACTGGAAGAAGTTAAAGACTTAACAGTTTTTAAGCAAATACAGAGCCAGGCAAAGGGTGGGGGGTGTGGTTAGGGAGGAAGGGGAGGACGGGAGGAAAGAACAAAAGGGAGGGTCTGTGATAGGGTGGAGGGCTGGAGTGATTAAATGACAAAAGGGATGATGGTGCAAGGCAAGGAGGGTCGTAATGGGACAGATAAAGAAACAAAAGATGAGTCTGGAGGAGCTGTAAATGGCAACAGCAGAACCATTACCAGCTGTCCGAAAAAACAGGAGCAGTGGTTATGATCTAAAGTTATTGAAATCAATGTTGAGTCTGGAAGATTGTAAAGTGCCTAATGGAAAGATGAGGTGCTGTTCCTCGAGTTTCCGTTGAGCTTCATTGGAACAGTGTAAGAGGCCGAGGACAGAGAGGCCAGAGTGGGAGTGCGACGGGGAATTAAAATGGCAAGCGACTGGCAGGTCAGGGTCACGTTTGAGAACGGAACGGATATGTTCAGCAAAGCGATCACCAAATCTGCGTTTGGTCTCCCCAATGTAGAGGAGACCGCATTGTGTGCAGCAAATACAGTATACTAAACTGAAAGAAGTACAAGTAAATCACTGTTTCACCTGGAAGGAGTGTTTGGGACCCTGGACGGTGGGAAGGGAGGAGGTGAAAGGGCAGGCGTTGCATCTCTTGCGCTCACATGGGAAGGTGCCATGGGAAGGAGAGTGGGTTTTGGCCTCATCTTCTACCCCACCAGCCTCCAGTTTCAACGGATCATCCTCTGCCATTTCCACCACCTCCAGTGTAATGCCACTACCAAATACATCTTCCCCTCACCTCCGCTTTCAGCATTCTGAAAGGACCGTTCCCTCCGCGACACCATGGTCCGCTCTTCCATCACCCCCAACACCCGCTGGTCAGCATCGGATCGCGGGGGGAGAGATCGCGGGGGGAGAGATCCAGGATGGAGGAAGATCGCTGGGGGGAGATCAGGGGTGGGGGCGAAATCGCGGGGGGGATTTCACAGGTAGTGGGGAGGTTGCTGGGGGATGATTGTGGGTGGGGGGAGATCGCGGGGGGAGATCAGGGGTGGGGGCGAAATTGCGGGGGGATATCACAGGTGGGGGGGGAGGTTGCTGGGGGATGATTGTGGGTGGGGGGAGATCGTGGGGGGAGATTACGGGTTGGTGGAAGAGATCGTGGGTCGGCATCGGATCGTGGCGGGGGGGCAGATCGCGGGGAGGGGTCAACCTACAGATTGAGGGAGGGGTCGGCGGATCGCGGGGAGGGAGGCCGATTGCAACAGGTTAGCTTGGTAGGCCGCGGGGAAGCACTCCTACTCCTCCAGGTCCACAAACAATCCTATGAAAAGCACTTACCCTGTTGGATCCGACAGTTCTCGCCTCCCATCAGCTGCCGGGTTTCTCAAGCCCTGGGAAACCCGGCTCGCAGACGTTAAATCCAAGTGGCTGCTAAAATCTGAGGCACGCAGCCTCGTTAACATATTTAAATTACTGACCCGCCTCGTGAGAGCAGGTTACTCGGCCGCCCCCCCAAACCCACCCCGGTTAAACCGGACGTAGGTGGGTTCGCGGCAGGTTGGGGTCGGGTTTCAGATTTTTAAGAATTTAACCCCCCGCTCGTCTCCCGCTCATCCTGGGGGGTTAACATTCCCCCACCCCCATTATGTCATTGAAATCTTTCAATGGACTTCACCCATTAAATTATTTTTGGACTGCAGTGACTGGTATTGTGTACACCTTCTTAAAATAAAACTGCTGGGAAAATGCTGAAAATGTGCAATAACTGTACGATTTATTACAACCGCACATAACACATTTTTTGTAAAAAGGACAGTTGGGAAAAATGAAAGTGAATCCTTCATTGCCTTAGCTTGATTTATGTGATGCAAAACGGTCAAAGTGGCCACAGCTTCCTCTTCTGGCAGCCCCCTTATCAGTAACTCCATCAAATATAGGCTCCAATTTCAGTTACATTTTCCTAATTTAAAAGATGATGTAAATGTTTAGCGTACTCTTGCAGCCTTTAACAACTGGTGATCCACACCCATTCCAAGGCACCACTTCATTCTATAAAATTAAAGTCTTGCATCTGGTGTGCATCTGTAGTCCAAGGGAAAGTGTGGGTCACACTTCAAAGGCTCACACTTTTTTTTAAATTGCTCTTTTTAGATATTACAAGTGTTCTGTTTTAGTGCCTGTGTACAGAACTGTGGAGAAACACAACCTGATAAGATCCCTCCTTGCTTCTGTTAGTCTCCGTGTCTGTTCACGTTGCCACCTATTTTCTTTCCTTTTCTCTTTGTGGCTGTCTTTTTACTTGCTTCCCATTACAGGTCTCTTCTCTCTTTCGCTGTGTTTGTACTGCAGGGGCAGGTCTGGGAGAGCGACGCAAGTGTGCCACTCTCCTGCATTTACATCCTGGTGGTGCAGCATTTCCCCCAGTAAACAGGCTGCAAAGTGGATACTCGTATTTTGTGCATGCACAGACAATTTAGCCAGTGTGCATGCACAAAGTACTGGCGTCACAATGTCAACAACATGCTGCTACTACTTGGAATCAGCATGCATGTATATGTGATAATATCACTAGGGGGATTACGCTGCTGTAATTGGAACAGGAGACTGGATTTTAACTTGCAGCCGGGAAGAGAGTGAGGGGGAGCGGCGGGAAACCCGGAAGTATGGCCTATTGACTCATTGGGGTAAATTTTAACATACCGGCTGGATCTCAGCGTCAGGGTCAATACAAGGGTGGGAAACCCGGAAAAATTTTGTGTGCGTTGTCTCGAGCAATCGCGACTCCATTGAAGGCCCTTAATGTTGATTGGCAGCCCCTTCACCACCCTAAACATTCACTCCCTTCACCACCGACGCAAAGTGGCTGCAGTGTGTACCATCCACAGGACCTGGATTATTTAAAAGTCCATTGCAACATGGGTTTTGAGGGAGAAAGGAGAAATCACCAAATATGGAGCAGCAGAGGATAAGGCCAGTTTGATGACTCTTTGTTGGAGTTGCTGTTAGCTGGTGTGAGGAGTAGGGGAAAAACATTGTACCCAGCTGACAAGAGAAAACGCCCTGCCTCTGCCACCAAGAAGGCCTGGCTCGAGGTGGCAGAGGAGCTGAGCAGCAGGAGCACTGTCTCAAGGATTTGGATGCAGTTCAGGAAGTGTTTCAATGACCTAACCAGGTCAGAAAAAGTGAGTACAGTTATTGATTCACTTGCATTCTGTGGTGCACCTTAAACCCTCCTCACACTCTGCCCTGCAAAACCTACTCCATCATATCACTCCTCACACCCACTTAAGGCTCAGTGTCACTTTCTGTGCACTTCCTCACCTCCCCATTTGTGCACCCACCTCTCCCACTTACGCCAATCCTGATGCAATGTCATGAATCTGTCTGATACTCTCTGATGCATCAGTTTCATTGTCAGCCTCACCCAGACCAATGCACCTGTCAGGTGACCCCGTCACCTTCCCTAATTCACATGTCTGTACTTTCTCCACTTGTAGGAGGAGAGCGTAAAATGCAAGGGAGAAGTGCTGGACTGGAGGGGGGCCACTACAAATAGTGCCCTGACAGAGGCGGAGGAGGAGGCCTTGGAGCTCAGCTGCACAGTGGAATGCCTGGCCGTCGGAGATGCCGAGACTGGCAACCCGCAAACATCTGGTGACAGAACTTTAACATCCCTCGCACACAACATGAATTGATGTTATCAATGATTGACCTGTTGCACAAATCAGGATGTTCATCACAACATCATTTCTGCGATGATTCTTAATATTACTGTATATTCTCTTCCAGGGCCTTCAAGGTTTGCTGAAGCAGCAGATGACCTGGACAAGGGTGATTCCTCAGAGGAGCTCTATACCTCTGAGGGTGCACCATCACATCATATCCAGCCATGCTCCAGCGCAGATACTCACATCTCGGTGCGACCTATTAGAGAGTTAGTTTGGTTCTCACCTGGTAATTCACCACACACAAGTGAGCACAAGCAGACACTGGTGGCAGGGGCAGCTGTGAAGAGTCCGTGTCGGTGGGCACACTCCTCTCGAAGCTCAGCTCAGTTGGATTCGGATGCTGAACCCTGGGGGCCATCCTTGAGAAGGAGAATGATCGAGGTGAAGATGTACCTTTGCGAGGTACTGGAAGACGTGCCACATACACGCTCCACAATAGCGGAGAGGACAGAGGAGTCACCTCAGGCATTAGTGGACTTGTGGCACAGGTCAGTGCGGGAATGTCCACGATGGAGAGAATGGCAGCCCCCATTGAGCTTCAAGCATGGCTCACAAATGACAATGGCCGTGCAGACTCAGGGTGAACAACATTCTGCTGCCTTAAACAGGCAGACAGATACTTTAGCACTGGCCTTACAAGGCATCACAGGTGTCCTCCAAGTTGTTGTCCAGGTAGGAGTGATGTGGCCGTGGCACGGGAGAGGGATGATGGCGAAAGGGGACTTGGAAGTGGGGACTCCACTCAAAGCGCTCCCACATCTCACCTCTTGCCCCCCTCACAACCAGTACCCGCAATGCTGCCTCCTTCCCTGATGGCCGAGTCTGAACCTGCACAGGTGCAGGTGGAGTAGTCTTTGGTGGAGCCCTCATGGGCTCCAAAACCCAAAGGGCGTAGGCGGAGAGCATCTCAGCAGTCAGGGCAGGGACCTGAGCAACCTGCCATTATCTCTGCTGAAGCCACAAGAGATGCACCACGTAGAAGCAGTAGGAAGAGGAAGGCTAAGGTTTTGTAATCTCGAAGGGTATGCGCAAGGGTGTCTGACGAGATGTCATGTTTTTCATTTCTCTTTGTTTTTCGTTACATTCACAATAAACGTCATACTTCTCACCACCACTGCCATGTCTTATCCATTCTTGAGTCCCTATCGTGAAAGCGCCCTTTCACGTACCTCATCATGACCGGCAAGACTTGATGCCACCCATTGTACGCATTTACAATGGGTGTATGTGTGGTTATAGGACTGTTTTGTGCAAACAGAGAGAGGGAAGGCTGGTGTTGGTGGTGGTGGTGGTGCTTCCAGGTGGTCTGAGTACTTCACTGTCTTCACTTTGCAGATCTCCTTATGAGAATCCATCAAATATGAGCGCCTCCCTGGCATCAAAAGCAGCTAGGTGTGCCACTGCTCTGCCGATGAGTTGCCCATCATCCTCCTCCTCCTCCTCATCCTCCTCCTCCTCCTCGTCTTCTTCAATGTTGATGGCAGATGAGGGTGCTTCCTGAGCGCGTGGGATCCCATCCACTTGTAACCTTCTCTGTTGAGCGATGTTGTGCAGGACATAGCACACGAGTATTATTCTACACAGTGTAGAGTGTGTTCAGTATGTACTGAAGGGCTTGCCCTGATCGATACAGGTACCTGAAGCGCATCTTGAGCAGTCCTATGGCTTGTTCTATGACAGATCTGGTGGTGATGTGACTGTCGTTGTACCACTGCTGTGCGTCGCCGGTGGGGTTTCTCACAGGTGTCATGAGCCATGTCTGCAAGGGGTATCCCTTGTCTCCAAGGAGCCAGCCCTTAAGTGCGTAGAAGAGGGCTGGGATGTTGGATCCGCACAAAATGAAAAAATCATGGCCAGCTGCCAGGGAATTTGGCACACACCTGCAGAAACCTCCTCCGGTGGTCACAAACCAGCTGCGCATTGATGGAGTGATATCCCTTTCAGTTGATGAACAGTCCTAGCTCATGCGCAGGTCCTCGGATTGCTACATGTGTGCAATCAATTGTGTCCTGTACCCGTGGGAAGCCAGCCAGAGACTGGAAACCCACTGCCCTCTCAGTCTAGCAGATGTTGTCGATGGGGAAGTTGAAGTAGTCGGATGCCCTGACAAACAAGCCATGTGACCCATTGTATACGCTTATGTGCAGACAACGGAGAGATCCTGGTGATGTCACCGGTGGCGACCTGGAAGGATCCGGAGGCAAAAAAATTGAGGGCAGTGGTGACTTTAACTACAACGGGCGATGTGTGGCCACCAGGTCCAGCCGGGAGCAGCTCTTCATGAAGGAGCCTGCAGATGTCTGCGACCACCTGCTGACTCAATCTGAGCCTTTGTAGGCACTGCTCCTCAGAGAGGTCCAGGAAGCTCAGCCTCTGCCTGTAGACCCTCTCACGAGGGTAGTGCATCCTGTGACCTCAGCCCCTCCGTTGGTCCCCTCTCTGCTCTTCTGCTGATCCCTGTGGTGCACCTCTGTCTTGTGGCGCTGCAACTCCCTGAACTGCATGACATGCCTGCCGCAGATGGTGATCCTCTTCCTCAGATGTACTGTAGAATAAATCCACTGTGCCCCCCATCCTGATGTTGTCAGTTTGAGGGGGTCCAAAATGTAGCTAAATACGTGTGAACACAAGAATTCTGAGTGTGAGCAGAGAAATCTCAGACTAAACACAAAGAACTCCCAGCCAAAGGCTTGTCTGAGAGAACTGATTGCCCTGCTGCAAAACTCACCTTTTCTTCACATGTAGCGATCACTGGTTTAAAGGCCCAAATGGCTGCCGGCTGCAACTCACCTCCATTTCCATGATGTCTTTCAGAGGCCATGGGAGACACGTTCAGAAGCAATTAAAATGGCTTGTGTAGTTCAAACCACAAAAATTTAACATCTTTAAGTATCTTAATTAGCCCTTTAAACAGCAAAGCCGACACATCCAGACATGCCTTGGTCAAACCCGGAAGTCGGTGGGTTGGAGCCCCCCCAGGATGCAGTTCCGCTCCCAAAACAGAGAATTTTCACTGCCCACCCGCCCCCAACCCACCCGTTCTTCAGGGTTAAAATTTATCCCAATCTGTAGGTCTCTCTTTTCCAGTAATTCATTGGCTGTAAAGCACTTTGGGATGTTCTGAGGCTGTGACATGCAGATCCTTTCCTTTCCTCTTGGTCTTGATCTCTATCCTTCTTATATCTTTCATTTCATTTGTGTGTACCACTTTTTTCTGCCTTTTATCTTGCTTACTGTTCTGCCTTCTTCAGAGGGCTCAAAATCCTGTTTTGTCAAAAAATCAGAGCATGCCTTTTTCTCCCATTAACACAATGCTCAGCTCTGAAATGCACAATTTCTGAGAATGCAATTTCACCAGCAGATTATTAGTGGAGAAAAACAGGCATCCCCCAGTATTTTGTTAAGAAGACTTTCATTGCCTTTTGTATCTCCTTTTCTTTCCTCTAATGGAATCTTGCCCTTGCACATTTAGGTTTTAAAATTTTTGCATGGCAAGTTGCTGAAAGTGTGAGCTGATAACATCGCAGCGAGGGACCTGAGTGAACACGGCAAGTAACTGGGTATCTTCTTAACCAATCAGATTGAAGGATTGTGAAATAAACAGCACAAAGACTGAGAAGGAAGTGTAAGTTAAAGTGAGTGAATTCAATGTCAAATCAGGTTCAGAAAGAGAAATAAAGAGAGGGAAAGAAGGATTGGATTAAGAGAGAGAAAAAAGAGACAGAAAGGAAAAGCTAAAAGAAAATGTTTAAATTTGATATTTTTAAAATCTCCAACAATTAAAACCTGAAGGAATGAGACTCCACACTTGTAATAGTTAATTTTCAGTAACAGAGAGGTTGATTGGCAGTAATTAACACTTATCACATCGTTAAAAGGGTACTTACACTTAAAATGACAGGACTTAACTTTCTGTGGCGAGTTTAGTTTGCATCTACCGCGCAAATACAGGAATTTCACGCTGTTCAATGCTTTTCATTGATGAGGCAGACAGTGAAATGCCGTTTTCGCGAAGCTAACGGCAGAGCAACGCAACTCGGACAGCAACTATTGAATTTTGGCATTTAAACACGCATCTGCTCCTCGCCTGAAATCGCCATTAGCCACACCATTATTTTGACAGCAAATTCTTGCCCATTAAATTTCTGATGGAGGCTAATTTGGTCCAGATGCTGGAGCAGAAATAGAATTGAGCTTTGTGTCAGCATTCAGTTCTCAGTTCAAGTATGAGAGAGTTATAGATAAATGCAATATAGAGACTTCACTGTCTCACAACCCTATTCTCAGACAGATGCCACTTGCTTTACCAGTGTGACATTCCTATTGCCCATGTTCTTTAAACTTGCAACCTCTCAGGAAGAAGTTGCCTTCATACCATATGTTGGCACATTTGGCAAGTTTTAAACTAATTGAACACTATGATGTGTTAACAGAATGACGGTATTATTTGAAAACTACAATTGTGGGAAATTATTTTCTCTGTTAAAACAAACCCTATGCAGGAAATGCACAGCAGTCTGTGTACATATATAACCTTGTTATAATTTTCATCAAAAAATAGATTAAAGCAGGTATAGAGGCATAGATTAGAATGTTCACGAATAAAACAGCTCTCTTCTTGCCATGGTTAGAATTAAATCCTGATCTTCCAAAGGGAGATTGTAAAAATGTCTTTTGGTTTTAGCTTTTTTCATGGTGATTGGTTTTACAGCTATGTCCTGATCCACAAATCACAGACATTATTTAACTCTATATCTAACTTCAGTCCTGAGCACCCCATCAAATGCCCATTTTTAAAAAATTAAGCAGTTTTGTTTGTTATGACCAAAAATATAGATTGAAATACTTGAACATAATCAATGAAACCATTTTTAGTGGTAAAAATATACAAATTAGTTATTGAAAGATGGCAACAAAAAGGCAAAATGTGCAAATATCCATAACTTAAATCAATGAAGAAGTAAAGAAAGAAAATGTAAAGTATAAGACCAACAAAATCCTAAAAGTAAACCTGTGAGGAGGTTGGATCAGCTGTGACTTAGGTTAGCTTTCACCTCTAGAATCTGGGCTCAACTTCAGCCCAGGTTCCTGATATGAAAAATTAAAGTCTCCTCACCCTGTAAATTTCCCGCATAAAATGCTTGAGCAGTTTCAATGTCATTCTTAATGTACATGAATTAATGGCTGTTATTCAGAACAAGTTGCTCTAAACTGGCAATTCAATCAGAGACTCACCTCGCAATATCCCACATCATTGAGAAATCTGGAATAAAAACAGAACATACTGGAGTGTTGCCAGCATTTTCAGTTTTTATCTTAGATTTCCAGCATCTGCAGTATTTTGCTTTTGAGAAATCTGGGTTGTCCCACTTACTGGCAGAACTGTTGAAATCTTTATTTTTACTTAAACTCTTTCATCACTGAAACTCTGCACTGTGTGATAAAAAATCTTACTCACTGTTAGACTGTTGAATGCCACATGTACCTATGATAGGCCTGGGGAGATAAATGCATGGTATGGTGTGTGTTTGCTAGTAATGCGTGTCAGCCTTGGCCCAGTGATAGCACTTACCTCTGAGTCAGAAGGTTATGGGTTCAAGCCCCACTCCAGAAACTGAAGCACATAATCTAGGCTGGCACTTCAGTGGAGTACTGAGGGAGTGCTGCACTGTCAGAAGTATTGTCCTCTGAATTAGATGTTAAACTGAGATCCAGTCTGCTCTCCTAGGTGGTAGGTGTAAATGGCACGAGGGAGTTTTTTGGTGTCCTGTCCAATATTTATCCCTCAACCGGCACTAATATAACAGATTATCTGCTCATTTATCTCAATACTGTTGGTGGAACCTTACTGTGCGCAAATTGGTTGCCATGTTTGCCTACATTACAATAGTGACTACACTTCAAAAATACTTAATTGGTGGTGAAGTGCTTTAAGACATCCTGAGGCTGTGAAAAGAGCTATATAAATGCAAGTTCTTTCTTAAGATGGTTGGCCTGTCCCTCAGAAGACAAAAGGGCCTTAATCTTCTGACTGTCGTTATTTTAAATAGATTAATGCCAGTGTTAGAATAATGCCAATCAGAAAATCTAGGCTACAGGAGGAGGAATGCAATACAGGCAGTTGATAGAAGGACAAGAAAAGAAAAACAAACTTCTACAGAAATTATTGAGAAAAGAAATAAGAGATAGAAGCCTTGATTTTAACTGGGAGTGGGATTTGGGCAGGCAGGGCAAGCGCCATACATGCCTGAGATGGATAGGGTGAGGCCCAGACAATTTTAACTCCCTGGCCTCATCTGCACATCGCCGATTAGCTGCCCGTCCAAAATGGGCGGAAAGTGGCAGCTGGCCAACAGGTGGGAGCGGAAGATTGGCCAGCAGGAGGCTGCTGGACAGCACCACGAAAGGTTTGCCAGAAAGAAGGTATGTCGTGGGGAAGGGATTTCCAGAGGGTCTCATAGTAGGGAAGGGGGAACGGCCAGGTCAGGGGAGGCCTAAACATTCCTTGTGGCGCCTGGCTGATATTAACTGCCTACCCGCACGATTTCCGCCAGGCAGGTAGGATTAAAGGCGCCCCTGGAGAGAAAAGATAAATAATGGAAAGAAAAACAACAACACTAACAACTTGCATTTACATAGTGCCTTTAACATAGGAAACTGTCCTAAGACACTTAAGACAGTAATGAACAAAATTAAACTTTTGTGTGTTAGCCTGGAAGAAAAATGGAAAAGTAGAAAACTAAACTGGAGAAAACACAGAAACTGAGAAAAACAGTACAATCATAGAATCATAGGAAGGTTACAGCACGGAAGGAGGCCATTTGGCCCATCGAGTCCGCACCGGCTCTATGCAAGAGCAATCCAGCTAGTCCCACTCCCCCGCCCTATCCCCGTAGCCCTGCAAATTTTTTCCTTTCAAGTACTTATCCATTTCCCTTTTGAAGGCCATGATTGAATCTGCCTCCACCACCCCCTCAGGCAATGCATTCCAGATCCTAACCACTCGCTGTGTAAAAAAAAGTTTTTCTGTGTGTCACCTTTGGTTTTTTTGCCAATCACCTTAAATCTATGTCCTCTGGTTCTTGACCCTTCTGCCAATGGGGACAGTTTCTCTCCATCTACTCTGTCTAGAACCTTCATGATTTTGAATACCTCTATCAAATCTCCTCGCAACTATCTTTGTTCCAAGGAGAGCAACCCCAACTTCTCCAGTCTATGCAAATAACTAATGTCCCTCATCCCTGGAACAATTCTAGTAAATCTCTTCTGCACTCTCTCTAAGGCCGTCACATCTTTCCTAAAGTGCGGTCCCCAGAACTGGATACAATACTCCAGTTGTGGCCGCACCAGTGTTTTATAATGGTTCATCATGACTTCCATACTTTTGTACTCTATGTCTCTATTTATAAAGCCCAGGATCCCGTGTGCTTTTTTAACCAGATTATTGTTTCTGAACGTTTCCCCACCACTGTGGTTAAACTGACTGGCCTATAGCTGCTGGGTTTATCCTTACATCCTTTTTTGAACAAGGGTGTAACATTTGCAATTCTCCAGTCCTCTGGCACCACCCCCGTATGTACGGATGTTTGGAAGATTATGGCCAGTACCTCCGCATTTCCGCCCTTACTTCCCTCAGCAACCTAGGATGCATCCCATCCGGAACGGGTGACTTATCCACTTTAAGTGCAGCTAACCTTTCTAGTACCTCTTCTTTATCAATTTTTAGCCCATCCAGTATCTCAACTATATCTTCCTTTACTGAGACTCTGGCAGCATTTTCTTCCTTGGTAAAGACAGATGCAAGGTACTCATTTAGTATCTCAGCCATACCCTTTGCCTCCATGCTTAGATCTCCTTTATGGTCCGTAATCGGCCCCACCCCTCCTCTTACTACCCGTTTACTGTTTACATGCCTGTAGAAGACTTTTGGATTCCCTTTTATATTGGCCGCCAGTCTATTCTCATGTTCTCTCTTTGCCCCTCTTATTTCCTTTTTCACTTCCCCTCTAAACTTTCTATATTCTGCCTGGTTCTTACAGTAAAAAGGAACTTATAGTCACTCTGTGATCTGACATTTCAAGCCCGCAAGTGTGTGACCTGCAGTGCTGTCTGTTTACCATTATTTATCAGCAATCATAACATTGTGACTGAAGCTCCCAGCTGCTGCCTCTGTGCCTGCTACAGATACAACAGGGTACATCAGTGCCAGACTGGAGCAGTGTGAGCTTTGTGCTCCCTTGAATTGGGATAGGCGGACACCACCAGAATCAGCCCTTATTTAGATGCAAGGCCTGGACTTGGGTTTAAAGGACATCATTTCAAAGTTTTTGATGACACAAAACTCGGAAATGTAATAAACAGCGAGGGGGATAGTAACAGACTTCAGGAGGGCGTAAATGGACTGGTGAAATGGGCAGATGCATGGCAGATGCAATTTAACACAGAGAAGTGTGAAGTGATGCATTTTGAAGGAAGAGTGAGAGACAGTATAAATTAAATGGTACAATTTTAAAGGGGTGCAGGAACAGAAAAATCTGGGGGTTCACATACACAAATTGTTGAAGGTGGCAAGACAAGTTGAGAAAGCTGTTAAAACAGCATACGGGATCCTAGGCTTTATAAATAGAAGCACTGAGTATAAAAGTAAGGAAGCCATGCTAAACCTTTATAAATCACTGGTTAGGCCTCAGCTGGAGTACTGTGTCCAATTCTGGGCACCACATTTTTGGAGGGTGTCAAGGCCTTGGAGAGAGTACAGAGGAGGTTTACCAGGATGACACTAGGGATGAGGGACTTCAATTACGTGGAGAGACTGGAGAAGCTGGGAATGTTCTCCTTAGAACAGAGAAGGTTAAGGGGAGATTTAATAGAGGTGTTCAAAATTATGAAGGGTTTTGATAGAGTAAATAAGGAGAACCTGTTTCCACTGGCAGAAAGGTCGCTAACCAGAGGACACAGATTTAAGGTAATTGGCAATAGAACCAGAGGGGAGATGAGGAGAATATTTTTACACAGCGAGTTGTTATGATCTGGAATGCATTGACTGAAAGGGTGGTGGAAGCAGATTCAATAGTAACTTTCAAAAGGGAATTGAATATATACGTGAAAGGACTATGTGGAAAGTGCAGGAAGTGGAACTAATTGGATAGCTTTTTCAAAGAGCTGGCACAGGCACGATGGGTTGAATGGCCTCCTCCTGTGCTGTATGATTATATGATTCTATGAGCCAATCTTCTGGCCTGGATTGGATCTGCAGACTGAAGCCTGCCAAATGGGGTGGTGGAAAATAATGCCTGTCACCAGCCCCTAAATGGCTTCAGGCCAGAATTCAGGAAATCCGGTTACTTAAAGGTAAATGGCCACACGTGGAACAAAATTATTTTTCAGTCTTTTCAAAGACTATTTGCGGCAAAAAAAAGTGGCTGGCAATAAAACTGTGGTTAACCAAACACACGTGGAGGCAGTGAACAGAATCTGTGGGAAAGTGATAAGCCGTCTTGGCTGATGGTTGGTAAAGTGGATGTACTGCAGTATCAGGTGGGTGTGATAAGGGTTGCCCTGTATGGTATTCCAGGGAACTCGCTCCACAGGACAACAGTGTAGCATGATTGGCAGGAAGTGGTGGCCAAGATTTCAGTGTCTGCTTTCTGTTGATTTTCTATACAATATTCAGTGCTTTTTGTTTCACTGTAAACAATCTCTACATGCTCTGATACAAAGAAATTCTAAAAATAAACATTTATTTGAAATTCTAAAATACCTAGAGAATAAATAATGTTGAAGTTTTTTATAAATATAAAAAACAAATACCAGCACTAGAAAGATACAGCACTGGGAAATTTAAAATAAAACAGTACAAAAAGAGATTGTCCATGACATGTGATGCTTTTCTTTCTGCGTTTTCCTAAATGGATGGTAAGTCTCCCTTGTGCCTTATTGCCATACAATTCTAATGCTATGAAAGGGATTCCTTTGGTCCCCTTGCATGGTTCATGCCAGCAAGAGCAAGTCCACTTTCTGGAAATATGCCCGTACATTTTTCCAGCAGCACAAATTTTCAACCAGAAGTGAGTAAAAGACAAGGGGTGAGATTTCTTTGCTCCAAATCATGCACCAGCCAAGGAAAGATGCTAAATCTGGAGCTGAGTGAAGAAAATGTGCCAGGAGTGCACTGCCCAGTATTTTCTGACTGGGAAACATTAGGGGCTCAGGAGGCTCCCAGTGCTGGAGTGTACCATGCTCTTTAAAGGTCGCAAAAATATGCCAATGAAGGCAGGGCTTGCCTCTCCTGTATTTCCCAATGGTTGTAGCAAAACTCAACATCATCACTGTGTGCCTATATAAGAGGGGTGCACCTATAAATTGGCTTCCTGATCTTCAGAACTTATATTCTTAATGGTGTATGCTGTCTGGCTTTGCAAGTGATGGTGAAATTACAGGGTTTTTTTGTCCTTTTGATTTGCTTTCGCTGCATTTTTTTAAGGGGCACTGTTTTGTAATTTTGCTGTTTACTGCCGATTTTTTCCTTTTATGTTACTACCTACAGTTCAGGGAAGTTGCCCTCCAAAAGAGAACTGCCCCCACTGGATAGGATGAACATCCTTTGGGAATTCCTCTTGAAACTTGAGGAGCTTGAGGGTGAGGATGAAGAAGAGTTGCAAAGCAATAATCGAAGGGAGATCTGCCTACACCTGAGGCAGGCCTGCCGTTACCCAAATATTGATGTCCACAGACCCCGCCCGAGCTAGTTGGGTAAGTCAGAAGATGTGTGCGTGTCCCGCTAATGCTTCTCTGGGAACACCTTTCAGCGGGTCAGGATTGTGCCCTTGATGTGCCATCTTGCTGTACAAGCAGAAACGTAGTGTGAGATGTTGGGAGTTGTAGAGTGACAGATGTACACAACCTGCATGCGAACTGGGCGTCAGTAAGTGACTATGATGTGGAGATGCCAGTGATGGACTGGGGTGTACAAATGTAAGGAATCTTACAACACCAGGTTATAGTCCAACAGTTTTATTTGAAAATCACAAGCTTTCGGAGGCTTTCTCCTTTTCTATACACCTTGCAGCAAGGTTGTTTTATAGAAACTTGAGGTATGGTGCCCTTATAAGATGTAAGTGTTGCCAGGTTTTGCATTATACATTGCATTTGGAAGGTATGCCCTACTGAGATCTGGGTATATATGCAATGTAATGAAAGTCCTGCAAACCTGTGTGGTGGCTTAGCATGAGCAAGCAGTAAGTGTGGAAAAGGTTGACTAGTAGCACTTTGTCATGTGTAATCTTGGACTATTAACCCGCTACATGGTTATTGTCAGATAATCTTACTTTCCCAGATTCCTTAAAGAATGCTGTCTTCTTATGCCTCTGTTCCCAGATCCTGAATGTAGTGCACACAGCGTTGAGCCTGGTCACCACTCGTTGCCAGGGCTGATGTACTGCTGTCCTCAGGGGAGGGTGTCATGAAGTGCCAAACAGGTCAACCCTTCTCACAATTGCTTCGTGCAGCTGCACATCCATCTTGCCTGTCATCATACAGGAGGCAGGATTCTGTATCACTTTGCCGTTTGCCCACAAAATCTGATTGTGCCACCAATTTGGTTTTCCTCTCATTTAAGTTATGCTGAGCACTTCTCCCAATTCACTTCTCCAAGCCTTGGCAATGGCTGACAAATATCTAAAATTAATTTTGAAACTTTATAAAGGCTGGAACAAAATTCATATGCAGCCACTTACCTTTAAGAGCACACATCCCTTTAATCTGGACTCACTGCCCAGATTTTCTGCATCCCCCATTAGGCTTGATCCCTGCAGAAAACCAAAGTTGCGCTGACAGCCATGAATAATTATTCAGATGAATTGATCACGTAAAATTTGAGGTAGTGAGTGTTGCTGATTGACCAAAAAGCCTAAATTACACAGAAAAAAAGCCTAAATTACACCGAAAATCTTCCCTAACATTTTAATATTGTAACCAAGTACTGGGATTAACCTAGTTTCTCAATGAAGTAAGTACAATGCTGTGCACAATCCAAAACATTTTAAAGTATGAAAATAAGTGTCCCTAACTTCAATAAGATGGCCCTGATTCTCCAGTCCCTGTTTGGTTAGTTCTGTGGTTGCAAAGTCAGCTCACACTGGTATATTAGTGGGCACTTAATGGGCATCTTTCTGAGATTGGGGTTAAGGTGTATTTTTGAGGCCTAATAAAGGAAACTACTCTGCTTTTTCACTGGACCATACCTGACCCCTGGGAATGCTTGATACTGACATTCAGTGCCAAAAATGGAAAAGTTCAATTCCCCATCACAGACATCCCTATTCTCCTCTATGGCGAAGATAAAAATCCATCAAAATATAAATTTGAAAAATGCATTTAGTTTCATAGAATTTTGAGAAAGTATTTTCTCACACAGACACTATTTAAAATAATTTATGCCATTGACCGCTTCAAATTAGGAACCTCAATTGAAAAAAACATGTATTGGCGAAAGTGTCAGCCTTGGCTCAGTGGTAGCACACTTGCCTCTATGTCTAGAGGTTTGTGGGTTCGAGTCTCACTCCAGAGACATGAGCAAATAATCTAAGCAGGACAGAGGGTGTGTTGCACTGTCAGAGGTGTGAGTTGGATGAGCCCTATCTGTTTTCTTAGGTGGGTGTAAAGGATCCTGTGGCACTATTTGAAGAAGAGCAGGCGAATTGTCCTGGGAAAACATTTATCTCTCAACATACACCATTAAAACACTTTTCTCATCATTAATGTCATTGCTGTTTGTGGGACCTTGCTGTGCCCAAATTGGCTGCTGCGTTTCCTGACATTATGACAGTGACTACATTTCAAAGTTACTTAATTGGCTGTGAAGCCTTTTGGGACATCTTGAGGTTGTGAAAAGTGTTATATAAATAAGTTTCTTTCTTTCTAAACAACATTTTCTTATCATTGGTGGGAAATAATTTTTGAATAATTATGTAGTTTTACTCAGTACTATTGCAGAGTATGCCAGATCTATGCAGCATATTTTTCAATCAAGCAATTCAGAATAACATTGATTTCAATGGAGCTGAAAGTTGGGCGGAGTGTAAATAGTTATCCGACCTGAGCATGTCCATTCTCGCTGAGGGTTAGGTTAAAATTGGGACTTATATTTTAGTTACCATACTCGCTAAATACTTGCTAATCTGAGGGCTAATTTTCCAACAGTGTACTCCTAGTAGGGAAGGCTTCTTGCTGGTGATACACATTTGGAGATATGCCAGAACACAAACTACATTGTTCACCTAAAATCTTTAAACAATATAAAGTATCTGGACTATTTTAAGGAAGATTCATGTAATGACATATGATAAAAAACATATGACTTTATGTTAACTGAAAATCCTAGCTCGTGTGCAATTTTAATCTTGGTTTCGTTGTGAAGTAACGTATGGTTCATTTTGAGATTGATAAATGATCTGTGGATTTCTTGCAATCTTGATGACCCTGACAGAGTAATGTTGTGCAGCCATGCAAATAAGTGTATAGGAATAAGCGATGATTAAAGCACAAGGCAGTTGTCAGAAAATGTATGTGCAACTGGATTATTTTCCAGGTTGAAGTAATATTTTATGAGTTCCTCAAATTAAAACTATTCATAATTTGAAAAAAAAGGTAAAATGGTGGAAACATTCAGCAGGTCAGGCAGCATCTGTGGCGAGAACAGACAAGTGAACCTTTTCACAAATATCCTTTGTTTCTCTGACTGGGTTATTGCTTGTTCTTTGCTACCTCACTCCACTATCAGAGGCAATCTGCCACAATTATGCCCCTGGCTTCTGAAATTCTTTTCTGAAACCACTTTCATGGCTTTCTTTCAGTCCACGTTAATAGCCTCCTAAAAACTCTTTGGCAGTGTCCTTAGTCATTTTGGGCCCGATTTTCGGACGTCCGAGACTGCGGGTTCGGGGCAGGGGGGGGGCTCCGAAAATCGGGGATTCCCGGGGCGGGTCCGGAGCCCGGCTCCAACCCGCCCACTTCCGGGTTCCCCAGTGACGCGCTTAGATGCGCGCGCAGCCCCCGCATGCGGGACTCCGGCGGGATCCCACTTAAACCAATTAATTAGATAGTTCAGGTCGTTTGCAGTCCTGATTTGTAGGATATTTTAGGAGGGATGGGATTTTCAACTCAACTGAGACTGTTTCCCGTACTGGGGGAAACATTCCCAGTTGAAATGGACGTGTTGCAGCCACCAGCCTGTGGCAGCTGCAAAGGTCCATTTGACAGGTGGAGGGGGAGGAGGCTCTCACTCATTGCAGGAGGCCACTCTGTCACTTTGGACAAAGTTTGGCCTCCACCACCCTCCTCCTAACAATAAAACTCACAAACTTCCACACTTACCCCGGTGTGCAGACACATTTATCTACCTTGCGGACCCCCTCAAACATACATCTTCCGGATGGGGGCCGCCATAGCTGCAATCATGACCTCTTCGGAGGACGAACAGCATCACCAGCCTCGCCGGCCACGCTGTCCACCTCTGACTTGTGGAGTTCCACAACACAGTGCTGTGACACATCCACCTGCACGGCAGGAGGGAGGGCGACTGCAGAGAGAGATGCGTCGCAGAAGGCACTACCCTCGCCATAGGGTCTACAGACCGAGGCTCAGCTTCCTGGACCTCTCTGTGCAGCAGTGCACACGGAGGCACAGAGTCACTCGACGTGGTCGTGGACATCTGCAGCCTCCTTCATGCCGAGCTGCTCCCGGCTGGCCCGAGCACCATCTTCTTACCCGTCGCTGTCAAAGTCACCACTGCCCTCAACAACTTCTCCTCCGCATCCTTCCAGGGTGCCACTGGGGATATGGCCAGCGTCTCTCAGCCGTCTGCACAAAAGAGCCCTGCAAATACACCTACACCCACTCTGCAGTGACACAATGGGTGGCATCAGGTGTGGGTCTTCATGGTGATCTCAGGAAAGGGCATTATTGCACATCCAGACAAGATTTGCAAGGACGTGGCAGTGGTGGTGCCAATATAATATGTAATGTGAGTTGATCAGAAATCAAATATAAGTTAAAACCATGACAAATCCTCAAACACCCTTGTGCATCCCCTTCATGCTCATGACAAGTTTGCCTTACGCTTCCTACTACACATGTGTGATGCATGCCCTGTGGCTGCAGCACAGGTAGTGGCAGGTTGGGTGAGGCTGACCGTGAAAGAGGTGCATGAGAGGGTGAGTATGAGATGGAGCCATGAGATTATATGAGGATTGGGTTGAGTGGTAGTGGTGGGATGAGTACTGGCGAGGTGAGTAAGTGCAGGTAAGTTGAGGATGAGCTTTGAGTGGGTGTGAGGAGTGATATGACAGAGTAGTGTTGGCAGTGCAGAAGGAGATGTGGGGTGGGGGCGGTAATGTGGCAGACGTAGTGTTGGGGAATGAGTAAGTGTACTCACTTCGGCTGACCTACTTAGGTCATTGAAGCGCCTCCTGCACTGTATGCAGTTGCGTGATATGTTGGTGGTGCTGGTGACCTCCTCTGCCACCTCGAGCCAGGCCTTCCTGGTGGCAGAGGCAGGCCACTTCCTCCCGTCCACCAGGGAGAAGATCTCTGTCCTCCTCCTCCTCACCCCATCCAGTAGGACCTGGAGTGAGGCATCATTAAACCTGGGAGCAGCCTTCCTCCTGGGCTGCTCCAGGCTGTAATTTTGGCTCCTTTCTGCAGCATCAGTCAGTGGAGGACTGCCCCTTTAAATAGGGCTCCTCCAGCTGACAGCCTATGATGCGGCTGTGCAGTCCGCCCGCTGCGCAGCTTTTCAGCGCGAAACCCGGAAGCCAAGGTAAGTGCCTTCAATTAGGCTGGGATCGCGTGCGGAGCACCCTGAATTCACTGGGCGCGTTACCCACCCGCCCAGTCGACCCCCCCGCTGCCAACCCGCCTCCCTCCTAAAATCGAGCCCTTTATCTCAATGTGTTCGCCCCTGCTTAGTGTTCACCTTTCTCTCTCGTAAAGTATTCTGATATGTTCTGTTATTTGAGGGGTGCCATTTAAATCTAAGTTATTGCATCAATAAAAATAAAGCTGCAAGTGCTAGAAATCTGAAATCAAAACTGAAAATGTTGATAAAACATTCCATTTCCTGTTTGGAACAAATAATCTGTTGTTTGGACCTCAATGGTGCCTTAGGACATTTGAAATCAGGACCTTCAGGTTTTGTTTTTACAAGCATAATATTCACTGATGTTACTGCTTTCAAAGGATATGTGTGTGTGTCCCACAAAGGAAAAGATATGACTATTGATGACGCATGTTATGTTTCTGGGAGGGAGATAGGTGTACAGTAGTGTTCCCCAGGGACCACTGCTTTTTTTGATTTATATTAATGACTTGGACTTGGGTGTACAGGGCACAATTTCCAAATTTGCAGATGACACAAAAGAGTTGGAAGTGTAGCAAACAGTGAGGAGGATAATGATAGACGTCAAGAGGATATAGACAGGCTGGTGGCATGGGCGGACACGGGTGCAGATGAAATTTAACACAGAAAAATGCGAGGTGATACATTTTGGTAGGAAGAATGAGGAGAGGCAATATAAACTAAAATGCACAATTCTAAAAGGGATACAGGAACAGAGAGATCTGGGGGTAAATGTACACAAATCATTGAAGGTGGTAGGGCAGGTTGAGAAAGCGGTTAAAAAAGCGTACGGGATCCTGGACTTTAGAAAAGGAGGCATAGAGTACAAAAGCAAGGAAGTCATGTTGAAACTTTATGAAACACTGGTTCAGCCACAACTGGAGTATTGTGTCCAGTCCTGGGCACCGCACTTTAGGAAGGATGTGAAGGCCTCAGAGAGAGTGCAGAAGAGATTTACTAGAATGGTTCCAGGGGTGAGGGACTTTAGTTATGTGGATAGACTGGAGAAGCTGGGGTTGTTCTCCTTGGAACAGAGAAGGTTGAGAGGAGATTTGATAGAGGTATTCAAAATCATGAAGGGTCTAGACAGAGTAGATAGAGAGAAACTGTTCCATTGGCAGAAGGGTCAAGAACCAGAGGACATAGATTTAAGGTGATTGACAAAAGAACCAAGGTGACATGCGGAAAAACTTTTTCACACAAAAGGGAACTGGATAATACTTGAAAGTAAAAAATTTGCAAGGCTACGGGGATAGGGCGGGGGAGTGAGAGTAGCTGAATTGCTCTAGCATAGAGCTGGCACGGACTTGATGGGCCGAATGGCCTCCTTCCGTGCTGTAACCTTTCTATGATTCTATGATTCTGATCTCTTCTGAAGCAATCAAACCTCTAAAGGTTTCATGGCAGAATTCTCACATGTACTGTGAAGTACTTTGGGATGTCCTGAAGATATCAAATGCACCATATAAATTATTTCTTTCTTTCTTTCTTACTACGAAGCTTAAATAGGAGGAATGACAAAATGATTTGTCATGGCAATTTGTATCCATTCATAAAGTCTATTACTTATGTTTCAACATGACCAAAATTGTTACAGTAAAAAATCACAACGGTAGGAAAAATTTCAAAATTGATTTCCACCTCTCTGCTACAGGTGAGAAGCCTACAGCAATAGTATGGCTATGCTGAACTTAAGGGTTCTTTAAAAAAATTAAATGTTGACATTTGCTGTCACTAATTGTATTTTCATTTCCTGTTGTAATTATGCCAGTGCATGTTTGCTGTGAGAGCTGAAAATGAGGTAGATCACTGAGGAAAGAAATAATTGTTAATGAACAATCAGTTTGAAGCCAAATTCATTATCTCGAAAGAGCTAGTGTAAGATTAACTACTATCCATGACTCTCCTCCTACATGTTGTGCTTTATTGTAAGATAATCACAAATAATCATTCACTCTAACTTCATCAATTATATTTCATTATGGAGATTCATACTTATATTGTAAGTATTGTTTAATGATAATGGTGGTATTCATGCTTTGGAGTTCTAATTGGAAGAGGAGAGGTTTGGAGAGGTTGAGGCCTAATGACCAGAGCATGCTCATTAGCACATGACCCCGTGTGAATGTGATGACAATCTGCTTGCACTAAAGTGGCCATGTTGAACTTTTGCAGCCCATTTTTTCCAGTTGTTTGCACAACCTGTGTTTTCTAGATAATAGCTTCTCACTACCATTAGCTAATTATACCAGCCAAAAAAAAGCAATATTGCCAGTTTTCAGACATGCTCTGCACATAAAAACATCTTTCCCTATTTAACCTGTATGCTGGAGATGCAACTGACACATTCAATTTATTTTTTCTCCTTTACATCAACTGACTTAACAAAAACTGTGTTCATGTGGATTCATCAAGAATCAATTTTAGTTGATCTTGATGTGGGAAAAACAGTGGCCTTTTGCCTTGCACAGTTATAAGTAAAATCAGTCCAAAGAATATGATTTTGCGATTAGTGCAGAGTTAAAGATCGCCTAGTCTTTCAGTCAAGACCATCATTTATATCTATAAAGTTTATGATATTTACTTAGTTTCCTCAGTGATGTTTAGATTGTTATTATTGATCATTTAAAATAATTATAATAAATTGCTTAGCAATGTGTTAAAAAAGGGGTTCCAATACTGTCATAAACAGATATAGTGAAGCTTGAACAGTACATCAGAGCCCAAACGCTATATTACATTACTGAAATACATTCCCATTTGGCTCAAAAGATGGCAAGAG
Organism: Heptranchias perlo; assembly: GCF_035084215.1. Lineage (NCBI taxonomy): Eukaryota > Metazoa > Chordata > Chondrichthyes > Hexanchiformes > Hexanchidae > Heptranchias > Heptranchias perlo. The sequence goes on from NC_090331.1 coordinate 58,177,897, forward strand.
ATAGCAATATCCAGGGTGGAATATACTTTGATGTTGTCACTGAATTAGAATGGAGTGACTGGACTCGTACTAGGGGATGAAAATGTTATTTTAATTAGAAATTTGGAAAAGGCAGATCTTACCATGTCCTCCCATACAGTTTATACCTCCATATCCTCCCATACAGTCTATACCTCCATGTCCTCCCATACAGTTCATACCTCCATATCCTCCCATACAGTTCATACCTCCATGTCCTCCCATACAGTTTAAACCTCCATGTCCTCCCATATAGTTTATACCTCCATGTCCTCCCATACAGTCTATACCTCCATGTCCTCCCATACAGTTTATACCTCCATGTCCTCCCATACAGTCTATACCTCCATGTCCTCCCATACAGTTTATACCTCCATGTCCTCCCATACTGTCTATACCTCCATGTCCTCCCATACAGTCTATACCTCCATGTCCTCCCATACAGTCTATACCTCCATGTCCTCCCATACAGTTTATACCTCCATGTCCTCCCATACAGTCTATACCTCCATGTCCTCCCATACAGTTTATACCTCCATGTCCTCCCATACAGTCTATACCTCCATGTCCTCCCATACAGTTTATATCTCCATGACCTCCCATACAGTTTATACCTCCATGTCCTCCCATACAGTTTATATCTCCATGACCTCCCATACAGTCTATACCTCCATGTCCTCCCATACAGTTTATATCTCCATGTCCTCCCATACAGTCTATACCTCCATGTCCTCCCATACAGTTTAAACCTCCATGTCCTCCCATATAGTTTATACCTCCATGTCCTCCCATACAGTCTATACCTCCATGTCCTCCCATACAGTTTATACCTCCATGTCCTCCCATACAGTTTATACCTCCATGTCCTCCCATACAGTCTATACCTCCATGTCCTCCCATATAGTTTATACCTCCATGTCCTCCCATATAGTCTATACCTCCATGTCCTCCCATACAGTTTATACCTCCATGTCCTCCCATACAGTCTATACCTCCATGTCCTCCCATACAGTTTATATCTCCATGACCTCCCATACAGTTTAAACCTCCATGTCCTCCCATATAGTTTATACCTCCATGTCCTCCCATACTGTCTATACCTCCATGTCCTCCCATACAGTCTATACCTCCATGTCCTCCCATACAGTTTATACCTCCATGTCCTCCCATACAGTCTATACCTCCATATCCTCCCATACAGTTTAAACCTCCATGTCCTCTCATACAGTCTATACCTCCATATCCTCCCATACAGTTTATACCTCCATGTCCTCCCATACAGTCTATACCTCCATATCCTCCCATACAGTCTATACCTCCATGTCCTCCCATACAGTTTAAACCTCCATGACCTCCCATACAGTCTATACCTCCATGTCCTCCCATACAGTTTAAACCTCCATGTCCTCCCATACAGTCTATACCTCCATGTCCTCCCATACAGTTTAAACCTCCATCTCCTCCCATACAGTCTATACCTCCATGTCCTCCCATACAGTTTATACCTCCATGTCCTCCCATACGGTCTATACCTCCATGTCCTCCCATACAGTCTATACCTCCATGTCCTCCCATACAGTCTATACCTCCATGTCCTCCCATATAGTCTATAGCTCCATGAACTACTCAGCGTGACATACAGTGACCATGCACAGGGAAAAGGTTTTCTTCCAATATAATTTCCATAGCGCGATCAAAAAAATGAGGCACCCTGCCACTCCCACAGCTGCTCATGGATATAGCTCCACAGTCACAATCCCTGTTCTTGAACTTTTTCAACTCCTGGAACAGTTCTTCTTTAAACTGCTGGAGGTCTTTAAGACCAGCAGCATCCTATAACCTCCTAATGGGTGAACTGCCTAACTGAGACGTGACTCATGCCTGCAGCTCACCCACCATATGTAATTAAGGCTGAATCTGAAAACTTAGCCATGGGCTGTAGTTGGTGTTTGTCCCACCATATCTGTCTCCCACCGGTTCAAACTAAAATGATCCCTACTAAGTCCCAATGATTGAAGAACAATGTAACCTTACCATCAAATTATTGGCCCTCTCCGTTGACTCCTTCACCTTTCTGAATGGAATTTCTAATTTTCCCTCATTTTGTTCTTTAAATGCTACATACAGTGTCATAGTGTACTTTAGTTATACCGTCTCATACTATGTGCTATGCAATACATCAACTGTTACGATCGCTGTATATATAAAGTAGGATTAGTTAAACCAGTTGGTTACAACAACAACAAAATAATGATGGACTTCGATAAATTGGGCTTATTATGGTGATTATTTATTCTTCTTTATCATTACTCAGTGACCATACACCCTGCAGAATACATAAAGCAATGCACCATCTTGTCAGATCAGCAACTGCAAACCACACAGCCTCAATAGGGGTTATATTGGATAACCTCCAAAAACGGGCTCTGGGATCGTGATGCATGATTAACCCAAGCCCGTTGGTTGCGATGCAGGCAGCATGTTACATTTGTGCTTCCTGATGATTTAAATGATTGCTGTGTGCAGTCGGTGCTATCTGTGCTGTTGATTGGCTGCACTCAACAGCAACGTGCCCTGATATCGGAAGTGGTTAGCACTATTTAAAGGCAGTCTGCACCTCTTAAAGGGGAGGTGCACTGTGATTGCAGGAATTGGTGGCAGTCAATTGGGAAGTGAATTTCTGCTGCAATATATTGAAGAATGGCTGCGTCTGAGAGCGAGCGTGCACTAAGGTTCTCGAATGATGCACTAGAGGCCTTGATGGAAGAGGTGGACAGAAGGAGGGGCATCCTATATCCACAGGGGGGCAGGATGCCCTCCAGACATATACTGAAGAGGCAGTGGGATGAAATAGCGGACGAGGTCAATGCCAGGAGCATAGCGCCAAAAACATGGATGCAGTGCAGGAAGAAGTTCATTGATTTGAGACGAGTGGTCAAGGTGAGTGAGTTCAACTGTCAAGTGGCATCTCCTACCAACTGCACCACTAGCCTTATCCATTGCTCCATGCACTACACCCCCCATCACCCACCTACCAACAAACTCTTTCAATCAGTACTCAACTCTTCAAACCAGGTGCTTCATCTCACCCTCACCCATTACCACTGTTGCAAGCCATAAACCCATAACTCACAGGTCACACACACTGGCAGCTATTCAACCATGACAGCCACATCACCCAAACATCTTGCAGGACACTCACTGACACACTTCCCTCTTTCTTGCATGAGAAGGTGGCACATAACAGGAGGCAGCAAGAAAGAACTGGAGGAGGACAGGCACACCTACATGTCCTAAGTCCCATGGAGGAGACAGTGCTGGCCATCATTGGAAGGGCCATCGCTGAGGCCGTGGCCACTGGAGGTATCGATGATGAGGGTCTCTGCATATCGAATCCTCCTTCTCGCTTCCCACTTCTCCCTCAGCCCACAATCTTTTCTGACTCACGTGTTGCAGATGGTGTAAGCACGCATGTCTTACTGTCCCCTCTCCCCTCACCACAACTCAACCCGTGTCCCTTTGTCACTTCATATACCCAAGAACTAGAACCTGCCCAGTCGGAGGAGGCAGAGGAAGACAACAGTGATGATGCAGACACATCATCACTCGATCTTACACTCGCAGCCACCAGTTCAGATACTGACACTGCCCGTAGTTTAGAGGCTAGGACAGAGGAGGGATCTGCACGTAGTGAGACACTAGACACAAGTGCGCAGGAGCCAGGGCGGGGGAAACGGATACCACAGATGCCAGTTCTCTGGTTATGCTGCTAAGTAGTCAGACGATGACTTCGATGTGCCAGGCTACAGAAGAAGGCTGATGGGCGTACAAACCCAAATGCTTGGTGCATTGGAAAGCCTGCCAGAAAGCCTGTGCACAATGTCAAGGGGCAAAGAGGAGTCCAGCTCTAACTTGGCACAGGGATTTGCGCAAAGCTTGGAGCCCATCCTTTCCCACATGGAACGAGTGGACACCTCCATCAGCACACCTGTTGAACCCACCATGATACAACATCTGATTACCGATGACACAGCTTCCATTGCAGCACAAACATCTGCCATCAAAGGTCTGACTGCTGCATTTGGAGCTCAGACTGCTGCCTTGGAAGCTCAGCCTGCTTTAGGCATGCGATGAGCTGAGGGAGGAAGCAATGTGTAATTTAAATTCAATTAATTAAATAAAATCTGGAATTAAAAAAACTAGTATCAGTAATGGTGGCCATGAAACTACCGGATTGTCGTAAAAACCCATCTGGTTCACTAATGTCCTTTAGGGAAGGAAACCTGCCGTCCTTACCCGGTCTGGCCGATATGTGACTCCAGACCCACAGCAATGTGGTTGATTCTTAATTGCCCTCTGAAATGGCCGAGCAAACCACTTAGTTGTACACTCTCGCTAAAAAAAAGTCATAATAAGAATAAAACCGGATGGACCACCCGGCATCGGACCACTAGGCACCGGACACGACAAAGGCAAACCAAGCCCAGTTGACCCTGCAAAGTCCTCCCCACTAACATCTGGGGACTTGTGCCAAAATTGGGAGAGCTGTCACACAGACTAGTCAAGCAACAGCCTGACATAGCCATTCTCACAGAATCATACCTTTCAGCCAGCGTCCCAGACTCTTGCATCACCATCCCCGGGTATGTCCTGTCCCACCGGCAGGACAGACCGACCAGAGCTGGCAGTACAGTGATACACAGTCAGGAGGGAGTGGCTCTGGGAGTCCTCAACATTGACTCTGGACCCCATGAAATCTCATGGCATCAGGTCAAACATGGGCAAGGAAACCTCCTGCTGATTACCACCTACCGTCCTCCCTCAGCTGATGAGTCAGTCCTCCTCCATGTTGAGCACCACTTGGAGGAAGCACTGAGGATAGCAAGGGCACACAATATACTCTGGGTGGGGGACTTCAATGTCCATCACCAAGAGTGGCTCGGTAGCACCACTACTGACCGAGCTGGCTGAGTGTTGAAGGACATAGCTGCCAGACTGGGCCTGCGGCAGGTGGTGAGCGAACCAACATGAGGGAAAAACCTACTTGACCTCGTCCTCACCAATCTGCCTGTCGCAGATGCATCGGTCCATGACAGTATTGGTAGGAGTGACCACCGCACAGTCCTCGTGGAGACGAAGTGCCGTCTTCGCACTGAGGACACCATCCAACGTGTTGTGTGGCACTACCACCGTGCTAAATGGCATAGATTCAGAACAGATCTAGCAACTCAAAACTGGGCATCCATGAGGCGCCGTGGGCCATCAGCAGCAGCAGAATTGTATTCCAGCACAATCTGTAACCTCACTCTACCATTACCAACAAGCCAGGGGATTAACCCTGGTCAATGAGGAGTGTAGAAGAGCATGCCAGGAGCAGCACCAGGCATAACTAAAAATGAGGTGCCAACCTGGTGAAGCTACAACTCAGGACTACATGCATGCTAAACAGCGGAAGCAACATGCTACAGACAGAGCTAAGCGATTCCACAACCAATGGATCAGATCAAAGCTCTGCAGTCCTGCCACATCCAGTTGTGAATGGTGGTGGACAATTAAACAACTAACGGGAGGAGGAGGCTCTGTAAACATCCCCAGCCTCAATGATGGCGGAGTCCAGCACGTGAGTGCAAAAGTCAAGGCTGAAGCGTTTGCAACCATCTTCATCCAGAAGTGCCAAGTGGATGATCCATCTCAGCCTCTTCCCGATATCCCCACCATCACAGAAGCCAATCTTCAGCCAATTCGATTCACTCCACTGATATCAAGAAATGGCTGAGTGCACTGGATACAGCAAAGACTATGGGCCCCGACAACATCCCGGCTGTCGTGCTGAAGTCTTGTGCTCCAGAACTAGCTGCACCTCCATCCAAGCTGTTCCAGTACAGCTACAACACTGGCATCTACCCGACAATGTGGAAAATTGCCCAGGTATGTCCTGGCCATAAAAAGCAGGACAAATCCAATCCGGCCAATTACTGCCCCATCAGTCTACTCTCAATCATCAGCAAAGTGATGGAAGGTGTCGTTGACAGTGCTATCAAGCGGCACTTACTCACCAATAACCTGCTCACTGATGCACAGTTTGGGTTCCGCCAGGACCACTCAGCTCCAGATCTCATTACAGCCTTGGTCCAAACATAGACCAAAGAGCTGAATTCCAGAGGTGAGGTGAGAGTGACCTTGACATCAAGGCAGCATTTGACCGAGTGTGGCACCATGGAGCCCAAGTAAAAATGAAGTTAATGGGAATCAGGGGGAAAACTCTCCAGTGGCTGGAGTCATACGTAGCACAAAGGAAGATCGTAGTGGTTGTTGGACGCCAATCATCTCAGCTCCAGGACATTGCTGCAGGCCCAATCATCTTCAGCTGCTTCATCAATAACCTTCCCTCCATCATAACGTCAGAAATGGGGATGTTCGCTGATGATTGCACAGTGTTCAGTTCCATTCGAAACCCCTCAGATAATGAAGCAGTCTGTGCCTGCATGCAGCAAGACCTGGACAACATCCAGGTTTGGGCTGATAGTGGCAAGTAACATTCGCGCCAGACAAGTGCCAGGCAATGACCATTTCCAATAAGAGAGAGTCTAACCACTTCCCCTTGACAGTCAATGGCATTACCATCGCCGAATCCCCCACCATCAACATCCTGGGGGTCACCATTGATCAGAAACTTAACTGGACCAGCCACATAAATACTGTGGCTACAAGAGCAGGTCAGAGGCTGGGTATTCTGTGGCAAGTGACTCACCTCCTGGCTCCCCAAAGCCTTTCCACCATCTACAAGGCACAAGTCAGGAATGTGATGGAATACTCTCCACTTGCCTGGATGAGTGCAGCTCAAGAAGCTCGACACCATCCAGGACAAAGCAGCCCGCTTGATTGGCACCCCTTCCACCACCCTAAACATTCACTCCCTTCACCACCGGCACACTGTGGCTGCAGTATCTACCATCCACAGGATGCACTACAGCAACTCGCCAAGGCTTCTTCGACAGCACCTCCTAAACCCGCGACCTCTGCCACCTAGAAGGACAAGGGCAGCAGGCACATGGGAACAACACCACCTGCACGTTCCCCTCCAAGTCACACACCATCCCAACTTGGAAATATATCACCGTTCCTTCATTGTCGCTGGGTCAAAATCCTGGAACTCCCTTCCTAACAGCACTGTGGGAGAACCGTCACCACACAGACTGCAGCGGTTCAAGAAGGCGGCTCACCACCACCTTCTCAAGGGCAATTAGGGATGGGCAATAAATGCTGGCATTGCCAGCGACGCCCACATCCCATGAACAAATATAAAAAAATCATACAGAGGACGATTTGATGGTCACATGAGAGAAGAGAGATAAGGAATATCGGACTGTTGGTGAATGGGGAGGAGTCGTTGATGTTACTGATGTCGCTCATTAGTAATCTGATCACACAGAGCCCTGGCAGACAGGGCCTGTCTACCTTGTAGCCTTCCTGCTTCTTCCTCCACTTCCTGCTGCACTTCCTCCTCCTCCTCCTCCACCTTCTCCTCTGCTTCTTCTTCCTCTTCCTCTTGGCAAGGGCTGTTCCCTCATAATGGCGAGGTTGTGCAGCATACAACAACGAATCGGGATACCCGCTCAGCTGAGTACTGCGCGGCTCTTCCAGAGCGGTCCAGGCAGTGGAAGTGTTGCTTGTGTGTGCCTACAGTGTGCTCTATGATGTTCCATGCTGCAGTATGGCTCTCGTTGTAGGCCTACTGTGCACGAGCGCATGTGTTCCTGACCGGAGTCATGAGCCATTTCATGAGGGAATAACCCTTGTCGCCCAGTAGCCAGCTTTTGACTTGCCATGCTAGTTGAAATATAGGTGGCATGGAGGACTGGTGCTGGATGAAAGAATCATGACTGCTGCCAGGTTAGCGGGCATTGACCTGCATAATGGGCTGTGTGTTGTCGCACACCAGCTGCACATGGAGGGAGTGGAAACCCTTTCTGTTCATGAATATGGCCGAGTTCAGATGTGCCGCACGCATGGCAATAAGCGTGCAGTCAATGGCACCCTGCACCACGGGGAAGCCTGCAATGTGAGCAAACCCTCGTACTCGCTCCTGCTGCTTGTCTCTGGCAAAAGGGAATGGGATGAATCTGTTTCTGAGTGCGTCCAGAGCCTCCCTTATACAGCAGTGTACTGCAAACTGTGAGATGTTGTTTATATCGCCAGCAGCAGCCTGAAAGGTGCCAGAGCCATAAAAATTAAGCACCACAGTTACCTTGACAACCACAGGCAATGCTGTCCTTGCCCTGCTCTGAGGCTGCCGTTGTGGCTGCATCAGTTGACAAATTTCAGTCACAACCTCTTTAGTGAACAGCAGCCGACAGTGGTCGTCGCTGAACTTGAGGTAAGTGAAGACCCTCCTTGGATATGGCCTCCTCCTCCTCCACCCTCTTCTAGCAACTTGTCCTGCTCTGCATGGCCTCTCTTGATTCTCCCAGTCATGTTCAATTCCCAGAGGAAGCCCTAGCAGGCCACCCATGTCTGAAAGCAACTTTTTTCAGCACACTATTTTAAATGCCACTAACAGTACTGCACGACTAGCCAGACCACTCCCTATAGAATATTGCAACTTTCCCCAAGTATAGGAAACTTCCAAAAACACATACAATTGCACCAGCAGCCAGAATAAATAATCCAGCAACTAACCTGTAACTCCTGCATGATCCCTTTAAATAGCGCTGGTGGGGGGGGTCCTTCATGCCATTTAACTCCTGTTCAGCTGTGCGAGGTTAAGACAGTACATTGGCTGGAGCGTGGAGTTCCAAAATGTAGCCGGCTGCTTCAAATCAGCTTTGCGCACTGATTTACGTCATAATCTCCCTAGTCTACATACTGCCGACGTTCGTTACGTGCACCCACCTTTACCAAGATGGTGTCCTGCGCACTTCATGTCGGAAGTGTGCGCGCGCTTCTCGGACGCCATTTTCAGGGCTTAGGAGTCTGCTTAGTGCCTACAAAACGGGCGCTATATGGCCCAATTTCGCCCCAATGTGTTTAAAAACAGGTTTGATCATTTGTGCACGATCAAAGGGGCAGGTATGTATTCTCACTGAGTCATGAAAATCAGCATTCTAATTTCTCCTGAACATTTATTCCCAATTTACTCATAATGGTAGCTTACGTATTAAACGTAGTTTTATATCCAGCTACTTAATAGTAACAGCAAGTTCCTTTAAAAAAACATGCAAAACAGCATTCTTTTACAGTACTGCAAAAGTGGAAAGCATTATAGGTAACTGAATGATTACAACTTTATAAACCTAATTACAGCCTAACCTTCCTGCTCTGAACAAATACATAATTATTACTTGGCTGCAAATTCAGATAATATTGTCCTGGCCAACGTACCTATGAGTCTAAGGGGTAATTTTTCAAGCCTGCACTTTCAGTGGCAGAAAATCATGAACAATGCGCACCCAAATTTCAGATATGTGTTATCATTGGTTGAGGCTCTGCACTGGGAGTGCAGACTCATAAAGTTACCTTTCTACTGCACTCTGCTCACCATCTTGAGCTAGAGGCTAACCAGTGGGATATGGAACCAAGTCAAAGCTCTGTGGTAGTCTTTGTAATCTGGTATTTGAACCAGGGAGGTTTGCAGCTCTCTATGGCACTATTGATGATTGACTAATTTGCCTAGCTGACTAATCTGGATGGGTAGACCTGTCACTAGGGGCTGGGATTTTTCACACTCGGTGCCAGATAACCCTACAAGCCAATCCCCAAATGGGAATGGTAGTCCAGCTGCACAAGTAGCAGTAAGCTGCATGGTTTCAGTTAGTTAAACTTCAGCAGTGCCTGTGAGCACACTTGCCGATCCCTAAACCTTGGTTTTACCAGCCCGCACCTGAGCTCTCTTGGCTTATGTAACTGAGGTGAATCCCTCTGGGGAGAGAGTGTGCATTTCATGTTTGGCAGACTACCTGTGTGGATTTCTCAATAGCTTGGTTTGGAGACTCCTAAATCCGATGGCTGGGGTTTTCGCTTCTGTGCTTGACAGCCTGTGATTTTCAGCCTATTTGCTTTCGTGTATGGAAAATCATGGGTTGCCGATCACGGAAGCGATAAACCCCAGCTAATGAGTTTTCACATGGATACCAAACAGACCAAAAAAAAAAGGATTAGCCAATCATATGTTACTTTCCTGCATTTTGTCAGCTGTAAAAATCTATACACAGGCTTTGAAAAGATGCAGTTGATGTTCTAAAAAAACAAAAATTCTGCTATGTCTGCCAGCCTTAATATAAAGGAAGAATCCAGATTTCTGCTTCTATAGCACTACAGTCCTGTGGTATAGACAGCACCAGCTAATCACACTAATACCAGCATATATGCCAGCCTCCAAAACTAACAAAAGCTGATCAGCAGCTTTAAGAAAACTAATACAGACCCAAAAACGCTGACAACTGAAAAACAACCCTAAATATAGGACTGTGATATGTACTTACACTGAAATACAATCATAACTTAAGCTACAGATATATCCAATATTTCATTACTTGCATAGTGGAGGATTGTGACAAAAATTTGGGTGATTTTCCCTTGTTTCTTGTGGAGAAAGATTATGGGCTATTGTGAATATACATTAGTACCATCTGTTGGTAAATCTAATTGATCAATTGTTTTTATGGCTGTCACAGAAACATGTTTATTACTCTTATCTCCTAGTTTACCGCTGTACTTCCACAGTTCACACTGGTACTTTTTCTCCCCTTACCTCCCAGTTCAAGCTAGCACTTTTCTTCTCCAAATAGTTCATGCTGGCACTCTTCTGTTACTTTCGGCCCATCAGTTCATGTTGTCACTCATCTCCCCCCACTTCCCAGCTCAGCTATCACTCATCTCCACCCACTTCCCAGTTCATGTTATCACTCATCTCTCCCCACTTCCCAGCTCAGCTATCACTCATCTCCACCCACTTCCCAGTTCATGTTATCACTCATCTCTCCCCACTTCCCAGCTCAGCTATCACTCATCTCCCCCCACTTCCCAGTTCATGTTATCACTCATCTCTCCCCACTTCCCAGCTCAGCTATCACTCATCTCCACCCACTTCCCAGTTCATGTTATCACTCATCTCTCCCCACTTCCCAGCTCAGCTATCAGTCATCTCCACCCACTTCCCAGTTCATGTTATCACTCATCTCCTCCCACTTCCCAGCTCAGCTATCACTCATCTCCACCCACTTCCCAGTTCATGTTATCACTCATCTCTCCCCACTTCCCAGTTCATGTTATCACTCATCTCTCCCCACTTCCCAGCTCAGCTATCACTCATCTCCACCCACTTCCCAGTTCATGTTATCACTCATCTCCCCCCAATTCCCAGCTCAGCTGTCACTCATCTCCCCCCACTTCCCAGTTCATGTTAGCACTCTTCTCCCACAACTTCCCAGTTTGTGCTGACACTTTTCTTCTCCCGCAAGTTCATGCTGTCACTCTTCTATCGCCTCTTCTCCTCTGCTCTTCTTTGAATAGTATCATGGAATCTTTTACGCCCACCTGAGAGGCCAGATGGAATGTCAGTTTAACATGTTATCCGAAAGACAGCACCTCCTACAATGCAGCACATCCTCAATACAAACACATCCACCCATTAGAGTGAGGGGGCGGACATATGAGGAGAGGTTGAGTAGATTGGGACTCTACTCATTGGAGTTCAGAAGAATGAGAGGCGATCTTATTGAAACATATAAGATTGTGAAGGGTCTTGATCGGGTGGATGCGGTAAGGATGTTCCCAAAGATGGGTGAAACTAGAACTAGGGGGCATAATCTTAGAATAAGGGGCTGCTCTTTCAAAACTGAAATGAGGAGAAACTTCTTCACTCAGAGGGTGGTAGGTCTGTGGAATTTGCTGCCCCAGGAAGCTGTGGAAGCTACATCATTAAATAAATTTAAAACAGAAATAGACAGTTTCCTAGAAGTAAAGGGAATTAGGGGTTATGGGGAGCGGGCAGGAAATTGGACATGAAGCTGAGTTCGGATCGGTCAATGCCCTGTGGGTGGCGGAGAGGGCCCAGGGGCTGTGTGGCCGGGTCCTGCTCCGACTTCTTGTGTTCTTTAGATTTGTGGTTGGGATCAGATCAGCCATGATCTTATTGAATGGCGGAGCAGGCTCGAGGGGCCGATTGGCCTACTCCTGCTCCAATTTCTTATGTTCTTATGTTCTTAAGTCTTTGGGGTGTGACTTGAACCCACAACTTTCTGACTCAGAGGCTAAAGTGCTACCCACTGAGCCCAGGTTAAGGGAACTACTTATTGGTGTGGGGAGAAAAGAAGACGAAGGAGGACACAAAACAAATTCACAGAATTAGAAAGATGTTTTGAAAGATTTACTCCCTGAGAAAGCAGAAGCATTACAGGGTGAGGCAAGGATGTGTACCGAGAAAAACAGAAGCAGTACAGGGCGAGGTGGGATGTGTATCCAAAAAAAATATATTATTTTGTACTTCAATGTGAAAATAGAAGCATAGAAACATAGAAAATAGGAGCAGGAATAGGCCATTCAGCCCTTCGAGCCTGGTCCGCCATTCAATATGATCATGGCTGATCCTCTATCTCAATACCATATCCCCGTTCTCTCCCCATACTCCTTGATGCCTTTTGTGTCTAGACACAAAATACTAGAAATACTGATACTTCACTTTCCCAGGGACAGTCATTAAGGGCAGGGCAGAACTCAGCTTATCCTTTTCTTATCAAGTCAGTGCATGGTCCAGAACTCAGAAAGATATGGAAGGCGGGTGGTTAATTGGCTTTCAATGGATTCCACACTCTGCTGACTCACAGGGAACTGAGGCAGTTTTTCTCAGTCAATGACAGGTAGATGGGACAAAGTCTACACATATAGTCTAGGGCCTGCTGATCTCCAACATCCTTCTACCATCTTGCATCAGCTAACCCATGAAGACAAAGCTGCGGAAGTCCTTCTCCATGAGGAGCAACCAATGGAGCTCCCGAACAGTCCTTAAAGAAAGCTGGAGATGGGGAAGTAGGAGGACAGGTGTCAGCTGCAGGTTTGTACAAAACTTCTGCTTCACTTCCTTCTCATCCAACTTGAGACCACTGCCAGCAAACTAGATCATGAAACTCTAGATCAGCCTCCTCTAGATGTGCCCAAAGAAGAAGCAGAACCAGGCAACTCTTATCCGCTGCTGCCAACACTTCAAAGCACAGACCACCACTTACTCTTCCCTCCCAAGCCCAAGCACAAACACATCCACCCATTAGAGTGAGACAGAGAAAAGTGCGCTAGGTGAAACACAGAGTGAGAACCACATGAGTGAGTAGGAGCAGCTACGGGTGGAACATAAGAAGGAAGATGTTATTAACTGAAGGGTTAGGAGGCATCATCCTTAGGATGAAAAGGTTGAGATTCTTGCTTTTTAATTCAATACATGCAGACTGGGGCTGTGTCAGACAGTGTACTGCAGATGGTGGAGTGAGTGGAGATTGGAAGGGCTGTCTCTTCTGGGCATCAAGCAATTGGGGCTGGAATACAGGCAAGTATGTCATGGGGCTTCACTGATCTCATTGGGATAAAGAAGTCAGCTTTCCCACAGATCGGTCTCCATGTGAAGACAGTACCCAGTACGAGTGGTTGCCTGGAATGGGCATGCATAATGCTACTTACTCTCAGGATGACAGCATATGTGGGCCCTCAAACCAGTCCCTTTCAATTCCTGCGCATGTGGGTGAAAGGGTGCAGAGCCACATGAGATGCAAGCTCTGCTGTGACTACCCAAACTGTCAAATAGCCAACCAACGCTCACTACCGAGGCTCACATGTGAATCATAGAATCATTGAAAATTTAGGGCACAGAAGGAGGCCAATTGGCCCATCGTGTCCATGCTGGCTGAAAATAAGCCACCCAGCCTATTCCCACTTTCCAGCACTTGGTCCGTAGCCTTGTAGGTTATGGCACTTCAAGTGCATATCCAAGTACTTTCACACCAATAAGTGAAGAATGAGCACCTGGATAAGATACCTGAGAACTGCACTCCAGCACTACCCATAGAAGAGAAGATAAGAAGCTTTCAGGGAAGTGGGGTCCACTCTTAACCAAGTGACCGGTCCAAGTTGATCTCCCTCTCCAAAGCCCTACAAATACCTTCTTGTCAGCACCATTGAGAGAATGCCTTACCTCCTAGAAATAAATAGCAAAGACACCAGGATCAAAAATTATCCATATAAATTAGACATATCCCATCAAATAATGAGTTATGTATCAATGGATAACAAGATGATTTTAAAAATAGATAGACCAATCTACACTTGGTTAATTTATTCAGTAATGTGAATTTCAGCGCTTTTGTGCAAACAGCTGGTAACTTCCTTTTGATGCGGAGAAATTAACAAGTTTGCTTGCTTAGTTCTTCTTTTCCTTTTCAACATACATCATTTTACAACTTACAAATGGAGTTACAAATATTTAACTCTTGACTTGATTAGAATTGCATTCAGTCATGTTTAGCAGTGCAGACCTAAGCCAGGCGAGACGGAGCACTGGCACTTCACAAAGACAAAGCCAAACAGGGCTCAAGCATTATCTCAGTTGATCAGTCAGCTGTGATGATTTACTGGCTCAGGCTTCAGAGGATGTAATGAGCTGGAGGCAGCATTAGGTTGGGAAACCTGGTATAATACAATATAACATTGTATTACAGCAGTTATGTATTATAGCACTATTGTAGCTGTACTCACACAATGAATGAATTTGCATGAGTAGCAAATGGCCCTCAGGGATACGTGGCCACATCCCCCCAAGTCCAATAATAAATACTAACTGTTGGTGTGATTCCTCTTTTTTAGGGTGGAGTTCTGCTGTTGCAAATACATTAAAAAATTACAGAATTCTGGGGAAAAAAATCACTAAACTAAGAGTTTTCCCCACATAGTCTCACATTTTTGTCTGAAGCCTAAGACTTAAATTGGAAATTTCATCTGGGCTAGGTGCTGGAAATTTCTATCTGCTGTTGACAAATTCTATATGTGTATGAGAGAAATTAGTTTTTCACCGTTCTCCTTTTGCAGAATAACAATTAGAGAGTACACCACAATAAGCAGGTTATATATCAACAAAGTAAAAAAAAAAGAGAAATGAGTTCTAGTTCCTGTGGAGAAATTCTATTTTTCAGAGTTAGATGCATCAAAAGAGTTATCATCCTGCTCCTGTGAAGCTACAATACCAAGAGTGTACTGTAATAAACCAGGCAGAAAAGTTACAAATAACAACTTTGAGGTATAAGTGTCAAACAGAAACTATTTTTGAATTTAACTCAGGCATATTTCAATTTCATTTGTCCCAGTCATTATTTGAAAAGTATCTCTCAGCCTGTCTTGTTCAAATTGAGTAATCTGTCTGAAGCCATCAGAAAGAGATAGATAGTTCAGAGATACTCCATGGAAAGCCATCAACAAACCACCATGTCAAGGTTGATATTCAAGTACCTTGTGTACTGTTTAGTGTTTATTGAAGTTTGTCGCAGCAGATATGACTCTTGTTTTTCTATCTTCCGAGCAGAGATAATTAAGCCTGGAACTACAATGTGTCTTTGTGTCTGTTTACTTACGTTCAATATGTTTTACAGTTTGTAGCCTAAGCCGTACTCTAGTGAACAGTTTATTCTACCATCTTCTGAAGTAAAGAAAAATCATGAGGGCATGTGATAAAACCAGTAGCTGCAAAACAGTAACAAGGGCTTTCTGTTTGATCCCTAAGCTTGCTACAAATTACCTAAATATTGGGCAGACTCTGGGTCATAGGGACTAAAGCTAGCCTACAGGAGTGGTCTGAGATACAAAGCTTGAGAATAATATCTACAGTAAAAAACCTAAAATGTAACAATAACATCTGTGAGGAATGTACTTTTCAGGTATGTAGTATTTTATACCTTGAGTGAGTCATGTGATAAATTGCTTCAGTAAATTTATTGTGTTGCGTTGTGTTTTTGCAAGCATAGTTGATTTAGAGATTGATAATGTTATTCTTGGCTGAATGCAAGAAAACATAACTGTACATTAGGTTAAAGGGTTAGTTCCTGTGATAAAAGGTAACTTCTGAAAAATAAACACTTCCTGTCCTTTATTAACTCTCTTTTTGATGGACCAGATACAGTTTTATTTTCTTGCATATTTGTCAGAACAGATATGATCAGTCAGTCGATAAGCAGTTTACCACCAACATTAATTATTTAAGAATAATATTTTAAAATGACATCAATATTGCATGTTAAATAATGTGGGAAAATTATTAATATTTTTGTGCATGCACATACCATTTTAACGCTGATAGTAAATATTTTTGTGCAAATTAGTATGTACACCAATCTTATTTTGCAAAATGTGTTCAAGTTTCTTCTACTGATGAAGCAATAGAAGCAACATTGCCTTTTTAAGATCTACACTATGAATATAATGGAACTCAATTGCCTTTCAAAGTTATGCCAAAATTCATAATTTTCAAAATTTGCTAGCCATATTTGATTTAAGACATGATACAGCAAGTGTAAGGCATTTTTTCCTATTAGATTCAATTGGAAATTCGACATCTACAGGATATTCTTACATTATCGGGATATGAATTTATCACCCTTATCACCATCCCCTCAGAGTAATGGTCTTAGAGGGATTTGAAAACAAGGATGAGAATTTTAAAATTGAGGCATTCCAGGACCGGGAGCCAATGTAGGTCAAGGAGCACAGGGGTGATGTGTGAATGAGACTTGGTGCGAGTTAGGATACGGGCAGCAGAGTATTGGTTGAGCTCAAGTTTAATGAGGGTTGAAGATGGGAGGCCGGCCAGGAGAGAATTAGAATAGTCAAGTCTAGAGGTAACGAAAACATGGATGAGGGTTTCAGCAGCAGATAAGCTGAGGCAGGGGCGGAGACGGGTGATGTTACGGAGGTGAAAGTAGACAGTCTTGGTGATGGAGCGGATATGTGGCCGGAAGCTCATCTCAGGGTCAAATAGGATGCCAAGGTTGCGAAGGGTCTGGTTCAGACTCAGACAGTGGCCAGGGAGAGCACAATTTCGACTTGGGGGTGTGGCCAGTTTTGTGGACAGGCCCTGATTTGGGTGAAAGGAATTTTGAACAAGCGCAAAAGATTGCGGAAAACATGAGCATAAGTAGTTTTCCGCGTACATCACTTACATTTAAAATTCCTCCATCTTTTGTGTGGCTCTGCCGATTCCGCCTGGATTGCACTGACATAACTAGTGGAAGTTATGCTAAACCTTTATAATCTGTAGCAAAAAAAGCATATGAAATCTTAGGTTTAATAAATAGGGATATAGATTACAAGAGCAAAGAGGTAATGCTAAATCTTATTCAGTTATATTAGAATATTGAATCCAATCTGGGCACCTTACTTTAGGACATATGTCAAGGCCATGGAGAGGGTGCAGAAGAGGTTTATCAAGATGATACCAAGGATGAGAAGCTTTAGTTTTAAGGAGAAACTAGAGAAACTGGGACTCTGAAATTGACAGGAGGAAATGGTAAGAAGGGGGATGGGGGAGGGAAACCGATTGAGGGTAAGGGGACCTCTGGCATCTCATCAACCATCCTTGGGGGGAGTGAGTGGAACTGCGGTGAAGTGGATGGAGGGTTAAGGGTGAACTGAGTGACGGTAGAGCCAGGAGAAGGGGAGGATAAAGGGGTTGAGTGGGTAGTTCAAAGGGAAAGAGTTAGGGGTAGCGATGGGAGTAAACAGTGGTAGCAATAGCAGTGAATGGTGGTAGGAAAAAAAGGGGGTAGTGGGATGATAAAGGGTAGGGCATGATGGGAGTGAATAGGGTAACAGTAAGGGTGAGGGGGTGATAGGGAAGGGGGTAGAGGGAAGGTGAAGGGTAGGTGCCGCAATGGGAGCATGGTGATGGGGGCAGTGATGGGAAGGGAGTTGCTGAGGGCTACAGACCATACTTTCCCTACAACCCCCACCAGAAAATGTAACCTGCAGCCCTCAGTGGCTCCTTTCTCCACTACAGCACGCCACGCCACCCACTGTTTCCTACCCAGAACGAAAGAAGTAAAGGAAAAGATAGAAAGAGAAGCAAAATGAAGCATTAGAGAGAAAAGAAAGAGGCAAAAGTAGAAGAGAGATAGAGAGACAGTAACAGCAACACAAAGATAGGCAAGAGAGAGACCGAATTCTGTGACTTTGAACATGCAATACCACAGGAAATCCATTAGCAATGCATTAATTACAAATATTGACATTTTTGATACCAAGAATTTGAAGAAAATCAAGTCCGCCAGGATATATCATCTATCAGACATAAATGGTGTTTGACTAGTTGAGCAGATAGTCAAAATGCAGATGTACCAGTTTGGAACTTGCTAGCTTTACCTATTAAGTAAGCATTGGTTTAACACCAGTGTCAACAACATCCGTCTCGTAACGTTCGTTTTTAGATTCACTGAGAAGTCAAGCTTATTTCAATGACAGCAGGTAGAATTTGAAATATATCAGGAGGTTAGGGGAAACATAGATGAGATCTCAGCTAGAACTTAAAATGTAGCAGTGCCTATAATATGCACATGAATATCACAGCAACTATGGTTTTATTTTCAAAATTAAACACTTTTACATGGACTGAGTGTACACAAAGGCAACAACATGCAAATATAAAAAGAACATTAGATGGATTAGAGGTGGAGGGGAAGACCCAGCTGAGTTCACTAACAGACAGTTCAAAACTGAGAATACAGGATTCTTGCTATCATGTAGCATAACAAGGTGCAACTGTAATGGGGATAAATATGTCATGAATATTGAGGAAATTGTTCTGAACTACAAAAGAAATCAGAAATTTTCCATAGCCTTCTGTATGCTCGAGCCCCCCACTCCCCCCATCCCCCTCCCCGTTCCGTAAGTGACAGCATCAAATGCCAACTGAAAAGCTTGGTTTCAATGGTACCCATAGCAGCTATTGTCTGCATAATCATACAGTTCATTCAAAATAGTTACTTTTATTTAGAAATTAAAATTAAAAGGCCTCTTCCGACAGTAGTAACCAACTCTTATGGGTACCCCGTGTGCTTTTTAAATTCATAGGAATGATTGTTAAAATTGCACAAAAGTAGTTTATTATTAAATAATGCCACCAATGTGAAGTGCATTATTATGTAAATTGCATCCTCTGAACAGATTAGTTAATTGCAACTCATTTCCATAATTAATGAACTCTCAAATGAATAATGCCGTTGCAAATTTCTGCAATATTGTTGAAAAATAATAATACATACTTGCCACTGCACTATAAATCAGTGAGGTCAGTATTTCCTTTCTAACAAAAATTATGAAAAATGAAAGAAATAATTATCGTTATGAAAACCTCCAGGATGCTACTGTGCTGATGTACATTGATAAATGTTTAATCTACTTTTAGAATCTGATTATTGTGCTGTTATCAAGATAGTATTGAAACTGAATTTTGCTATTGTGTCTTGGGTGCTTGTAAGTAAATTGAGATTGATTTAGCTTTTTAATGTCAGTTCTCTAAATACCAATAATGATTGATGTTATCCATGTAAGCCAGCATAGCGTGGTGAATGTAGCTATAGCTGCCTTGGCGTGGCTTTCCCACCCCCATCTGACCTTTCCCTCAACTCCATTCAACATGAACACCTTGGCATAGTCATCTTATAATCACTTCTAACCTTTTCAGTATGACTTACATATCCTTTTACCATGTCAACTACTTTACACTCTCCTTCACTCATAATGGAGAGGTAACTTTTTTGACTCCTGTCACCATATTAAAATAACTTATAAGCTAAATTTATAAAGAAGAAAGAAGAAGACGAAAATGAAGATAAAGAACAAGAACAACAACAACTTGCATTTTTACAATGCCTTTAATGTAGAAAATGTCCCAATGTGTGTTAAGGTGGGGGAGGGGGGAGTTACATAAAATGGATAAAGGAATGGATGCCATCCCATGATGAAGAGGTGACTGAAAATTGTGGGGCAATGGGTAGGGGCAAAGGAGGGCACTATTGTGGAGAACTATGTGGTCTTGGTGATGTGATAGTATGTGGGGTTTGAAATCCAGTTCTGGATTAAACAGGATGCTGAGGTTTTGAATGGTCTGGTTCAGCCTGAGCAAACAGCCAGAGAGCAGAATTTTTGGCGGGGGCTGAAAACAAAGGCTTCCTGATGTTCAGTTGGAGGAAATTTTGACTCATCTATCAATTGATGTCCGACAAGCAGTCTGACAGCACGGAGGTGGTTGGAGGGGCAAAGGAATGTTGGGTGTCAACAACAGAGGTATGGAAGCTGATCCTAATTCCTGCAGAAGATGTCATCAAAGGGCAGCATCTGGATGAAGAAGAGAAAGGGGCCCAGGATGGATCTTAATGGATACCGGAGTGACTGTCTGGAGGCAGGAACAGAAGTTATTGCTGGAATGTATTGCCGGAGATGTACTGGCTGTGATTTGGAAAGGTGGGAGCAGAACCATGCAGGGGCAGTCCCATGGACCTGGACAACAGAGGAGAAGAAGTGAAGGAGAATGGTGTGATTGACAGTATCAAATGCTACAGAGAGGTTGAGAAGGACAAGGAATGGATAACGCTTCATGGCTACACAGTCACTCAGGATGTCATTTGTAACTTTGGTCAGGCAGTCTTGGTACTGTGAGCAGACTGGACTGAAGGGATTCAAACAGGGAGTTTTGAAGGAGATAGGCAAGGTGCTGGGTGGTGACAACACATTTGAGGATGTTAGATACAAAAAGGTTAGATATGCGGTGATAGTTGGAGAAGATGGATGAAGAGGAGGGAGATGATGACAGCAGTTTTGAAAAAGAGAGGGGCAAATGAAGCCATTAATAATATTGGCTCGCATGGGATTCAGGTGGGGTAATTGTGTGATCAGGCATTGATGGGGATGGGATTGAAAGAGTAAGGAGGTGGATTTCACGGAAGAGTTGAGCTTGGAAATGGCGTGAGGCAGATGAGAGAGAAACTGCAGAATCACAGAGGATTGGAGCTAGAGTGGGTGGAAGACTGATGGTTGGTTGGGAGCAGAACGGGAAGGGGAACAGTAGAAGTAGCTGCACAGATGGTCTCAATCTTAGTTATGAAGAAGTCCATGAGCTTGTCGCACTTGGTATTAGAGGTTAGTTACGTAGAACATGTACTAAATTAGTTAGAATATTAAAGATTTGGCAACTCTGACAGAGATGATACTAATGTGAAGTGTTTAACAAATATATTTCTTTTCCTGTACATTTTCTCTCTTTGGTTCTCCCACTGCTGTCTGCTGTAGAATATTACTTCCTATTGCAGTGAAGGCAGAACAATCTGCACCACAGTACGCCACAGCGACTGGCAATGTTGCTCCAAATAAATGGTGTGCTCCTATTATGCAGGATGGCTCTGCCCTTGTCACAGTTTTTCTCCCCAAAAATGTAGCTAGTAGTGAACAGGTAAGCCTCACCCAATGAGGGAAATGAGTTCAAATGTTAAGTCAAGACTAGCATTTGAATGTCTGACTCTTTGGGTAGCTTTCAATGCTGTAATCAATAGAGCTGCTGGATCACCTACAAGTGATTGGTTTTATTAACCAGAGCTGTGGAATCATGTAAATTGCAATATCTGAGAAATACACACTCTTCCTCTGTGTGTCAAACTGTGAGTTACTTTTGCTGACAGTGTGAACAGTACAAGTGGGGAAATAAAACTATCATAGGTTGTCTACAGTTGCTGCATGTTCATTTGTAAAGTGCACAACAAAGTAATTTAAATAAAAACATAAGAGTATTGTGACAACACATTTTGTGAAAATGTGCAATGAGGCTGCACCAGATAAATGTATGGTTAATCATTGGTGCCATCTTTTACTATTTGATAGATTACATTTTTGTGAACCTTAAGGCAGGTATTTTAATTACAAGGTCCCAATCTGCACTCTTCATAAATTTACGATGCTGTTAATTAAATGAAATTGATAATGTCACTTTCTGTGTCAACTAGAGTAAATCTAGTCAGTAAATAGAGAAAAAAATAATTATTCAAGAATGACTACATGTAGTCAATAGGTTTGTTAATACCTGTCAACAAATCTCAGGATATCAACTAATTGCAGAATTTTGTAACATCTGGCCCTAGAAATATAGATGAATTTTGCAAATGCACAATTTAGTGCATATGATCTGAAATATATGGAACAGAGGTTAAATTAGAAAATTAAAATGAGAATTTAAAGGGGCACCATCTCTTTGGAAAGTTTTCTATTTCTTTTCTAGTTGCAATTGTAAGTTATGTTAAAATTTTCCTCACGTCACACATACCTGATGTCTTTATAATGAAAATGCATAAGGTTCATCTGTCTCATCTTACCCAAGCAAAGAAATCCTCACAAAGTGTGCCTGTTATCCATTACTTTGATGCGCTGAAGCAGTGATACCTCCAGATGGCAGTATGTTCAGTTGACTGATGTATGAATGATTTAATCCAGTCAGGTCCAATATCACACCATCATTCCAAAAAAGACAATAAAAGTCCTGAACCAGCATTAACTACAGAATAGAATTCTTGCCACAATCCAGACTTTTAATAAATCTAAAGACAATGGGAACAATTTTCATCTGACAGCTGCCCATGCTGACAACTGTTTATGCTGAAAAACGCAATGATTGGAAGACAAAATTTTTTAAAAAATACTACAGCCCACCAGCTGTCCAAGGCCACGTAATTCAATTTTCGAGTGAGCCTCAAAATGGGCAGCCAGTGCTTCTGCCTGAAACAGGTGGGACCCTTAATAAAATATTTAAATCGGGGTCCCAAAAATCAGCGCCCTGGTTTCAAGACATGATGACTGAAATTGTTACGGGAAGATATACCAGAGCTAAATAATTCGTATGGTAACAGCTCCTAAACTAGTTTGAGCATGCACAACACAACAACAACTACTCCTCACAAAACATTCCAAGGCACTTCAAAGGAGCGATGGTATAAAAAAAAAATTGATACTGAGCCACATAAGGAGATATTAGGACATGTGACCAAAAGCCAGGTCAAAGAGGTAGGTTTTAAGGAGCATCTTAGGAGGAGAGAGGGGTAGAGAGGCAGAGAGGTTTAGAGAGGGAATTCCAGAGCTTAAGGCCTAGGCCGCCAATGGTGGAGCGATTAAAATCGGGGATGCGCAAGAGGCATGTAAAAGAATCAACTTTCTTATTTGTAATTATTAAAAATTGCTGCTGTTTTCAAAACAGGGATTGTTGTTGACTTTTGACACAGCATTACCTACTCGTACAATGAATTCCTCTCTCAAATGTGAGATGAATTCTATATTTAATGGCTTGCATCGTTTTATATATAACATAAAAATATGTATATAATTAAACATACACAGATGATTGTATGAATGATGTATAAAGGTATGGTAAATTGTTTTAGCTATTTTACTGTCATCTGATCGATCAAAATTTTATAAGAGATTAAAAATGGGGTTTAAGTAGACTGATGTGGCCAATTACCGCTCCATTAGTCTACTCTCAATCATCAGCAAAGTGATGGAAAGTGTCATCGACAGTGCTATCAAGCGGCACTTACTCACCAATAACCTGCTCACGGATGCTCAGTTTGGGTTCTGCCCAGACCATTCGGCATCAGACGTCATTACAGCCTTGTTCTAAACATGGACAAAAGAGCTGAATTCCAGAGGTGAGGTGAGAGTGACTGCCCTTGACATCAAGGCAGCATTTGACCAAGTGTGGCACCAAGGAGCCCTAGTAAAATTGAAGTCAGTGGGAATCCAGTATCTGGAGTCATACCTAACACAAAGGAAGATGGTAGTGGTTGTTGGAGTCCAATCATCTCAGCCCCAGGACATTGCTACAGGACTTCTTCAGGGCAGTGTCCGAGGCCCAACCATCTTCAGCTGCTTCATCAATGACCTTCCCTCCATCATAAGGTCAGAAACGGGGATGTTCGCTGATGATTGCACAGTGTTCAGTTTCATTCGCAACCCCTCATTAATGAAGCAGTCCAGTGGCTGGAGACATATCTAGCACAAAGGAAGATGGTAGTGGTTGTTGGAGGCCAATTATCTCACCCCAGGACATTGCTGCAGGACTTCATCAGGGCAGTGCCCTAGGCCTAATCATCTTCAGCTGCTTCATCAATGACCTTCTCTCCATCATAAGTTCAGGAATGGGAATGTTCGCTGATGATTACACAGTGTTCAGTTCCATTCGAAACCCCTCAGATAATGAAGCAGTCCGTGCCTGCATGCAGCAAGACCTGGACAACATCCAGGTTTGGGCTGATAAGTGGCAAGTAACATTCGCGCCAGACAAGCGCCAAACAATGACCATCTCCAACAAGAGAGAGTCTAACCACCTCCCCGTGACATTCAATGGCATTACCATCACCGCATCCCCCACCATCAAAATCCTGGGAGCCACCATTGACCAGAAACTCAACTGGACCAGCCATATAAATACTGTGGCTACAAGAGCAGGTTAGAGGCTGGGTATTCTGCGGCGAGTGACTCACCTCCTGATTCCCCAAAGCCTTTCCACCATCTACAGGGCACAAGTCAGGAGTGCGATGGAATACTCTCCACTTGCCTGGATGAGTGCAGCTCCAACAGCACTCAAGAAGCTCGACACCATGCAGGACAAAGCAGCCCACTTGATTGGCACCCCATCCACCACCATAAACATTCCCTCCCTTCACCACCGGCGCACCGTGGCTGCAGTGTGTACCATCTACAGGATGCAATGCAGCAACTCACCAAGGCTTCTTTGACAGCACCTCCCAAACCTGTGACCTTTACCACCTAGAAGGACAAGGGCAGCAGGCACATGGGAACACCACCATCTGCACGTTCCCCTCCAAGTCACACACCATCCCGACTTGGAAATACATTGCCGTTCCTTCACTGTCGCTGGGTCAAAATCCCCTGGTACCCCCTACCTAACAGCACTGTGGGAGAACCTTCACCACATGGGTTGCAGCGTTTTGAGAAGGTGGCTCACCACCATCTTCTCAAGGGTAATTAAGGATGGGCAATAAATGCTGGCCTTGCCAGCGACACCCACATCCCATGAACAAATTTTTAAAAAAGCTTGTCAGTAAACACTCCTGCATAGCTCCATTGTGGATAGAGACAGCAACTTTATTTGTTGCTCATAGTTTTGTAAAAATGTCATCACTTAGTCTCTAAATAAACCCCAATGTCGGCTTACAGTTGATTTTTGTTCGCAAGATGTGTGCAAAGAAGTTTTATATCCACCCACATCATAATTGCGCACAGAGATTGACAGAGAGATTTTTCACTTAGTGATACACAAAATCTGGATTTAAATTTATATCCTCAAGTCTGGAGTTCCTTATCAGAATACATATGAAGTTTACAACAAAAAAAACACTTTTAAGAATTCTACCATGTAGGGGACTGTGACTTACCAGCTGCATCTGTTCTCCTAGTTGCACCTTGGCTAACAGCCACTAATTGAGTTCCAATAGAAATTGAGGTCATTAGCATTGCTGTTAATATTGATTTTACGGTCCCCAGCCACAATGCCAACATAATGATTTTTGCTGATGATGTAAATCGGAGCCCACAACTATCCATCCAGATGCACATATGAAGTATCAATCTATTACTGCCTTCTAGACTTCATCCTGATATTGGAGATGGAACAAATGCATTATCATTGATCATTAAGATATGCTGGAATTGATTATTAAAAGCATGGCAACTGACAATAATTATTTTTAACTTGAACATATCAAGTGAAACTGGAACACTTTAGCTATCTGCAGTACCTAGGTTACCTAAGACCTGTCAATTCCAAGCTCTTATGGAGAACAGAGGCCAAATAGCAGTATCTGCACAACACATAGGGTAGAATTTATGTCTTTTCTGCGGGGTTACTGCCGATTTTCTGCCCAATTTATGGTGGGAGATTGGGAGAATCCCCTTTGAAAATTCTACCTCATAGTCCTTCAATCATGGCTGCATGGTGGTGTAAGTGGTGGTGGTGAAGGTAATAGTGGTGGAACGAATAGTAATTATACTGATAGTGTTCATGTTGATGGTAGCAGTGGTACTGCTGATCTTGGGAGTGATTGTTGTGATGTTACAGTTGAGGAGGTGAATATCAGACTCCCAAGTGAAAGTTACAAATGTTCCCACCCAGCTCCATTTATTTAGAAGAAAGTACCATTTTTACAAATTCGGGTGTGCCATAAATACCCTTTTGGATTCAGTGCCATCAGTTGCTCCCATAAGTGGATTCCACATCCCTCACTTGCAGAATAAACTCACAGTGCTTTATGTCTACTTATTAAATTGTGTAATCCAGAGTGTAAAACAATGGGAGTTGCTCATGATCTGAACTCGACATGTCTTTCACATGGGTCTCTTCAATCTTTACAAAAGCAGATTGAGAAAACACCTGGTAAGATGAGGCCACATATTAATCATTAAGCTGCTTTATTTCCCAGCAAGTGAACACAGCAACAGTTATGATTCGACCCACTTAATTCAATCAGTACAACTCATCTTGGTGTAATAATACACAATAGTGAATACATTACACTTCACCACATCAGTGGGTTGTCTCACTAGACTTAAATAAAATAACTTCTAACTACCCTTTTGCATTCTCCTGAGTCTGGCAAAAGCTTGCCCATACAACTTTCTGCTTTAACAAACTTGATCGAGTGCTTGTTCCTCCATTTCTGTTGTTTATCCCCTTATGTTCACAGCTCAAAGAGAGGGCCTAAGCCAAACATCCCCTGCTCACTGCCTGGGACCAGTGACCTCCCAATATATTACAGAGATTACTGAGCCAGGCTAACCAATTGCTTATTGTTTACAATCTTTGGGGAAAATTAGCATTTTAATCACGTTCCGTCTCAGTGCCCTTTTTCCAGACTTGTGTGAATACACTTTGTTTTAAACACAACTCTTAAATTCTAAATCCTTACTGTGGGAAAATGGTTGAAAAATCCCGTGGCAGCTATGTTAAAAATATTTTATATGTTCACTGGGATATTCGTATTTTCTCTTTGAAACTGTTGCCAGCACTGGGAAACGTATCCCACTTTTACAACAACTTCAATTTATATAGCACATTCAGAATAGTAAAATGTTCCAACATTTATATAGTGTATTTGGGGTTGTAAAACATCCCAATGTATTCCTCAAAGGAAGAACAATTTTTTAAAATATTTTTCTTCTTGGCAATGCTGGCAAGATTGAATTTATTGCCCAAACCTAGTTTCACTGAGAAGTTGATGGTGGGCCTTCCTCTTGAATTGTTGCAGTCTCTGTGCTGATGATGCTCTCATGATAGGTAAACTTAGAGGTGATAGTGTTCCTGTGACATTGCTGAGCATAATAGACGATTTAGGATAGATACTGAAAGCATGTTTGAAAAGATAAGTTTTGAGGGGGAAGAGAGATGGAGTTCTAGAGAGCCTAAAGGCTCTGGTACTTGTGATGGAATGAAGAGAAAGTGGAATGCACCAGGGTCAGAGTAGGAGGACTGAAAGATACAGGCGGGAATGTAGGGCTGGAAGGTCCAGAGGCAGGGAAGGATGCGACCATGAAGAGATTTAATCTGTTTAGGGATGGGAAGATAATGCATGTCAGTAAGGACAGAGATCATGGGCAATCATATCTTGGTGAGAGACAGGAAGTGGGCAACAAAGTCTGAGAAAACACTCAAATTGGTGTGGTAATAACTAACTGCTTTATTTCCAGACACTCTACAATATTCGATCAAAGAATAATCAAAGCAATATTAGAGAGATCTTGGAGTGTAATTGCTACAATGTGTTAACACCCGTTAAGAACATAGCAATATAAGAATAGGAGTAGGCCATTCAGTCCCTCGAGCTTGTTCCGCCATTCAATGAGATCATGGCTGATCCGTATTCTAACTCCATCCACCTGCCTTGGATCCATATCCCTTAATACCTTTGGCTAGCAAAAATCTATCTTAGATTTAAAATGTTTAATTGAGCTAGCATCTCCTGCTTTTTGTGGCAGAGAGTTCCACACTTCTACCACTCATTGCGGGAAGAAGTGTTTCCTGACTTCTCTCCTGAATGGCCTGGCTATAATTTTAAGGTTATATCTCCTGTCCTAGACTTCCCCACCAGCGTAAAAAGTTTCTCTCTATCTACCCTATAAATTCCTTTCAAAATCCTAAAGACCCCAATCAAATCACCCCTTAACCATTTATATTCCAGGGAATAAAAGTCTAGTTTATGTAATCTCTCCTCATAATCTAACCCTTGGAGCCCTGGTAACATTCTGGTGAATCTGTGCTGCACTTCTTCCAAGGCCAATATATCCTTCCTAAGGTGCGGTGCCCAAAACTGTACACAGTATTCCTACCAGAGCTTTGTATAGCTGTAGCAAAACTTCCTCCCCTTTATATTCTAGCCCTCTAGTTATAAAGACTAACATTCCATTAACCTTTTTGATTATTTTTTGTGATCTTTGTACATGACCTTAAATCTATTTGGACTTCCACTGTTCCTAGCTTTTACCATTTAAAAAATACTCGGATCTATCCATTATTGGTCCAAAATGGATGACCTCACACTTACCTGTGTTGAAATCCATCTGCCACAGTTTTGCCCACTGGCTTAATCTATCAATGTCTCTTTGTAATTTTATGTTCCCCTCTACATTACTTACAATGCCACCAATCTTAGTATGTCATCGGTAAACTTGGATATATGGCTCTCTATTGTGTTATCTAAGTCATTAATAAATATAGTGAATAGTTGAGGCCCCAGCACAGATCCTTGTGGGACACCAGTAGTCACTTCCTTCCAATTTGAGTACATACCCATTATCCCTACTCTCTGTCTTCTACCGCCTAGCCAGGTCAACAATTTGCCTTCAATTCCATGAGCTTTAATTTTAGCTAACAGTCTTGTATGTGGAACCTTATCAAATGTCTTCTGGAAGTCCATATAAACTACATCCATAATATTCCCCTGACTACTACTTTAGTTACTTCCTCAAAAAAATCAATTAGGTTTGTTAAACATGATCTACCCTTTACAAATCCATGTTGGCTCTCTATAATCAACTCAAATTTCTCTAAGTGCTCAGTCACTCTGTCCTTAATTATAGATTCCAATAACTTCCCTACAACAGATGTTAGACTAACAGGTCTATAATTTTCTGGTTTCTCTCTCACACCTTTCTTAAATAATGGTGTTACATTTTCAGTTTTCCAAACTAAAGGGAAAATTCCTGAATCGAGAGAGCTTTGGAAGATTATTGCTAAAGCACCTGCAATTTCCTCCCTGCTTTCTTTAAAACCCTGGGGTGGAAACCACCAGGTCTTGGGGATATGTTAGTTTTTAGTACCATTATTTCCAATACTGTTTTCTTGCTTACTTTAACTTTAGTGAGTTCCAGTACTTGATTCACTATTAGTTTCCCTGGAATGTCAGGTATATTATCCCCTTCCTCTACTGTGAAGACTGACACAAAGTCATTATTCAACAAGTCTGCCATTTCCTTATTTTCATCTGCAATATTACCCACAGCTGTTTTTAAAGGACCCACATTACTCTTGACTACCCTTTCTCTTCTAATTGTAAAAACTTTTTGTGTTAATCTTGATATTCCTTGCAAGTTTATTTTCGTATTCATTAGGGGCCGATCTAGTGTTCAGTTAACTATATGTAAATACCATACATATCAATTTGGTTGATACATATGTGCATTGTAGGCTGCCTGATGTGGCAGATGTCCCCTGGGGCAGCTGTGTTAACCTTTACTTCTACGGGAACAGCTGTCTCTATTCCAGATGTTGTTCTGCTGGTCATTGTGCAGCAGATGGTAACACTTTGTGACAGCCTGTCTTCTGAAGTGGAGGCGACAATGACAGGTCTCCTCTGCCATGTCAGGTGCTTATGGAGAGGTCTATAAATGTAGATCACAGGTTAATAATGGCTGCAGTCAAAACACCTCAGGTGTCATGGCACCTGAACTTGTTGTTTTCTCGTGAACTTGTCTTCTTCTTCTGAATTATGCAGGGCTAGGGGAACCATCAAAGGAATTCCCATCCTCACCACTTTGTATGGTGTAATTTAAATGGCAGCAGCAAACAATAATAATGAAGGAGAGTATTGGCAGAAAAAAAACAAAAATTACAAAAATGGCCAACTACCGAACAAAAGCAATGGATGTACAGGGCGGGGAGGGGGCGGGACCGCCGGGAGGGGGCAGGAGAGGTGGGAGTGCCAGGAGGAGGCGGGAGTGCCAGGAAGGGTGAGAGCGCCGGGAGGGGGCAGGAGCGCCGGGAAGGGCGAGAGCGCCGGGAAGGGTGAGAGTGCTGGGAAGGGTGAGAGTGCCGGGAGGGGGCAGGAGCGCCGGGAAGGGCGAGAGTGCTGGGAAGGGTGAGAGCGCCGGGAGGGGGCAGGAGATGAGGGATTGCCGGGAGGAGGCAGGAGTGCCGGGAAGGGCGAGAGTGCCGGGAAGGACGAGAGCGCCAGGAGGGGGCAGGAGATGTGGGAGTGCCGGGAGGAGGCAGGAGTGCCGGGAAGGACGAGAGCGCCAGGAGGGGGCAGGAGATGTGGGAGTGCCGGGAGGAGGCAGGAGTGCCGGGAAGGACGAGAGCGCCAGGAGGGGGCAGGAGATGTGGGAGTGCCGGGAAAAGTAAGAGCGCCGGGAGGGGGCAGGAGATGCGGGAGCACCACGAGGTGGGGGCAGCGCCGCAAGGAGGCGGGAGGGGTGGGAAGGGATGGGTGTGCCGGGAGGGGGTGGGAGCACCGGGAGGGGGCAGGAGCGCTGTGAGGGGGGGCAGCGCCGTGTGGAGGTGGGAGGGGGAGGGAGGGGTGGGAAGGGATGGGTGTGCCGGGAGGGGGTGGGAGCACCGGGAGGGGGCTGGAGCACCACAAAGAGGGGGAGCGCCGCAAGGAGGCAGGAGGAAGCAGGAGTGCCGGGAGGGGCGTGGCCTCAGTTCCATAACCCTTTTGCAGAGCATGAGCAGCCAACCACCTCTGGTGATACTGGCTCTCAGGTTGCACCGAGGAGAAGCACTGGAATTGAAGAGAGGTATGTGTAGCGTCCCAGGTGAAGCACAGTGTTAAGAAGGAATAGGTTGACTTGTGTTCACTTCGTTAGAATGCAGTAGAATGTGCACTGATGTCACGCTTTGTTATTCATGGCGTTAGACTCATACAGAAAAGGGTGCACTTATTTGGTGCTGACTTAGTCAGGTGATGATTATTGCCACAGCCATGTTGGTTGAAAACGGGTTGATGTGTTGTCATGTTCTAGGATATGCCCTTAGGGAATGCCATACACGCTCCTGAGAAGCCCTTGGTGAGTGGTGATACTTTCCTGGTGTTCTCACACTGTCAGAAGCAGTGAAAAGCAAGTCCAGGTCTGTGTAATCCAGGGAAATCCAAATCCACAGAGTTAGAGGGCATTCTTCCCCAGAAAAGTTTTACATTATAAATTTCTGGTAAATTTTAAGAATTTTTATACTTCACAATTGCAACCAATGAATTACGTTGAAGTACTGTTATTGTGTAAGCACGGTAACCTACAACACGTTAACAGATTGTTAATCTAAAAAATGGAAAAGCAAAGTGACATTTAAATTTTCAACTGATCTACTGGACCATCATTTCCCCAAAAGTAACTCAACAGTCATTTCCCATGTCCAGCCTCTCACCCCAGTTCACAGGGCCACTCTTCCCCACACTGACCCAGTTCACAGGGCCACTCCACCCCACACTGACCCAGTTCACAGGGCCACTCCACCCCACACTGACCCAGTTCACAGGGCCACTCTTCCCCACACTGACCCAGTTCACAGGGCCACTCTTCCCCACACTGACCCAGTTCACAGGGCCACTCCACCCCACACTGACCCAGTTCACAGGGCCACTCCACCCCACACTGACCCAGTTCACAGGGCCACTCCACCCCACACTGACCCAGTTCACAGGGCCACTCCACCTCACACTGACCCAGTTCACAGGGCCACTCCACCCCACACTGACCCAGTTCACAGGGCCACTCCACCCCACACTGACCCAGTTCAGAAATATTGGCCCCAATATTTATGGGGAGGTGGGGAGGGAGCGTGGGAGACTTGTAATGGCTGGGAAAACCGGTATTGCTGAACTTGACGGCGGGACCTCATTTAAATTTTTTTAGTCCATTTCCTATCCGGTAGCCAGATTGAGAGGCTGGCTGGCTGTCGGGCGGGAATGCCTATGGCACCAGGCCGCAGCCGAGGAGCGGAGAGGAGGGATGGAGGGAGGGAGAAACCATAGGTCGAAGGGAAATCGTGGAGGGAGGGGCAAGACATTGGGGTGGGGGGGCAGGGAGAAGATTGCGGGCTGGGAGTAGATGTTGGCGGGGGTGCCGGAGAGGTGGTCCGGGAGATTGGGGGGTACCGATCGCGGTGGTCCGAACCTGGGGAAGGGGGGGAGTGGTTGACAGATCGCAGGGAGGGAAGCAGGTTTGCTTGGGGGACTGGGGAGAAGCACTCCTGCTCCTCCTGGCCCACAAGCAGTGCTGGAAATGCACTTACCTGCTGGATCCAGCAGTTCTTGCCTCCCTTCAGCTGCTGGGTTTCTCAAGCCCTGGGAAACCTGACCTGCAGCCATTAAGTTTAAAACTGTATGAAAATTTGAGGCATGCAGCCTTATTAAAATATTTAAATGATGGGCCTGCCTTTAGAGAGTAGGTTAGTCGCTCGTCCCCCAACCTGCCTCCATTAAAACCAAGAGTGGATGCATTGGAGGCGGGTTGGGATCGAATTTCCCCTTTTTGAATTTTTAACCTGCCCATCCTGGGGTGGGGGGGGGTTAAAACTCCCTCCATTGTAGCCCATCCAATTCCCTACCCTTTCACAGAGCCACACCCTCCTCCTCAAATCTGGAGCAGGACTAACTCTGAGGAAATTCCCAGCCATTGTTTTATGCTATGTAATGTGCAATGTATCATCAGGGCTACAGATGTACGATGACTGAATAAATAAATTGCATTTTTCTTTCCAGACGGTAAGAATCTGAGGTTAATCTTTACACACAAGGTCACTGTAGATTAAAATCTAAAAAAATGAAAAATAAATCCTTACCACCTCGCAATGAATTGAAGTTGAGTTCTTAGCTAATCCTAAAGGAAATATGTGATAGTAGATTGAAGACCACAGGGAAACAACTCTGCCTAATCTTTCAGAGTTTATTATTATATGAGAGATAAATTTTATGAAGTTGCCCCCCTGACATGGAGCTCTACCCCCCCCAGGAGTGCATATTGGGAATTCAGGTGCATGCTAATTGTCGGCAATTCAAGCTAACAGCATTTTGGATACCTGGTCTGCATGTCAGCATTTGCTGGCAAAAAATCAGCGTGGATCAAACCCCTTTCCCCTCACCATTACGCCTAATCAAAGTGGTTCTGGCCTCTGCAAAGGCAGGAATTCTCACAAGAACAAGAGTTCCCACCTGCAGCATGCACTGGCTGGCATCATTTCAAATAGCAGAATGGAATCAGGAAGGAGGGGAGAGCAGAAGCTGGGAATGATGCTTTGGGAGTGGGGGTTGAGGAGGGAGAGTGCCAGCACTAATTAAGGGAAAGAGACTGCTAGAATTAAATGAGAGAGATGGAAAAGGTGCCAGTACTGAGGGGGGAGGAAGAGTCCCAGCAGCAACTGGAAGGGGGCGTACACTGCCAACATTATCTGAGAGGGGGGAGAAGCACACCATTATTAACCGAAGGGAAAGGAGGGTTTAGAGGGCCAGCATTAATAGAGGGGCAGGGGAAAGAATGTAACCATTAACTGAGAGGACGCGGATGGAAAAAACACGAGTAAACTGCCAGTATTAAGTGAGTGAGGGGGAGGGGAAGAGTGCCAGCATTAACTGAGAGAGAAAGAAAGTGCCAGGCTGAATTGGGCGAGGGAGAAGAATAGTACCAGCTTGAACTGTGCTACATGGGGTTAGAATGCCAAGTTGAATTGATAGGGAGAGGGAGAAGAGTGTCAGTTTGAACTGGGAAAATTGGAGGAACCAATTTTGTTGGTTTCCTGCCCCAAAAATAATATACCCAAGTTCGCAATCATGTTTTGGTTTTTACAGCGATCCACCCACCAAGTCCCCACAGAACTAATTTAAATTTTCATGAGTCAAGCATTTTCTACTTACCTGCTGCTCACCAAACCTGCACGCTTTAGACAGACTTGGCTTTTTAAAGGCTGCACTCTAATTTGCAAGCACAACCCAGCACAGTACTCCCGTTGTGTATGGGATGTGCACTACAGAACCAGCCGACCCTGCAGCTTTTCAGAGTATCGGTGGACGCAGATCCTGGCTCACTGGTCCAAATCCAGAGTAATTTGCCTCGTGGAATTTCGGAGCCTCTCTCAACCAAGCTTTATCTGAGGTGGGTAAATAAAACAGTCTGGGTCTGAAATTCCATGAGGGTTCAACTGGTCTCTCACTGTAAAGCTGTGGGAGACCAGTGGAATCCCAAGGAAATGATTGAAAACAACCATTTTTGCTGTTTCCCATTGGGCTCCACAGGTCTCCCTCTTGAGTTAAGTTGGAAGAACAGTGGAAGCCCACTGAATTTCAGTCCTTTATTTATTTTCTAGGATCCAATCAGAAATACTCCATTGTTATTCACAAACGTCTTTCCAAATTCTTTCAATGGCGACATATCCCCCACAACAAGTATAATCTATAACTCACTGTGAGCAAAACCATGAGTTCTGTCAGTACATAATGGACCAATAATGCAGCCCAATGTCATGCCACTGGCCATATGATGGCTTTGCTGGATAATGTGGGGATAATGATCTTGCATAATTTATGGATATTCTGAGTGCATCTTTCATTACTCGCAGGGAGTGTAAGGGATGCATTGTGAGACACCAGCAGCTGGTGAAGGGAAACATAGAAACAAAGAAAATAGGAGCAGGAGTAGGCCATTAGGCCCTTTGAGCCTGTCCCACTATTCAATATGATCATGGCTGATCCTCCATCTCAATACCATATTCCCACTCTCTCCCCATACGCCTTGATGCCTTTTGTGTCCAGAAATTTATCTAGCTCCTTCTTAAATATATTCAGTGACTTGGCCTCCACAGCCTACTGTAGTAGAGAATTCCACAGGTTCACCACCCTCTGAGTGAAGACATTTCTCCTCATCTCAGTCCTAAATGTCCTACCCCGTATCCTGAGACTGTGACCCCTCGTTTTGGACCCCCCAGCCAGGGGAAACATCCTCCCTGCATCCAGTCTGTCTAGCCCTGTCAGAATTTTGTATGTTTCAATGAGATTCCCTCTCATTCTTCTAAACTCGAGTGAATACAGGCCGAGTCGACCCAATCTCTCCTCATACGACAGTCCTGCTATCCCAGGAATCAGTCTGGTGAACCTTTGCTGCACTCCCTTTATGGCAAGTATATCCTTTCTTAGGTAAGGAGACCAAAACTACACACAATACTCCAGGTATGGTCTCACCAAGGCCCTTTATAACTGCAGTAAGACATCCTTGCTCCTGTACTCAAATCCTCTTGCAATGAAGGCCACACACCATTTGCCTTCCTAACTGCTTGCTGCACCTGCATGTTTGCTTTCAGTGACTGGTGTACAAGGACACCCAGGTCCTTTTGTACATCAACGTTTCCTAATCTATCACCATTTAAATAATACTCTGCCTTTCTGTTTTTCCTTCTGAAGTGGATAACTTCACATTTATCCACATTATTCTGCATCTGCCATGTATTTGCCCACTCACACAATTTGTCTAAATCGCCTTGAAGCCTCTTTGCATCCTCCTCACAACTCACGATCCCACCTGGTTTTGTGTCGTCAGCAAACTTGGAAATATTACATTTGGTTCCCTCATCCAAATCATTGATATATATTGTGGATAGCTGGGGCCCAAGCACTGATTCCTGCAGTACCCCACTAGTCACTGCCTGCCACCCTGAAAAAGACCCATTTACTCCTACTCTTTGTTTCCTGTCTGTTAACCAATTTTCAATCCATGCCAGTATATTACCCCCAATCCCATGTACTTTAATTTTGCACACTAACCTCTTATGTGGGACTTTATGAAAGGCCTTCTGAAAATCCAAATAAACCACTTCCACTGATTCTCCCTTATCTATTCTACCAGTTACATCCTCAAAAAACTCCAGTAGGTTTGTCAAACATGATTTCCCTTTCATAAATCCATGTTGATATTTTCTAAGTGTCCTGTTATTACATCCTTTATAATAGACTCTAGCATTTTCCCTACTACTGATGTTAGACTAACTGGTCTGTAGTTCCCTGTTTTCCCTACTACTGATTTTTTAAAATTTGCTCATGGGATGTGGGCATCGCTGGCAAGGCCAGCATTTATTGCCAATCCCTAATTGCCCTTGAGAAGGTGGTGATGAGCCGCCTCCTTGAAAGGCTTTGGGCTAACCAGTCTGTAGTTCCCTGTTGTCTCTCCCTTTTTTAAATAGTGGGGTTACTTTTTCCACCCTCCAATCTGCAGGAACTGTTCCATAATCCATAGAATTTTGGAAGATGACAACTAATGCATCGACTATTTCCATGGCTACCTCTTTTAGTACTCTGGGATGCAGATTATCAGGCCCTGCGGATTTATCGGCTTTCAGTCCCATTAATTTCTCCAGCACTATTTTTTTACTGATACTAATTTCCTTTATTTCCACCTTCTCACTAGTCCCTTGGTTCCCTAGCATTTCTGTGAAGTTATTTGTGTCCTCTTCTTTGAAGACAGAACCAAAGTATTTGTTTAATTGCTCTGTCATTTCCTTTTTCCCCATTATAAATTCTCCCGTTTCTGACTGTAAGGGACCTACGTTTGTCTTCACTAATCTTTTTCTTTTTACATCCTTGTAGAAGCTTTTACAGTCCACCTTTATGTTCCTTGCAAGTTTACTCTCATACTCTATTTTTCCCCTCTTAATCAATCTCTTGGTCTTTTTTTGCTGAATTCTAAATTGCTCCCAGTCCTCAGGCTTGCTACTTTTTCTGGTAAATTTATATCACTCCTCTTTGGATCGAATACTATCCTTAATTTTTTTTGTTAGCCATGGTTGGGCCACTTTTCCTTTTGTGTTTTTGCGCCAGTTTTGGCTGCCTGTTGTGTGCTGAGTGTCTTCCAAGAATGGGGAATGGGCACTCTGCATGGGTAAGGATGTAAAGGGCATAGGGAATGTAGGCAAGCGGCATTAATGCCATGGCTGTTGTTGGGTGGGGGGGGTGTGGGGGAGGGTTATAGTTAAGGTCGGTCTGAAATTTTGATTTCACACTTTAATTGCTACCTCCTTTTCAGTGTCATTATGAGATAGCCACCTAATTAGCATAAAAGTCAAGGGGCACTTAACATTAGGGCAGGCCTCAGGCCTCCACACCAACTTTTCTAGGGCACCCATGATTGTATTATCAACCCCAATGAAACACTTATTATAAAAATCTGTTTTCAGTACAACAGATTATAAATTAGTAGATTATTTTATCAAGTTAGAAGTATGAAAAACCGATAATTCTGGGCTGTTATATTTCACAGCCAACTGAGAATTGATAGGTCTGTTCAACAATTAGGCTGGATTTTTTGCAGAGCATGTTAAAGATGAGACTACAAGAACTTTAACTTTATTCACTCTCTTTTATTTTGTTTTTTTTTAATCACTACAGCAGTTGGTGGAGAACAAGAGAAGTACACATTGGAAATATAGACACATAGCAGGAAGCTGCCTTAACACAAATTGTGACAGTGTATTGCGTTGTCCTGTTTTTACCATATGTTCTATTTCATTCGGTTACTAAATATGCCTTTTTTTTAAAAGCCTTCCAGTTAAGTCTTTTTGCTATTTTGCATTTGTCATCAATTAAACTCTGCTATTGGTAAATTTGCTTCTTTTTTATGTATTTCTCACTATTTGATCAAATTCTACGCACTTTTTGACCTGATTAATTTTTCAGAATGTGTTCTAACCTAACCTTAAAAGCCTAAACTCAGAAAACAGCCAATTGGAAATTACCATTGGCTAATCGTGTGTGCACTGTGAAGCGAGGGGGGGAGGTGGTTTAAAATCTACAAATCTACCCCTATATGTTAAAAGCCCTACCTTATGTTTGAAAAGCATTATCTTAAGTTTCTTTATAATCCCCATAATGGAAGTTCTGTTCAACAAACAACTTTGCCAAATCTTCTATTTATTTTATGGGCAGAATGGCTCTTTATATCTGGTGGACGACGATATATCACAACAAATAATAATACAAGTTTGGTACAGGTATGACTGAAGCATTTTATATTTTCTTTTACCAAAATGCTTAAAGTTAAAACTTTCCAGCTGCATTGTTCTGCTTATTTTTAAAAAAAATAGATTTTGCTGTCGTGCTTCAATATCAGCACACTGAGCAGAGGTTTGGCCATGGGGAAAAAATAACCATGACTCATCTTGATCAGTGTCCAATCCCATCTCTTTTCTCGCTTGCTGCATCAACCTCCTGTCCCTTCCTACTTACTACCCAGGCATCCACTCTCTGTTTGCAACCCTGCTTTCCATCCTTTTCTTCTTTCCTGCCCATTGCTCAGGTCTCTTTTCCCTTCACACTCATTGACTTGGTCCCTTTCATTTCCTAATTGTTACTTAGAGTTCTTTGCCCTTGCTGCTCAGTGTCCAGACTTTCTTCCCTTTCCCACTCACTACTCTAGGCTCCTCTCACTATTGAGGCCTTTTTTCTTTCTCCCTTGGCTTCCATTCCTTTTTCAGTACCTAGAAAGGCCCATTCTTCCTTTCTACCAGTTATCCAGGCCTCATCTTCCATTCTCTCCATAGAAAAGATAGGAGAGAGAAAGGGCAAGAGGTCTGCACAGTGGCTGTTAAGGGAAAGGAAAAATGTTAAATGTCATTGCTGCATTCTCCTGACCATCTTAACTTCATATATGATTTTTCTTCTGATTACGACTCTGTGAAGTGCCCTGGGGTGTTTTTCTATATTAAAGTTACTTTATAAATGTAAATGTTGTTGATGTCATTATCGTCGTCCACCAGATATAAAGAGCCATTCTGCCCATAAAATAAATAGAAGATTTGGCAAAGTTGTTTGTTGCACAGAACTTCCATTATGGGGATTATAAAGAAACTTAAGATAATGCTTTTCAAACATAAGGTAGGGCTTTTAACATATAGGGGTCGATTTGTAGATTTTAAACCACCTCCCCCCCTCGCACTCCGCCCAGCAAGAACGTTGTGGGCGGGGGGCGGGGTGGGGGGGGGAGTCACACAGCATTCCTGATGCCTTCCTATCACCCACCATCTTAATTTACCTCAGAACAGTAAGAAGACAGTTTAAAAAGGAATGGGAGTAAAGTGGATCTAAATAATAGTATAAATAATGGTCTAATATTTCAAAGTTAAAATCATGCAAAACTGATAAATTTTGTAGAATTTTGACATGGTGATATATTTGTTTATAAAAAAATATTTTTTTTAAAAAAACACTCTAATCTTTCACGTACATGTCAGACTATAATGTCAAAAGTTTTGCAGATGTCTTTCAGCAGTTGACCAGTGCTCTAGGATTCGTACTTTCCAGTGTATTAACAGGCTTGGCTAACCATGGCTGTCATTATGTCCCCCTCCTGTGTGCCACTTCCTGTGTAATTTATGCATGGATTTTGCCAAGATTTGACAACTTTCAGGATATTAACATAAAATTAGACTGCAGTGTTGAGCAATGGGTGGCATTAAAATTAACGGCAGCTGAAACGAAAAGAGCAGAAATGTCTCTTGGGTTTGAAAGGAAAATGCTCAACAACAGGATAGGAGAGGACACATAAGAAGACTTAGAGAAGCTTACAATACATGGGAAATCATTTTAAATTCTTGATTATGATTACTATTTGCTTGCAAATTAGCACATCAATTAATAAATTGCCTTTGATGGCAATGAAACTTACACTTGGAAAGTTACGCAGTGAAACGTGCATTAAAATTAGATCTGTAAGTTTGTCAATGTCTGTTCCACACAGATTGCTCATTGAATGCCATTACAGGCTGCTTTGGAAATGATGTGCGTGTTAATAAGCTGGGACATCTGGTTACCAGGTTTTTTTCTGATTCATTAACTGACATTACTGCTGTGGCCAGAGGGGATCAAAGTAAACCCTGGGAGGGTTTCTGCTGCCCAGGGATGGACCTT
Organism: Heptranchias perlo; assembly: GCF_035084215.1. Taxonomy (NCBI): domain Eukaryota; kingdom Metazoa; phylum Chordata; class Chondrichthyes; order Hexanchiformes; family Hexanchidae; genus Heptranchias; species Heptranchias perlo. Next base: position 58,218,150 of record NC_090331.1, read on the forward strand.
GGTGTATGCATCAGTCCTTTGACCTGGCTAAACTTTCTAAATTTTTGCTAATGATTACTGTTGACATTACTTCTGTTGAAATGGTAAGTGTAGTGCTGAAAAGGTTTTGCCATGGATCAGTATTTAGAATTGAGGCATAGATGTGAAGCACTTCCTTATTTAAGATACCTTTCGTATCATTTTTTAAATTATTATTCCAATAATTAAAACGTCTTTAGCAACTGGAGTTATTTTCCTGCAATGAATAGGTGCTTAAAAATGAAACTGGCATTTCAAGAGTTAAGTGAGAGCAGAAAATTATTAAAGGTTTAAGGAATTAATGATCTCTAAAGCTGGATCTGGCAAATGAAATCATCATGCAGCCCCATCAAGTGATGCTTTTGCACTGCTCAAACAAATGAAACAGTTCTAAATGCTCTAGAGAGAATGATTGAGCAAAAGAAATCTGACTTGATAATACATGTTGAGGGATGAAATGGACAATGAAGTTTCCATATGTTGTTTTTACGCAGTAATTAGAAACTGTCACACACCGTTTCGTTTCTCAGTTTCCTTGAGCTTATTTGCATGTACAAGGCTTCCATAAATGAAACTCTGAGCCACAAACTGACACCCGGTTGGGATTTGAGACAGTGACATGCACACACCTCATGGACAAGTGGCCAATGGCAGGTAATGTCACAGCCAAAGCAACAAACCAGCCACTGAAGCCATAGGTCAGATTAAATCGGCATACCATGTCCTAAAATTAGATCCAGAGATCACAATAATTATTTCTGATAACCAGCATCCACAAACTACTGCAACTAAGTTTGACCCAGCTGACTGACTTATAACTAACACCATGAATTACCATTAAATTCTTTAGCACTCATTTGACAGCTAATGCAACGGCTGCACATTTGTTCATTATAACATGCTCATTGTTACAGAAATAAATAACAATTCATGCTGCAGATTTCTGACTCTGACTCTAAGATAGCAGAGCAGGGGGAGAGGAGACTATAAATAAGGAGATATTAACCTCTGAACTGAGTGGGTGTCCACAGGAGACAAAGCAATGGGTTGTAGTGCTGGCAGGAATGTCATTCACAGTGGCACAGCTGTTGGAAAAGGCTGTGCTGGTATCTGCGGCATGTTGAAGTGTGAAGAACAAAAATGAATCCTATTTCTCAGGAGAGTCCTGCATATGTCATGTATATTGTCCCATTAAGCCAATCCATTTATCAACCCACTGAATGCCAATTAAATTGCACAGGATGGTGCAGGTATATGGTGGGCTGTTGGTGCCAAACTTTATTACAGCTGAGGCATTCTGGCACAATACATTTTGCACATTTTTGAAGGTGATAGCTGAGGCTTACAAAAAAAAAATTTGCTGCCAATACAAATGTCCTCGGAGTAAAACTTCCGAGAGCTAATGTCACAAAGTCACAAGCAACTTAGCAAAAACAGTATTACTCGTAAATGCCATTGGAGGCTTTTGTAAGATTTTTTTCATTCAATTTACCTCAGATGAAGATGTCAGGGCACAAGTCCAAGTGGTGCCAAATTACTTCACAGCATGGAAATTAAATCAGTGTAATTTCATCAGGATGATAAAACAGAGTCTGCAGCAATTTTTTTTGCTGGATTCATTGCTGCACTGCTGGCTCTTTGTGCCACAGCTGAGCCATTGCTGCCATCAGAGGCAGAGAACAGGATCTGACTGGAACTTGCCATCTTTTCATACAGTCACAGTTAATATGGTACTATAATTATCATTAATATCTACATCAGTACAGTTCAGATATCAACTATTCTTCCAGTTCTTTGTAACAAATGGATATGCTTTTTCAGACATGATTTTCTATTATTCTCGCATGTCTGTAGTTAAGTTATCAATGACATTCTCATAAATATATAAAATATTTAAACCTACAGAGTTCGGCAAACAATCATTCACAGCATTAGCTGCTCAAAATGTTTACAAGTTTGAGTCCTAAGCCAGTCTGTCACTCAAGTCCACTTGACACTATTGGGCAGCGGTTTCTCTGCCACATCCCTAGTTGGAGCTCTTATTATGATAGTCAAGCAATTTACCTCAGGGAGTGAATAAAATGACGTTACTCACCTGCTTTGCTTTGGCTTCTTCATCTGTTGGCGTTGATCTTCAAGGATAGTGGAGACAAAACAGTTGTATATTGCTGTTACTGGAAAAAAAAGAATATAAATTCAAACCTAATGTGATGTTAGTCTAATTCTGCATCATAGATAATGTCTGCATAATCCTGAGAAACAGGCCTGCATCAATGTAGGGCATACCACTGTAATATGGGTAGATTTAAATTTCTTAATAATAGATATCATGTTAAACCATAAATGATACACAGACCATTTCTACCAGTTAGAGCTTTCAATCTCAGGCATAGTAGCCCAGAACCTGAGAGAATTCCTAGTTTCACAAATAGAAATTCCATTCTGCTTAAAACATCAAAATGGGTGCCTATAGTTCTTACAATGACATGTCATTCACAGGAAAAAAATTTAAAAGTCTAAGCCTGTCATCATCATACATTGGTATCAAGGTATTTATTGGTACTAACATTACAAAATGTGGAATTTTTTTATAAAACATAAGAACGAATGGATAATTCTCAAATATGACAACATATTTCACTAAGTTTTCCACACATGTCAGTGCTAATTCCAAAAGCCAGTTGAAATCTAATTGTATTTATGTAATATTTTTATTTCTTGGAGACTAGTTGATATACTGGGTTAGAATCTGGCTTTTCACTTTTGAGATCTAGATTCGAAACAAGCCCAGACTGATAAGATGAAAATCTCCTGCCACTTGTCTGTGATTATGGTCCATGAAATGAGTTTAAATGCTTTCAATCCCACTCTGAATGGGCTTATGCCCACAAAATTGCCCCTAATTCTGCACTAACATGGCATTTTCATACAAAGAGGCCATAGCACAGCTGGTGTGGGAAATGGAAAATGTCACACTGGTATGTTCTCCTGAGGTTGAGGTTTATGTATGCTGCTGAGGTAGATTACAGGAACTTTATTCCGCAGCTAAATATGTTGTGCTTGACCTGTGAGTGATTGACACTGGGAGCCTAAAGTGGAAAATGTTCTATTTCCCAGCATTAAAAGTTCTTGCCTAGATGAGCAAAAAAAAGTCATGAAAAAATACTGCTCTTTCTCGCCTTTGTTAAAGTAACTGCATAAATCAAAGTCTTTCTTTTCTCTCTAACTACTTGCAGCGTAGGTTCCCTCCATGAAGAATCTCGACTTTTTAAAAATGATTTTTTTTTCTGTGTGTATGTTTATCTCAATGCTCTCTCGTAATCCCATGTCTGTGTCTTCTATTTCTCTCCTCATCTTTCTCAGTTGTCTTTCTCTTCTTCTGCTTTTTGTGCCTGTTCTTTTCAAGAAGATTGGCTCTCTCTGAATGAACATGCATTCAAAATCACACCAGACCTCAATACAAATTCACACCGGGGTACAAAATTTCTGCCCAAATTTGCAGATATGAAAATGTGCAAAAAGATGTGCCCTGCACACCTAAATTTACAGTAATCAGACTCTATATTCATTTAATTTTAACTGGATTACTTTCTTGCTGTTTTGAATTTAGAGACGGAAGAAACAAGAAACATTGGCTAATTCTCGAGAAGTGCAAAGAGGAGATGCTGCCGTGGATGGCAAATCTTCTATTCTATAGTGAAAAATATTGGACAGTTAGTTGATATTTTATATATTTAAATAAGAAAAGAATTGTAGGTCATGATTTGAATTGTAAAACAATGAGAGAGGGTTTGGGGGGAATATTATATCACCAGTCTATTTTTCTCCTGTAAACAATTTTACAACACCAATCGATCGACAGTTCCGACGGGCCACAGCGAAAAATCGCATAGACCTCCTCAGGAGACTAACACGGGACGCAACCAACAGAGTACCCTTTGTCGTCCAGTACTTCCCCGGAGCGGAGAAACTACGCCATGTTCTCCGCAGCCTTCAACATGTCATCAATGACGACGAACACCTCGCTATGGCCATCCACACACCTCCACTACTCGCCTTTAAACAGCCACCCAATCTCAAACAGACCATTGTTCGCAGCAAATTACTCAGCTTTCAGGAGAACAGCGTCCACGACACCACACAACCCTGCCACGGTAACCTCTGCAAGACATGCCAGATCATCGACACAGATACCACCATCACACGAGAGGACACCACCCACCAGGTGCATGGTTCATACTCCTGTGACTCGGCCAACGTTGTCTACCTCATACGTTGCAGGAAAGGATGCCCCAGAGCATGGTACATTGGCGAGACCATGCAGACGCTGTGACAACGGATGAACGGACACCGCGCATCAATCACCAAACAGGAGGGTTCCCTCCCAGTCGGGGAACACTTCAGCAGTCAAGGACATTCAGCCACCGACCTTCGGGTAAGCGTACTCCAAAGCGGCCTTCGAGACACACGACAACGCAAAATCGTCGAGCAGAAATTGATAGCCAAGTTCCGCACCCATGAGGACGGCCTCAACCGGGATCTTGGGTTCATGTCACGCTACACGTTACCCCACCAGCAAACAAATGTTATCTGTTTTTAATATAACGGGTCAGTTGCTGTCTTTTCTATGTTTCTACCTCTCTATTTCTGTGTTTTTTTTGGTGATTTGTATATTCGGAGACCTTGTAGGTAACACCTGTCTGTCTGCACACTGATTTCTTGGCAACGGGCAGTTGAAAAGACTGTCTGTAATCACTAAGCATTGTTCTGTGATTTATAAATGCGATTTCATTTCGAGGATTTCATTTCCACAACATTCACCTGAGGAAGGAGGAAGCCTCCAAAAGCTTGTGAATTTAAAATAAAATTGCTGGACTATAACTTGGTGTTGTAAAATTGTTTACAGTTGTCAACCCCAGTCCATCACCGGCATCTCCACATCATATTTTTCTCCTGTGTTAGATACTTTTTCAGTGCATACAAATTAATTCAGTTTCTTTCTAGTGAACTGATTCAAGGGTGTTTCTGTATATATCTGCTGACATAAATTCTAATTCCAATCAAGTGCACGAAGGTAAAAGTGAGGTAGGCACTAAGCTGCAAAATATAGCAATAAACAACTGGCTAATAAAGTATACAGCTGCTTCTACCTTCTGCAACAACTAAAAGGTTCACTAACATTATTCACTAACAGCATCAATACTCAACACCAACAACAGCCAATCTCCAGACGCCATCCTACAACTCATCCGCTTCATCCTGGATCACAATGTCTTCACCTTCAATAACCAGTTCTTTACCCAAACACACGGAACAGCCATGGGGACCAAATTCGCACCCCAATACGCCAACATTTTCATGCACAAGTTCGAGCAGGACTTCTTCACTGCACAGGACCTCCAACCAACACTATACACCAGATACATCGATGACATTTTCTTTCTATGGACCCACGGTGAGGAATCACTAAAGAGACTACACGATAACATCAACAAGTTCCATCCCACCATCAAGCTCACCATGGACTACTCCTCAGAATCAGTTTCTTTCTTGGACACACGAATCTCCATCAAAGACGGGCACCTCAGCACCTCACTCTACCTCACTCACCCATGAGAATGGCCTCAACCGGGATCTTGGGTTCATGTCACGCTACACGTTACCCCACCAGCGAACAAATGTTATCTGTTTTTAATATAACGGGTCATTGACTGTCTTCCTTATCTCTCTCTCTCTCTTTTTTTTGGGGGTTTGTATATTCGGTGGCCTTTTTAGGTGACACCTTTCTGTCTGCTCACTGTGATTGCCTTGGCAACGGGCAGTAATCACCAGGCATTGTTCTGTGATCTTAAAATGCGAAGGATTCGAAAATGTCATTTCCACACCGCCTGAGGAAGGGGGAAGCCCCTGAAAGCTTGTGGGATTAAAAATAAAATTGTTGGACTATAACTTGGTGTTGTAAAATTGTTTACAATTAACATTATGGGAACAAAGATGCATTCTTATTATGCCATCTAATTTACCAGCTATGATTATGATATGTAAAGGGTTCATAAAAAGAAAATGGAGGGTAGAATCGAAACTAAAAGTAAAATAATACAATGAAAAGCAAAGCAATTTGAGAGTCCATCGCTATCTCCAGAGTTCAAAGCTCTTTGTATGTTAATGCATCCATTGAGCATTGAGCTATTTCAAAAGGTAATGACATACCCATTTGCACCTAAACAAGGTGTAAACAGATTATGGTGAGTTTGCATGGCAAACTGCAGCTAACTGAGGTGTGATTATAACCCAGAAAAGTGAGTCATTAAATGAGCTCTATTAAAATATAAATTAAGACAAATTATTCTGAAATAAATGATATCTGGTCTAGTGGTTTGGAATATAATACAGTAAATGCATTAAAATATGAAGCCAGAGAATAATATAAAGATTTAATTGTATCTTTAAAAAACATATGAAAGAATTAATCAACATAACGTTGATAATTATACAAAAGCTAAGGCCCCGCCCCAGAATACCTCACACAAAAGTCTGAATTCTACAATGCACCCAAGGTGCACAGCACATCTCAATGCAGGAGGCAAATGCAAATAGGCTGGGAGTCTGGGCACAAGCAGTGCACTAACTCATTAGGCCCAAGTTCCTTTTAAATTAGGGGACTAATATTGCTACCCTGGTGCTCCCGGTGCATCATGAGTGATGTGCAGAGAGTGCCAGACATTTATATAAATAAGCTGACCTTGTTTTATCTCGCAAGTTCAGCTCACGTGCAGGCTGTACGCAAGGTCCATTATCAGATCCTCAATTTACAAAAAGCCAAACACCACTTCTCTTTTTTTCTCACCAATTTTCTCTCCTGCTCTGTTTCCCCAAAGGATTGACATCTTGTTGGGTTATGGCCAACTTTCCCTTCACTAACTCAGAGCACTGAGGCCAATCATAAGAAATCTTGCTGCCTTGGCTAAGATCAGCTGACTCAGGACAGACTGGGCATTGAACTTGGGACTTTTCAGCTCTGTGTGGCTCAGCTACTCACTGGATAAGCTTGCTGAAATATCATTAGAGCCCACATTTCTTCTCTTTATCTTCTGTACTGACACTCTAAGGCCAAAATTCTTGGGGGGCTGGGAAATCGCCCATGGGAGAGACCAGAATTTTGGGCAGAACATGAATCTGCTTGGTTTCTGTCCTGTGCAATCAGCGGCCCAAATTCTGATCAGGGGGCGAACAAGTCATTGGCCCATGTGCCTCCGCCCTGCAGAGGGATTAACCAGGCTTAAAATGTCATCCCATTGTTTTCTAGGAGCTTACCAAAAAATTTTCTATCCTTTGCAGGCCTCAGAGTCCCCCTGTCGGAGTGGCAAGGCATTACTCCAATTTCCACCAGGTCATCAGGGCAAGTGCTGCTGCTGCACCTCAACAGGTGCAGATTGCCTTCCCCGACTGTAGAATTGATACTATCCCCGTGATTTGGGATCGGGTCAACACTAGAGAGGCTGAAATTCCCACACACTTCCAGCAGCAGAGGAAAAAAAGTAATAAAGACTTGCATTTATACAGCACCTTTCATGACCTCAGGACATCCCAAGGGGCTTTACAGCCAATTAAGTATTTTTGAAGAGTAGTCATTGTTGTAACATAGGAAACACGGCAGCCAATTTGCGCACAGCAAGGTCCCAAAAACAACAATTAAATAATGACCGGATAATCTGTTTATTCGTGACGTTAGTTGAGGGATAAATATTTGCCAGGATGCTGAGGAGATCTTCCCTGCTCTTCTTTGAAATAGTGCCATGGGATGTTTTACATCCACCTGTGAGGGCAGACAGGGCCTCGGTTTAACATCTCATCCAAAAGACAGCACCTCCTATAGTGCAGCACTCCATCAGTGCTGCACTGGAATGTCAGCCTTGATCTTGTGCCCAAGTCTCTGAAGTGAGACTTGAACCAACAACCTTCTGACTCAGTAGTCAGAGCACTACCACTATCCAAGAAGGAGGGCTTCAAGAACTTCAGGCCCCTTGACTTTTCCATACTCAATAATTTATTGAGACTGATACATCTCCCATGATATTGCTCATAGTAGAGGACCTGGAATACAACTTCTGATGATATCACAGTGCCATTGCAGCTTAAATGTTCACCCATCGCAGCAATACAGAAAACTTATGAAAACAAGATACGACATGACTGACAAGGTAAAAATATTATACATCTTACTTACATTGAAAGATAGCGATCTCACATGCATTCATATTGCTATTTAATATTATTTACCTCCCACTTTACAAAACTGGCCTACAAGATAAGTAAAATTATTTGGTCTTCCTTCCCCCAAACTTCAGTCGGTTAGCGCCACTAGTGAAGCATTGGGCTGATCGAAAATTGAATACAGGTCCTGCCAGAAGCGCAGGACCCTAATTTACATACATTCTTCTTGACTTTGAATGTTGCTGGCATGCGCTTCTGCCACCGGCACAAACTCCTCTACCAATATGGCGGGTGGGCACATTGCGTGCCATACTGAGGGTTTAGTAGGCCAGTTAGCACCCAAAAAGGTGTCAAAGGTGGTATGTAAATGCAAGTTGTTGCCCTTTTACCTCTGGGGTCTGTGACAATAAATTGACCCTATCTCTTCTATCTATGAACCTCCTAAATGAAATATTTTTGGGAAGTCCAAGTTCTAAGTTTGGTCACAACTGGAGTATTGTGTCCAGTCCTGGGCACCGCACTTTAGGAAAGATGTGAAGGCCTCAGAGAGGGTGCAGAAGAGATTTACTAGAATGATTCCAGGGATGAGGGACTTTAGTTACGTGGATAGACCGGAGAAGCTGGGATTGTTCTCCTTGGAACAGAGACGGTTGCGAGGAGATTTGATAGAGGTATTCAAAATCATGACAGGTCTAGACAGAAAATATAGAGAGAAATTGTTCCCATTGGCGGAATGGTCAAGAACCAGAAGACTTAGATTTAAGGTGATTGGCAAAAGAACCAAAGGTGACATGAGGTAAAACTTTTTTACAAAGCGAGTGGTTAGGATCTGGAATGCACTGCCTGAGGGGGTGGTGGAGGCAGATTCAATCAGGCCACCAAAAAGGAATTGGATAAGTACTTGAAAGTAAAAATTTTTCAGGACTACGGGGATAGAGCGCGGGAGTGGGACTAGCTGGATTGGTCTTGCATAGAACCGGCGCGGACTCGATGGGCCGAATGGCCTCCTTTCTATGCAACGTTTCTATGATTCTATGATTCTTAGGGAGCATGAATCAAGTGCAAATCTACATATAGTTTGGCACAAATTGACACTAATTTGAAAGCCTAATTTAGAAAGGCCATAAGGATGTAAGGTATAAGAAATGGAAATGCTAAACAGGTGCAAAAGCAGCTGCTCGTCTGAAGTTTTGGTTTAGGTGTATTTTGGAGACAGCATAAAAAGAGCTTTACGATACATCTAACCTGCACATTGGTTTCCAAACTGCAGAGAAGTTGTGCATTTCCCTGCACCGACATTGCTTACCATGATGAATCCAAAACACAGGCATGCATACACATAAGAAAATGAAATAACAATATTAAGAAAAACCACATGAATAAATTCCTCAGCACCCTTGACCTATTTCTTCTACTGCAGTTGCAATCACTCAACTTGGGAGACTTTGGGGGCCGGATGCAGCTTCAATTTGTTCTCAGTTTGATTGATAAATAACAATCATGATTTTATTCAGCATTGCCAAAAAAAAACCTTTCCACTTGGAATAGTGATACTAGACAATGAACTCCACAGTCGATAGTGTGCAAGGTAACAATGGTGTCCTTTTACCAAAAAAACACTAGGTCAGAAACTGAGGATATACGAACCATAATTTTTAAAGCAAATTTGTGGATTTCAAAGTTTTATTCTATTATGTTATAGGTTATTATAATATATTAGTCGATCTCCCATGGTGTTGCACATGGTAAGTTGGTTTCTCTTTTACCTGTCTCTGTTGTTTTGGCATTGCTATTTCTCTCTTTGTCTTGATAGCTTAAGGTTTTCAATAAGGGTCTTGAACATTGAAATCAGGTTTATTAAACATACAGTACAAGCAATAGTACTTAAACATATACTTAAAATGCAGTACTTACATCCACACCTAAGGATGGTTGGTTGGGGATTCAAATGTGTTACAGAGCTCAGTGTCTTAGGCCTTTACGAATCCAAATACTCAATACAAACTGTTAGTTTTTATACATTACTCTTACTCCCTCTATGTGACAATCCACATAATTCTGCATTACATAATTATATAAAAGTTAAAATGTAATTCCATATAAGGAGAATTTAATTGACTTATCCATTACCTATAACTTTAGTTTTTCTTACTTGATGAGCTCTTTCTCCATTGAACTACAACTCAGCTTCTGTATCCTTCCCTCCGCCTTACTCTACTGTCACTCACTTTATTCTTAATTTTTCATCCACTCCCCCCACTCCAACTCGTTCCCCCAAAGGCAGGTGGTGAGGCTAGATGCTCCTTCACTCTCAACCTGATTCCCTCCTACCCTCTTCTCCTATCTGTTGTTTCCCTTCATAAAGTCTCTCTCTCAGCTTGATGAGCTTTCTGAAGTTTGTAGAACACAAAACAAAAGTTACAATTGGTGTGTAACTGTCAATTTTTTCTCAATCTCTCACACAAACAGACACACAAAAAATGCACACACATACCTTACCTGAAAAAAGCTTTTAAAGTTGACCTCAACCTTTTTTAAAAATAATTTTGAAAAACAACTGAGCACAAACTGCTAAAATCTCAAGCGAAATATTCCACCAGTGCAGGTGACAGAATGATACTGATGCATGCTGGGAAATTAGGTACACAGCACAACTGCACAGTCTAAAGTCAGTTAGCAGCATCACGGCTCTAAGCAAAAATGTCAAGTCCTTGCCCAGACTTTTGGGAAGAACTGGGGCCTTCGAATATAATGTTATAATAATTTAATACACAAAAGACAATTCAATGGATACATTTAATAATGTTATTGTGATATATGTACTTTCTTGAATTTTTTTAATGTGTTTAAACCTTTACCTTGGACAATTACTGAGAGAAAATGGCACATAACATTTTTTTGGATAAGATGTTCAGAAAGTTTTTTGAGTGATTTGTGGTGAAAAGGTACCACAGCATAATATATTTAATGGCCAGACTGTGCAATTACAGGATGACAAGATTGCATAGACAGTTTCCATTATAAATAAGGACACAGGAATTTATAACTGAAAAAATTGACAGGAAATCATTGCAAACATTAGATTTTTATTATATCATAGAAGATTATATAAAATGTGATGCATTGTGTGTGTTTTGTCCATCATACTTAGGGGGCTCGATATTAGCACCCGCTATCAGGTGCGCTCCTGGCGGGGGGGGGGCTCCAAAATTGGGGAATCCCGGAGCGGGTTGGGAGCCCGGCTCCAACCCGCCCACTTCCAGGTTTCCCACAGATGCGCTGACGTGCGAGCGCAGCCCCCGCTTGTGGGACTCCCGCAGGCAATTAAAGCCGGCGGGGTGCCATTTAAAGTATTTATTTAGGTATTTCAGGTCGTTTAGAGACCCGATGAAGGAGATATTTTACATGGGGTGGGATTTTACAAACAACTGGGACTGTTTCCCGTACTGGGGGAAACACTCCCAGTTCAAATGGATGTGTTGCAGCCATCAGCCTGTGGCAGCTGGAAAGGTCCATTTGACAGGTCGGGGGGGAGACCCTCACTCATTGCAGGAGGCCACTCTGTCACTTTGGACAAAGTTTGGCCTCCACCACCCTCCTCCTAACAATAACATTTACCAAATTGCACACTTACCCCGGTGTCCAGACACATATACCTACCTTGTGGACCCCCTCAGATGTACATCTTCCGGATGGGGGCTGCCATAGCTGCAGTCATGACCTCCTCGGAGGGCGAACAGCATCACCAGCCTCGCCGGCCATGCCGTCCACCTCTGACACATGGAGCTCCACAACACAGTGCTGTGACACATCCACCTACACAGCAGGAGGGAGGGCAACCGCAGACAGAGATGCGTCGCAGAGGGCACTACCCTCGCCACAGGGTCCACAGACTGAGGCTCAGCTTCCTGGACCTCTCTGAGCAGCAGTGCACACGGAGGCTCAGAGTCACTCGACATGTAGTCGTGGACATCTGCAGCCTCCTTCATGCCGAGCTGCTCCCGGCTGGCCCCAGGCACCATCTTCTTAACTGTCGCTATCAAAGTCACCAATGCCCTCAACAACTTCTCCTCCGCATCCTTCTAGGGAGCCACCGGGGACATCGCCGACGTCTTTCAGTCGTCTGCACAAAAGAGCCCTGCAAATACACCTACACCCACTCTGCAGTGACACAATGGGTGGCATCAGTTGTGGGTCTTCATGGTGATCCTCAGGAAAGGGCATTATTGCACAAACCAGACAAGATTCGTAAAGACGTGGCAGTAGTGGTGCCAATATAATATGTAATGTGAGTTGCTCAGAAAATAAATATAAGTAAAAACCATGACAAACCCTCAAACACCCTTGTGCATCCCCTTCATGCTCACGACACGTTTGCCTTACGCTGCCTACTGCACATATGTGATGCATGCCCTGTGGCTGCAGCGCAGGTAGTGGCAGGTTGAGTGAGGCTGACCGTGAAAGAGATGCATGAGAGGGTGAGTATGAGATAGATCCATGAGATTGTATGAGGATTGGGTTGAGTGGTAATGGCGGGATGAGTACTGGCGAGGTGAGTAAGTGCAGGTAAGATGAGGATGAGGTTTGAGTGGGTGTGAGGGGTGATGTGACAGAGTAGTGTTGGCAGTGCAGAAGGAGGTGTGGGGTGGGGGCGGTGATGTGGCAGACGGAGTGTAGGGGAATGGGTAAGTGTACTCACGTTGGCTGACCTACTTAGGTCATTGCAGCGCCTCCTGCACTGTATGCAGGTGCGCGATATGTTGGTGGTGCAGGTGACCTCCTCTGCCACCTTGAGCCAGGCCTTCTTGGTGGCAGAGGCAGGCCGCTTCCTCCCGCCCGCCGGGGGGAAGATCTCTGTCCTCCCCCTCCTCTTCACCCCAACCAATGTTACCTGGAGTGAGGCATCATTAAACCTGGGAGCAGCCTTCCACCTGGGTTGCTCCATGCTGTAATTTTTCCTATTTCTTGCAGCATCAGTCAGTGGAGGACTGCCCCTTTAAATAGAGCTCCTCCAGCTGACAGACCTTACTGCGCATGCGCAGTCCGCCCGCCGCGCAGATCAGCAGCGGGGAACCCGGAAGACCAGGTAAGTGGATCCAATCAGCCTGTGATTGCGCGCGGGGCAGACTGATTTCACCGGGCGCGTTACCCATGCGCCCAATAGACCCCCGCCGCAAACCTGCCGCCCTGGTAATATCGAGCCCAGGGTGTCACAATTCTGACTTCCTTCATAAAAATGGTAAACAAAGAATCCCCATTGGGAAATCCATGTTGTAGGTTGCTTGATATTTGTAACAACATTTACAAATTGTCCCCAGAGACTGTCATCTGGTAGGTTGAAGCCTCTCTTCAGAGCTGCACAACAACAACAATAATCAAATCACTGCTCAAACACCTAAGTTACAAGCAATTGTTTGGGATCAAAGTAAAGCCAGCAACACATTCTTTATACAGGTGCGACTAACACAGGGGGCAAGTCTGGTGGAAATGACAGGATTTGAAATGGGTGACATCATTCCATCATTTGCTGACATCCTCAGGATGGGGCTGGTGTTTCTTGAAGCCATTCCAAATTCCAGTGGAATTTTTGCAGGTGTATGAAGGGGTTGATCTAGGTCCTACTCCATTTTCTTCCTCCAACCCAGTTTTTCAGGCAAAAAGGCTCTGACCTCTGCTTTGTTGATACCAAATATATACATTCCAATTGGTGACAGCTGTAAGACAGCAGACAGACTTAGAACAAGAGATGGGCAAACAGACGGAGACAAACACAGGACTGAACACTGAATTCAATGGGGTTGATTTTAACTATTGACAGCCGACTGGTGGAGTTTGTGGCAGCCTGCCTGTTCTGGCAATGAAGAGGCTGGAGCCATTTTGAGGCCTGGACCTCATTTAAATAGAATCAGCGAGCTGTCCGCCACAAACAGGTATCCCAATTCAGCTCATTAGACTCAGACCGGCACAATATCAGGAGGCCTAGAGAACTCCCAGTCAGTGGCAAGGTAAGTTGGGGGGTTGAGGTTACAAGGGGGAAAAGTTGGGGGTGGCAGCGGCCCATATAAGTTATGTGGGGCACGGACAAGGGCAGCAAAATCGTTGAAACACTAATATCTCCAAGTTACACACCACCCTGACTTGGGCATATATCATTGTTACTTCATCATTGCTGGGTCAATATTCTGGAATTTTATTTGGTAGTGTAGTAGTTATTAATCCAGAGGCCTGGAGTAATAATCTGGAGAATGTGAGTTCATATCCCACCTTGGCAGTTTGAGAATTTGAATGCAATTAAAAATCTGGGGAAAAAAAGCTGCTGCCAGTGACCATGAAGCTGTCAGACTGTCGTAAAAACACAACTGGCTCACTAATGGCCTTTGGAGAAGGAAACCTGCCATCCTTACCTGGTCTGGCCTATCTGTGATTCCAGTCTCACACCAACATGATTGACTCTTAACTGTCCTCTGAAACGGCTTAGCAAGTTTCTCAGTTGCATCAAAATCGCTACAAAACAGACTGCAGCAGTTCAAGAAGAAGGCACATCACCACCTTTTCAGGGCAACTAGGAATGGGCAGTAAATGCTGGCCTTTCCAACATCGGCCACAGCCTGAGAACAAATTAGGAAAAAATTATGCTTTTATATTATGAACTCTTGAAAAAAGAACAAAAGCAGCATGTTGGTTATAATAACCGCTGTTCGTGGTTTTGTTCTGGTGGTTAAAAAAGATAATAGTTTTTAATTAATCATTGCTTTCGGTTTCATATATTTAGTTAAAAAATCTCTCCTGAACCACTTCTGAGGCTTAACGATTCAGAAAAAACTTGGCGGCTGCATAAATGATGAACTTCTAGTGTTTTATTAAGTGATTTTTGATTGTTTATGTTAATTTATGTTTATTAAAGACTGTAGAAGTTGACAAGCTCACTAATTGCGCAATCCTGGTGCACACTGGGAGTGCATATCAAGAAATTGTGAATTCCCCACCCAAGATTTTCTGTCCATTCATTTTAACAGTAAAACATTTATGCTTAAATGCAAGAACATTAAGATAGTAACCGGCTGATTATGGGGAAAATGGCGGCTGGAGTACCTGACATGCTGGAACACTTGAATGGGGCTGATGGCTCAAAAGGGGTCAAAGGCAGTTTGGATCACATTCTCCTGAACCAACAAGGGTGTTAAGCCCTGTTCTCCCCAATATTTCCAGATCCTAGCAATCGCCAATGCTCCAAAAACCCCTCTCAAATCCTGCTGGACATCAGGATCTCCCTCCTTAGATTTTCGGCCACAACTCCTAGAACCCACACCTGCCCATGCTTACAAACCCCTTCACCACATTCCCTTTAAAATTGAATTTTTAAAAAGTCATTAAAATATCAAAGAGTAAATGTCATAACTGTGACAGTCCTCATAGGAAGCAGGATGTGCCTTAATCCTTTAAACAGTGGGAGATACACATAGCTCTGCTGCTTTGCTCGATGTGGGACAGGTCGTACTGCTGTGGACTCTGGGGCGGGAGGTGAGCAGCGCCCCCTACCGGGCAGCCGCGGTAGTCGCCACCAGGGGCCGGTGTTTTATTTATTGAAACGAGTGCCAGCAAAGGATGGGTGGGTTTGTTAGTGTGATGTTATTTGGCGGTTTAGTCGCTCGTATAGCGGAGACGTTCAGTCATAAGAAGTTGGGCAGCAGAAGTCCTTTACAATTTTGACTCATAGTTCAACTGAAGTTCAAAAGAGAATGAGACTGAAAAAGTTTGCAGAGAGTTTCGACTGGAGTGACATTTGGACCAACCTGGTTCTGTGTTGTTTATTCAGGACGGCGCACCTGTACAATCTGGATTTGGAAAGTCCTGTCCTGGTTGAAGGCCCGAAAGGATCATTGTTTGGCTATTCCGTATTATTGCACAGTTACAAAGACGAAAACTGGTGAGTTTTTGTATTGAAGTATGTTAATGTCATTTTTTTTTAGCTTAAATCGCGGTTGGCTGTTTCAAACAAGGACATTGTTATGAACTGTATTTTTTAAAATGCCAATGGCGTTAACTTTGAAAATTGTACAGCTAAAATCAGTGGAGTAAAAATGAAAAGTCAATGTTTCGAACCTTTTCAGAACAGGCCTGTAGTTTTTGGGTAGATCCCAGACTTGACTGGCAAGGAATGTGTTCCATTTAATCCAAAAGATATGAAACCACTGTGATTTTGCCGCGGAGTAAGTGTAACACGGGGAGAAATTTCTAACATTGCTGTTTTTTTCCGATTATCTAATTTGTTTCCCTTTGTCTTTTCAGGTTTGTTGTTGGTGCCCCGAAAGCTAACACCTCTCTCGATGATGGAGTAGTAAATCCTGGGATTATTTACAAATGTCGAATCGGGCAAAATCCTCAAGGAATTTGTGAAGAACTACCTTTAGGTTAGTTGCAATGGTAGTCTCCGTATTATTGTAATAAAGAATTATGCAAATGTTAAAAATTGTGCATTGGAAGTTTGTATGGGAGAGACTGGCCTCATGGTTTGCAGTGTTTTATTCCCATCCTCACCTATGACAAATATGACAAGCATTTTATTGTTTTTAAAAAATCTCATGGAGGTTTATTATTGTTTAGATATGAAATGCAGTGACCCAATCTCGGTATGGAGCCGAACTTTGATAATGGTACATTGACACTGACACACACTGGTCATAACGGGTTCAATTAGTGGTGAAAAATCAACCATTGGAGAAGTAAGTGCAAAATACAATTAAAAAACGTCTTCAGTTAAGTGTACGCGGTTTACTCATCAGAGTGCCCTGTACACAATCACTTCCATCTACTCCCATTAAATAAAATCCATGGGCAATCTAAAAATAACTTTGCCCCACGTTCATTGCTTTTGTCCAATCTCCACCTAGCATTACAAATCTCGGCAAATTTAAAACTTTGTTATTTGCCCAACTGCAAAATTCAACTATTAACCATGCGAAGGGTTGTACAAGTAAGATGATTGGTTTAATTCATGTAAGATACAGTTTTACTGGACTAATTTAATGGTAGGCACTAGCAAGGATATTATTCTGTGTGTAGTCAATAATACTTTTTGTTTCCATAAAATCATAGTAGCATACAGCACAGAAGGAGGCCATTCGGCCCCTCGTGCCTGTGCCAGCACTTTGGTAGAGCTATCCAATTCGTCCCATGCCCCTGCTCTTTTCCCATAGCCCTGTAAATTTTTTCCCTTCAAATATTTATCCAATTCCCTTTTGAAAGTTATTATTGAATCTGCTTCCCTCACCCTTTCAGGCAGTCGATTCCAGATCAGAACAACTTGCTGCTTAAAAAAATGCTTCCTCACGTCCTTTTGCCAATCCCCTGAAATCTGTATCTTCTGGTTACCGACCCCTCTGTTACTGGAAACAGTTTCTCCTTATTAACTCTATCAAAACCATTCATGATTTTGAACACCTCCATCAAACCTTCACTTAACCTTCTCTGCTGTAAGGAGGACAATCCCAGCTTCTCCAGTCTCTCCACATAACTGAAGTCCCTCATCCCTGGTACCATTCTAGTGAATCATAGAAAGGTTACAGCATGGAAGGAGGTCATTCGGTCCATCGAGTCCACGCTAGCTCTATGCAAGGGCAATTCAGCTAGTCCCACTCCCCTGCCCTATCCCCGTAGCCCTGCAATTTTTTTCCTTTCAAGTACTTATCTAGTTCCCTTTTGAAGGTCATGATTGAATCTGCCTCCACCACCCCCTCGGGCAGTGCATTCCAGATCAAAACCACTCGCTTTGTAAAGAAGTTTTTCCTCATGTCACGTTTGTTTTTTTTGGCAATCACCTTGGGCTCTATTGCCAGGGCTGCGGGTTCGCAGCGGGGGGGGGGGCTATTGGGCGCGTGGGTAATGCGCCCAGCGAAATCAGTCTGCCCCGCGCGCGATCGCAGCCTAATTGGATCCACTTACCTGGTCTTCCGGGTTCCCCGCTGCTGAGCTGCGCGTCGGGCGGACTGCGCATGTGCAGTAAGGTCTGTCAGCTGGAGGAGCTCTATTTAAAGGGGCAGTCCTCCACTGACTGATGCTGCAAGAAATAGGAAAAATTACAGCATGGAGCAGCCCAGGGGGAAGGCTGCTCCCAGTTTAATGATGCCTCACTCCAGATATCATTAGATGGGGTGAGGAGGAGGGGGAGGACAAAGATCTTCCCCCCCCAGCGGGCGGGAGGAAGCGGCCTGCCTCTGCCACCAGGAAGGCCTGGCTCGAGGTGGCAGAGGAGGTCACCTGCACCACCAACATATCGCGCACCTGCATACAGTGCAGGAGGCGCTGCAATGCACTAAGTAGGTCAGCCAAAGTGAGTACACTTACTCATTCCCCTACACTCCGTTTGCCACATCACCGCCCCCACCCCACATCGCCTTCTGCACTGCCAACACTACTCTGTCGCATCACCCCTCACACCCACTCAAATCTCATCCTCATCTTACCTGCACTTACTCACCTCACCAGTACTCATCCCGCCACTACCACTCAACCCAATCCTCATACAATCTCATGGCTCTATCTCATACTCACCCTCTCATGCATCTCTTCCACGGTCAGCCTCACTCAACCTGCCACTACCAGTGCTGCAGCCACAGGGCATGCATCACATATGTGCAGTAGGAAGCGTAAGGCAAACGTGTTGTGAGCATGAAGGGGATGCACAAGGGTGTTTGAGGGTTTGTCATGGTTTTTACTTGTATTTAATTTCTGATCAACTCACATCACATTATATTGGCACCACTACTGCCACGTCTTTACGAATCTTGTCTGGTTTGTGCAATAATGCCCTTTCCTGAGGATCACAATGAAGACCCACAACTGATGCCACCCATTGTATCACTGCAGAGTGGGTGTAGGTGTACTTGCAGGACTCTTTTGTGCAGACGACTGAGAGACATCGGTGATGTCCCTGGTGGCACTCTGGAAGGATGCGGAGGAGAAGTTGTTGAGGGCAGCGGTGACGTTGACAGCGACAGGTAAGAAGATGGTGCTCGGGCCAGCCGGGAGCAGCTCGGCATGAAGGAGGCTGCAGATGTCCACGACTACATGTCGAGTGACTCTGAGCCTCCGTGTGCACTGCTGCTCAGAGAGGTCCAGGAAGCTGAGCCTCGGTCTGTGGACCCTGTGGCGAGGGTAGTGCCCCCTGCGACGCATCTCTCTCTGCGGTTGCCCACCCTCCTGTTGTGCATGTGGATGTGTCACAGCACTGTGTTGTGGAGCTCCACGTGTCAGAGGTGGACGGCTTGGCCGGCGAGGCTGGTGATGCTGTTTGCCCTCTGAGGAGGTCATGACTGCAGCTACGGCGGCCCCCATCCAGAAGATGTACATCTGAGGGGGTCCGCAAGGTAGGTACGTGTCTCTGGACCCCAGGGTAAGTGTGCAAGCTGGTGAATTTGATTGTCAGGAGGAGGTTGGTGGAGGCCAAACTTTGTCCAAAGTGACAGAGTGGCCTCCTGCAATGAGTGAGGGTCTCCCCACCTGTCAAATGGACCTTTGCAGCTGCCACAGGCTGAACTGGGAGTGTTTCCCCCCCAGTATGAGAAACAGTCCCAGTTGTTCCTAAAATCCCACCCCTGCTGACATATTCCCTTAATCAGGTCTGCTAATGACCTGAAATGACAAGATAAATACTCTCAAGTGGCACCCCGCTGGCTTTAATTGCCTGCGGTAGTCCCACATGCGGGGGCTGCGCGCGCACGTCGGCGCGTCTGTGGGGAACCCGGAAGTGGGCGGGTTGGAGCTGGGCTCCCGACCCGCTCCGCGATTCCCCGATTTTCGGAGCCCCCCCCCGCCAGGAACGCGCCAGATAGCGGGTGCTAAAATGGAGCCCCTTAAATCTATGTCCTCTGGCTCTTGACCCTTCTGCCAATGGGAACAGTTTCTCTCTATCTACTCCATCTAGACCCCTCATGATTTTGAATACCTCTATCAAATATCCTCTCAACCTTCACTTCTGCACCTTTTCTAAGGCCTTGACATCCTTCCTAAAGTGTGGTGCCCAGAATTGAACACAATACTCCAGCTGAGACCTAACCAGAGTTTTATAAAGGCTTGGCATAACTTCCTTGCTTTTGTACTCTATGCCTTTAGTAATAAAGCTCAGGATCCCATATACTTTTTTAACGGCCTTCTCACCTTGTCCTGCCACCTTCAAAGATTTGTGTACATACGCTCCCAGGTCTATCTGTTCCTGCACCCCTTTTAAAATTGTGCCATTTAGTTGATATTGCCTCTCCTGATTCTTCCTACCAAAATGTATCACTTCACACTTCTCAGCGTTAAATTTCATCTGCCATGTGACTGCCCATTTCACTAGTCTACCTATGTCCTCCTGAAGTCTGTTACAAACCTCCACATTGTTTACCACATTTCCGAGTTTCATATCATCTGCAAACTTTGAAATGATGGTGGCCGCTTCTTAACTGCAAACAGTTACATTTTCAGATCTTTTAAAGGGTTATTATTGTTTTGGTGCAGGGGAGGCTGACAAAACATGTGGGCTGAAGGACAATTAATATTGACTCCTAATGTATAAGCATAAGTTCACACTTGGATCTATTTGTAGGATTTCCCCCCAAACAACTGCACACATTCCCACATAATATCACATTGCTGCGACCTAGCAGATGGTCATGTTTCATTTTTCATGAGATCCTGCTAAACAGGACAGAGAGGGGAGAAACAAAATTCCCTCATTTTAAGTAGAGGTGAGCATAAAAATGAACTCAGATTTCAACTCGGTGGGAATTGGGCAGGTGGGGGCTGAGGCGGGCAGCAAACCATCCTGATGTTGGCAGCGTAAGACCCGGGACATCTTAACTCCCGGGCTTTATCAATACGCTGTTGGTTAGTTTCCCACCCAAAACTGGCAGGAAGCTGCAGCTGGGAGCACAATGTGAAGTGGCAGGAGGCCCCCACTGGGGACCGATGGAATGGTCCCTGGCACTCGGGTAAGTTGGTGGGGGGGGGGGGGGTTTCAGAATGGGCTTGTGATCGGGGTGGGGCAAGAGTCCAGGGCAGGGGCGGCCTAAACTCCTGGTGAAGCTCTGCTCCTCCTGGCCCCACAAGAAAAGTAAAAAGACTTACTTTTTTGAGCCTCATCTGGCCCGACGACTCTTCCCGCTAGGTTGGTCTGTCCGCAGTAATGCCACAGCCGATTCCCCGCACATGCCCACAGTTAAAATAGCAGTTGGGCCCCAATGAGGTCATCTGAGCACGATCTGCATCTGATAAGTAGGACCTGTACTGGGGCCTTAGCTTTTTACCATGTATATTAATGACTTGCATGAAGGTATAGACAGTTGTATATAATGCAAGTGTGCTGATGCAACCACATTAGGAGGAACAGTAAGTTGTGATGATGGGAGAAGGAAGTTACAAAGGGACATAGACAGACTAAGTGAGTGGGCAAAACTATGGCAGATGGAGTTCAATGTGGGGAAATGTGAGATCATCTACTTTGGATCTGAGAAAGACAAATCGGAATATTTTCTTAATGCTGAGAAACTAGGAGCTGTCCATGTATGCATCACTAAAAACTAATGCATAGGTACAAAAAGTAATCAAAAGGCTAATGGAATGTTGGCCTTTATCTCAAGGGGCCTGGAATTTTTTTCAATTCTTCTTTTCCCCCTGTTAATACTTTTCTCCATTATTCTTGGTTTCTGCTGGCTTTGACACAGCACCCTGCAAAGAGGTGAGGATGGGTATTCCTTTTGAGGTTCTGAATGCTCTACATGATTGAACTTAGAGAGGCCAACAAATGCAGATGGAATGACCTCTGAAATAGTCCTGCTTGTCCGACATGGACGAGCCATAAATTTCCTCCAACTAAATATTGGGAAGACCGAAGCCATAGACTTTGGTCCCTGTCACAAATTCTATTCCCTAGCCACTGACTTCATCCCTCTCCCTGGCCACTGTCTGAGGCTGAACCAGACCGTTCACAATCGTGGCGTCCTATTTGACGCTGAGAGCGCTTCTGACCACATATCCACTCCATCACCAAGACCGTCTACTTCCACCTCTGTAATATCGCCTATCTCCGCCCCTTATCTGCTGCCTTTGTTACCTCCAGACATGACTATTCCGATGCTCTCCTGGCTGGCCTCCCATCTTCCACCTTCCATAAACTTGATCTCATCCTAACTTGCACCAAGTCCCATTCATCCATCACCCCTGTGCTCGCTGACCTATGTTGGCTCCTGGTCCGGCAACGCCTCGATTTAAAAATTCTCTTGCTTGTTTTCAAATCCTCCATGGCCTCGACCCTATCTCTGTAATCTCCTCCAATCCTACAACCCTCTGAGATCTCTGCCCTCCTCCAATTCTGGCCTCCTGTGTACCCTGATTTTAATTGCTCCACCATTGGCGGCCATGCCTTCAGCTGCCTAGGCCCTAAGTTCTGGAATTCCCTCCCTAAACCTCTCCTCCTTTAAGATGCTTCTTAAAATCTACCTCTTTGACCAAGCTTTTGGTCATCTGTCCTAATATCCCTTTATGTTGCTCAGTGTCAAATTTTGTTTGATAACACTCCTGTGAAGTACCTTGGGATGTTTTAATACGTTAAAGGCGCTATATAAACGCAAATTGTTGTTGTTTTAACTTTCCCAGAAGCCTTTTAATTTGCATGAACAATGCACAATTTTGTAAGCACTTAATTTTACAGGCTAATTTTCACTTAAATGATAAATAAGCATTGGTGACAGACTGTGATTCCCTAGGCAGTCACTGGATCCTGTTCAAGAATCAGTGCATGTCAAGACCTGTAATGGTTGTCAGCCTTGGCCCAGTTGTAGCAGTCTTGCCCCTGCATCAGTAGGCTGTGTATCCAGAGATGTGGTCATATAATCCAGGCAGACACTTCATTGCAGCACAGTGTAGGGGGTGGTGGTGTGTGTCAGCTTCGCCTCTGACTTCTGAGCGGTTCGAATCGCTCCCACTCCCTGGGTTCTAGACCTTGGACTTATTTGGGGGTTGTGACAAAGTGCAGCAGACAACTGGTTTTGGTGCAAGAAACTTTGACCTTTATTCAAGAGAGAAAATACAACACAACAATCTTAAAACTCTAATAAAATGGGGAACATTTTGGTACACACAAGGGAAATTACTGTAGTAAGATACCTCACCCCTCCCAATCCCACTGTACTAGCTAAGTTGGACTCTAAAGGGCCAGAGATAATGCTCACCAAATGAATCCTTGACAGTAATTCACCCAGAGGTAAGTCAGAAATAGATTGTAGAGTGGAAACTTTGCGGATCTTCGGTTTTCTCCCGAGTTGGTTTTCTTTGGTCGCGGTGGCTCAATATTACCCGGTTGGTTGGTGGTAATATTCGGTTGGTTGTTTTGTAAGGCCCTTGATGGTCACTGGGACTGTTGCTCTGGTTTCTTCTTGTGTGTCGGCCTGCTTCTAGAGCTGCTGACCTTCTCTGTGGGATTCCTTTCTGTCCCCCCCTCGCCTTGTTTAACTGTTGTCTCCCGAGCTGTCGAGCTCCTGTCTGAAAAACTGAACTCTTGAGAAAATGAGCCTTCAATTATACTAATTGAAGCCTCCTTATCTGCGTGCCAAATCTGACCTGGTTTATTGTAAGATTTTGGCTGGCTCGTTAAGATTAACTTGTTTATCAAATGTGTGAAGTGGTTTCAGGATGGTTTCAAGAGTTGTTGAGCTCTTGCTTGATTGTAGTCATTGTGCTCAGGTTTCGAGTTTCCTGACTGGGCTTGAGATTTCTATGGAGTGGGGTGATTTGATTTGTTTTATGCATGTTTTGGATGGGTCCTGTAATTTGGGTGGGGATTGCTCTTCCTTGGGTCTATTGTCTGAATGTAAATGTCTGGTAGGGGCTGAGTGAGGTCACACAGTTCCCCAGACAGTTTGATTAACTCCAATATTCAAACTGTCTATTACAGAGGTTGATCCCAATTCCTGTTGCAGCCTTTTTTTTTACAAGCCCAAACATGCCTTTTTTTAAAAATACCAAATCTTGGTTTTTGACCTTGAATCACCCTCTGTTAGGCCCAATATTTCATCACCCTGAAATGGTTAGAAAAGAGTCCAAAGTCCTTTTTCCTAAGGGTTTTTCTCCGAATTTTGGGGGATCTGTGAATTTTGAGAATCTGACAACAGGGAAAGTGCTGCATTATCAGAGGGTGCTGTCTTTCGGATGAGACGTTAAACTGAAGTCTTGTCTCCCCTCTTACATTAGCATAAAACATCCCATGGTACTATTTAAAGAAGAGCAGGGATTTCTTCCAGTGTTCTAGCCAACATTTATTCCATCAACCAACACCATCAAACAAAACAAATTATCTGGTTATTTACCTCATTGCTGTTCATGGGACCTTGCTGTGTGCAAATTGGCTGCTGAGTTTCCCTCCAATGCAACAGCGACTACACTTCAAAATATTTAATTGGCTGTGAAGCACAATGGGATGTCATGAGGCCATGAAAGGGCTATATAAAGCAAATTTATTCTTTCTTTAATAATCAGATTTTTATTAGTCTGATGAAGGTCAGGAATCCAATTAGATTCTGAATTGCTTTCCTGTTCCAAATGCCTAAATAAAAATGAGATGACACCTCTTCTGATATCAACGTTTGTTTTAAGTTCTTTTCTGCTCATTAAACTGTTACCTACTCAGGCACTGTAGCACATTAGTAGCCTGCAACCATGACAAGTTAGCTGAATCTGGCACCAGGTATTAAGTGAGAACATTTGATGGTGTGAACATGTATGGTCCTTTGTCTGCCTCAGTTTCCCCTGGAATTCAAGTATTAACTCTTTTAGTTTTCCCGGAATGCTAATAGTGTGGTTTAGAAAGGTCACTTTCCTACAGGTTGCGCTCTTGAAACAATTTTCAGTGGCAATACAACTATAAAAGCACCTATGCTAATCAATCTTTTCTTACCAAAAAATAACTGTATCATATCTTAATAGTCTGATCACTAATAGACTCATCCAGACTAGATTGGTTTTATCTGTAGGAGGCACTCAATGCTCAATGCAAGAATGTTGGGAATGATCATCCATAAATTATGTAAGGAGTATTTACCAAAGGTTATTACACAAATCTTTTTCCTTTTTCCTACCATTTCACATGGTAGAATTGGGTTGAAAATTTACCATTCTAGTCTAAGGTTATAGATACTTAAAAGGTAACTTGCTTTTGAACCATCTCACATTACTTAGTCCAAAGTATATTAACAGTTACACAAACCAAACCAATCTCAGTGGGGATGCAATACACTACCAGTGAGGTGATTAATTGCGAATTACTGTCTAATCAAAGATGAAGTTGGATATACAGATGTATTAGCTGATACTACTTTATTAACAAGGTTAAGCATTGAGAAGTAAGGAGGTAAGGACAGAATCTAAATTGTTACATTCACAACTTAGTTTGAGTGCATTGTAGTATCTCAGCATTAGCTGAATTTTACTTTAATGCAGTATAACAGTTATATTCAGTGTCCTAAATTACTGTACAGCTTAGTAAGGTTAAGTTACAGTTGTAATATAGAAACATAGAAAATAGGAGCAGGAGTAGGCCGTTCGGCCCTTCGAGCCTGCTCCGCCATTCAATATGATCATGGCTGATCCTCAATCTCAAAACCGTATTCCCGCTCTCTCCCCATACCCTTTGATGCCTTTTGTGTCTATAAATCTATCGAGGTCCTTCTTAAATATATTCAGTGACTTGGCCTCCACAGCCTTCTGTGGTAGAGAATTCCACAGGTTCACCACCCTCTGAGTGAAGAAATTTCTCCTCATCTCAGTCCTAAATGTCCTACCCCGTATCCTGAGACTGTAACTCCTCATTCTGGAACCCCCAGCCAGGGAAAACATCCTCCCTGCATCCAGTCTGTCTCGCCCTGTCAGAATTTTATATGTTTCAATGAGATCCCCTCTTATTCTTCTAACCCGAGTGAATACAGGCCGAGTTGACCCAATCTCTCCTCATGTGACAGTCCTGCCATCCCAGGAATCAGTCTGGTGAACCTTCGCTGCACTCCCTCTATGGCAAGTATATCCTTTCTTAGGTAAGGAGACCAAAACTGCACACAATACCCCAGGTGTGGTCTCAACAAGGCCCTGTATAACTGCAGTAAGACATCCTTGCTCCTGTACTCAAATCCTCTTGCAATGAAGGCTAACACGCCATTCGCCTTCCCAACTGCTTGCTGCACCTACATGTTTGCTTTCAGTGACTGGTGTACAAGGACATCCAGGTCCCTTTGTATATCAACATTCGCCAATCTATCACCATTTAAATAATACTCTGCCTTTCTGCTTTTCCTTCTGAAGTGGATAACTTCACATTTATCCACATTATTCTGCATCTGCCATGTATTTGCCCACTCACTCAACTTGTCTAAATCGCCTTGAAGCCTCTTTGCAACCTCCTCACAACTCATGGTCCCACCTGGTTTTGTGTCGTCAGCAAACTTGGAAATATTACATTTGATTCCCTCATCCAAATCATTGATATATATTGTGAATAGCTGGGGCCCAAGCATTGATCCTTGCGGTACCCCACTAGTCATCGCCTGCCACCCCGAAAAAGACCCATTTATTCCTACTCTCTGTTTCCTGTCTGTTAACCAATTTTCAATCCATGCCAGTATATCACCACCAATGCCATGTGCTTTAATTTTGCACACTAACTTCTTATGTGGGACTTTATCAAAGGCCTTCTGAAAATCCAAATAAACCACATCCACTGGTTCTCCCTTATCTACTCTACCAGTTACATCCTCAAAAAACTCCAGTAGCTTTGTCAAACATGATTTCCCTTTCATAAATTCATGTTGACTTTGTCTAATCCTGTTGTATTCAATGAATCCCTGGTAAACTTCTGGCCAGGCTATTCCACTATCCTCTTATAGGCCCAGTCATACAATCTTGTCTGATTAGTAGATCTGAGGTAGCATTGGTTATTTGACTTCCTCTTGAATGCTGGACACCACCTCTGGATATGGCTTAGGCAAATCTTTATCCACGGTCATTGTTTTCTTTCTTTGCTTATTTTCCTCTGTTCCTAGCTTAACTAACCTTGCACATATGTTATCTCTCTGGTTATATGGTCACTGTATAAACTATCCATTCTCAGAGAATTCAGAGTGTATTCTCCTCAACAGCAGATTTATAGACGGAAGTGCACTCGAGCTGTTTTTTAACTTAACAATATTATATTGGTGGGATTGTTCTCCTTAGAGCAGAGCAGAAAAGATTAAGGGGAGATTTAATACAGATGTTCAAAATTATGAAGGATTTTGATAGAGTAAATAGGGAGAAACTTTCCACTGGCAGCAGGGTTGATAACCAGAGGACACAGAATTAAGATAATTGGCAAAAGAACCAGAGGGGAGATGAGAAGAATTTTTGTTTACTCAGTGAGTTGTTATGATCAGGAATGCACTGATTGAAAAAGGTTGGGGGAGCAAATTCAATAGTGACTTTCAAAAAGGAATTGGACATATACTTGAAAAGGAAAATATTGCAGAACTATGGGGAAAGAGCAAGGGAGTTGGACTAATTAGATAGCTCATTCAAAGAGCTGGCACAAGCATGATGGGCCAAATGGCCTCCTTCTGTGCTGTATGATTCTATAATTGCAAGAACTGGCCCAATTTTCCTCTGTGCACGTTCATTGTATATTCATGGTTAGTGCTCTCTGAAAGCAGCCCACCTCTGGGGTTGGAAAATCAAGGGCTGCTGCAGCAGCTGAAAGGGTTCAGGCAGCCATTTTGTGTCAAATAACATAGTTCAATATCTCACGCTGGTGCCTCTTCAGATGCTGAGCTCACAAATTGGAAGATACTTCATTTGATATATTACCATCTGTAGGCTGGTAAAGGAGGACCCAGCTTTTGGGCCCGATGGGAAGCAGGCCTAGGAAGATCATGATCTGGGCTTGTGGAAGGGCGTGGCCTTGACATTGAGTATCACGTCATTCCCATTAAAGAATGCCTTCTGAAACCTGGGTTGCATTCCATGTGATAGCACACAGGGAGCTTTTGCACTCGCTGCTTTCTTCTTCTTGGGGAAAGGGCCCATAACTAAAGACAAGGATGTATCACCTCAATTCCCCAAGGATCCTGTTGCAAATCATCAGTCAGCACTCAGAACGTTCTGGCACTCTCGGAAAAGGAGAGTAAAAGTGAATTGATACACAAGGGTAGACAAGAAGGGGAGGCACAGTGCTCTTAAACAGTAGGAAGGTTGTCAGATTTGTCACTGTTGAATTTGTGCAGAGTGATGTTGGACAGGGTGGAGAATGCCTGTGCGAAATGAGTAGCAGAATAATTTCCAAATGGCGGGCTTGGAATTTGTGGAAGAGAGTTCAATGTCAGCAAGCAGCTGCGTTGAGCTTGTTTCTAAGAGAGACTGCGATGACAGGACTATTTTGTCAGTGGGCTTAGAGATGTTCATGTAGCTGTCTGGTAGGCAGCATAACTCAGATGCTGCTTCATGAGGGAAGCACAACCTTCTCAACCAGCCGAGGGTCACAGTGAATTAAACTAGCTGGGCCTACAGACAGGGGGGGCATGAATACTGGTACGCAGAGACTCCCATTGGTGTCTGTTCAGCCTGGCATCTCTGTGGTAGTCCCTCTGGTCCCTCCGATCTTCCTCCTCAAAACAGATTAACAGGTGGAGGAATAAAGAAACTGGCAGCATGCAAATGAGGCCTGTGTCTCAAAATGGCTCAGTCTCGCGTTATGTGCTTAAAACTAAAATTAGTCCCGTGATGTGCAGCTGTTCAATGCACAGTTTTCTAAACAGGTACTTTCCAGTAAGTACCACTGTGTGCCAACGCTGCTTCTGCAGTAAAAATTTAAACTTTTCACCTCAATTTCAGATCTCGTGGTATAAACAGAATACACATGGGACTTTGTTTAATAAAAATAAACCACTCGTGAAACAGCTTAATGGTCAATAAACTGTTATGTTCTGTTGTGCTTTCTAGATACAGCAACTAAAACTGGTTTTAGGTGAGATAGTTGCTGGTATATTATCACATAGAGCATTGTCTGTTCCAGCGTTTGATAACCAGCATTAACTTTATTTTTCTATGATTACATGAGCAGCAACACCCTCGAATGCTCTGTGAAATAAGTCAAAATAAACAAACATGCAAATGACTACCGATGTGGTGTCACACAGCTTTGTATTTAGATCTGTTCCACATGTGAACTGTATGATGCAAGGCATTAAATTACTTTTTGTTGTGTTTCTACTCATGAGGGTAGAACTGTACTTTACTTGCCTAAGTTTCCGAATATTTGAATTTGATGGGTCGGGTCATTTGCATGTTCCCAGTCACATCCCCGGGCAATGTCGGCTACTTTCTTAAAGAAGCCACATATTGCTGAACCTTGGATCAATGCACATCCTATAGCCTGAAATTACAGTCTGGATTTTATGATGCTCTGTCAGTGGCACAAATACTTGCTAGAGCAGGCATTAGGCTGTAAAATTGGGTGCATAAGGCAAGCACAAGCCTCACTTGTATGGAATAATTAAATGAGATCCCTCACCAAACTTCTCAAGTTTTGGTGAACTCTGCTCCCAGCACTCATCTTTCCTATGTACGATGGTTTGGCCTGCTTTTGTTTAATTGTTAAAACAGTGTTGCTGTTATTGGAGTTGATCGTGATTTTTTTTGGGCAGTGAGCATTTATCTACTTTTGCATTTAGATAACTTTTTTTATTGGCTGTGCCTTTCTCCATTATTACAAAACCCTTCACTTTTCCAGGCAAGACTTTGTTGCAGTCTTTTTAGTTGCTGCTGCATCACAACTTGCAGTTAATAAAGTTGTAAGGATGGTACTCCCTTTGGGCGTTCCAATTATGCTGTATGAAATAGCTGAATAGGATGATTTCATGAGGCAACAAAACCTTACGATGCCTCAGGCGATATGCATTAATATTCAAGGACCCATATTTATAGACTGCGCTGCTTCTACTACATATGATGTGGAGATGCCGGTGATGGACTGGGGTTGACAATTGTAAACAATTTTACAACACCAAGTTATAGTCCAACAAATTTATTTTAAATTCCACAAGCTTTCGGAGGCTTCCTCCTTCCTCAGGTGAACGGTGTGGAAAAAAACGGTGTGGTTTTTTTCCACACCGTTCACCTGAGGAAGGAGGAAGCCTCCGAAAGCTTGTGGAATTTAAAATAAATTTGTTGGACTATAACTTGGTGTTGTAAAATTGTTTACAATCTACTACATATGTCAGAGGAGATTTGTCTTAACAGTCTGAGTACATAATCAAAGCTGGCACTTCAATGCAGTACTGAGGGAGTGCCACATTGTCAAAGGTGTTGTCCTTTTTTTTTATTCGTTCACGGGATGTGGGCGTCGCTGGCGAGGCCAGCATTTATTGCCCATCCCTAATTGCCCTCGAGAAGGTGGTGGTGAGCCGCCTTCTTGAACCGCTGCAGTCCGTGTGGTGACGGTTCTCCCACAATGCTGTTAGGAAGGGAGTTCCAGGATTTTGACCCAGCGACAATGAAGGAACGGCGATATATTTCCAAGTCGGGATGGTGTGTGACTCGGAGGGGAACGTGCAGGTGGTGTTGTTCCCATGTGCCTGCTGCTCTTGTCCTTCTAGGTGGTAGAGGTCGCGGGTTTGGGAGATGCTGTCGAAGAAGCCTTGGCGAGTTGCTGCAGTGCATCCTGTGGATGGTGCACACTGCAGCCACAGTGCGCCGGTGGTGAAGGGAGTGAATGTTTAGGGTGGTGGATGGGGTGCCAATCAAGCGGGCTGCTTTATCTTGGATGATGTCGAGCTTCTTGAGTGTTGTTGGAGCTGCACTCATCCAGGCAAGTGGAGAGTATTCCATCACACTCCTGACTTGTGCCTTGTAGATGGTGGAAAGGCTTTGGGGAGTCAGGAGGTGAGTCACTCGCCGCAGAATACCCAGCCTCTGACCTGCTCTCGTAGCCACAGTATTTATATGGCTGGTCCAGTTAAGTTTCTGGTCAATGGTGACCCCCAGGATGTTGATGGTGGGGGATTCGGCGATGGTAATGCCATTGAATGTCAAGGGGAGGTGGTTAGACTCTCTCTTGTTGGAGATGGTCATTGCCTGGCACTTGTCTGGCGCGAATGTTACTTGCCACTTATGAGCCCAAGCCTGGATGTTGTCCAGGTCTTGCTGCATGCGGGCTCGGACTGCTTCATTATTTGAGGGGTTGCGAATGGAACTGAACACTGTGCAGTCATCAGCGAACATCCCCATTTCTGACCTTATGATGGAGGGAAGGTCATTGATGAAGCAGCTGAAGATGGTTGGGCCAAGGACACTGCCCTGAGGAACTCCTGCAGCAATGTCCTGGGGCTGAGATGATTGGCCTCCAACAACCACTACCATCTTCCTTTGTGCTAGGTATGACTCCAGCCACTGGAGAGTTTTCCCCCTGATTCCCATTGACTTCAATTTTACTAGGGCTCCATGGTGCCACACTCGGTCAAATGCTGCCTTGATGTCAAGGGCAGTCACTCTCACCTCACCTCTGGAATTCAGCTCTTTTGTCCATGTTTGGACCAAGGCTGTAATGAGGTCTGGAGCCGAGTGGTCCTGGCGGAACCCAAACTGAGCATCGGTGAGCAGGTTATTGGTGAGTAAGTGCCGCTTGATAGCACTGTCGACGACACCTTCCATCACTTTGCTGATGATTGAGAGTAGACTGATGGGGCGGTAATTGGCCGGATTGGATTTGTCCTGCTTTTTGTGGACAGGACATACCTGGGCAATTTTCCACATTGTCGGGTAGATGCCAGTGTTGTAGCTGAACTGGAACAGCTTGGCTCGAGGCGCAGCTAGTTCTGGAGCACATGTCTTCAGCACTACAGCTGGGATGTTGTCGGGGCCCATGGCCTTTGCTGTATCCAGTGCACTCAGCTGTTTCTTGATATCACGTGGAGTGAATCGAATTGGCTGAAGACTGGCTTCTGTGATGGTGGGGATATCGGGAGGAGGCCGAGATGGATCATCCACTCGGCACTTCTGGCTGAAGATGGTTGCAAACGCTTCAGCCTTGTCTTTTGCACTCACGTGCTGGACTCCGCCATCATTGAGGATGGGGATGTTTGAAGAGCCTCCTCCTCCTGTTAGTTGTTTAATTGTCCACCACCATTCACGACTGGATGTGGCAGGACTGCAGAGCTTTGATCTGATCCGTTGGTTGTGGAATCGCTTAGCTCTGTCTATAGCATGTTGCTTCCGCTGTTTAGCATGCATGTAGTCCTGAGTTGTAGCTTCACCAGGTTGGCACCTCATGTTTAGGTACACCTGGTGCTGCTCCTGGCATGCTCTTCTACACTCCTCATTGAACCAGGGTTGATCCCCTGGCTTGTTGGTAATGGTAGAGTGAGGAATATGCCGGGCCATGAGGTTACAGATTGTGCTGGAATACAATTCTGCTGCTGCTGATGGCCCACAGTGCCTCATGGATGCCCAGTTTTGAGCTGCTAGATCTGTTCTGAATCTATGCCATTTAGCACGGTGGTAGTGCCACACAACACATTGGATGGTGTCCTCAGTGCGAAGACGGGACTTCATCTCCACAAGGACTGTGTGGTGGTCACTCCTACCATTACTGTCATGGACAGATGCATTTGCGACAGGTAGATTGGTGAGGATGAGGTCAAGTAAGTTTTTCCCTCTTGTTGGTTCGCTCACCACCTGCCGCAGGCCCAGTCTAGCAGCTATGTCCTTCAGGACTCGGCCAGCTCGGTCAGTAGTGGTGCTACCGAGCCACTCTTGGTGATGGACATTGAAGTCCCCCACCCAGAGTACATTTTGTGCCCTTGCTACCCTCAGTGCTTCCTCCAAGTGGTGCTCAATATGGAGGAGGACTGATTCATCAGCTGAGGGAGGACGGTAGGTGGTAATCAGCAGGAGGTTTCCTTGCCCATGTTTGACCTGATGCCATGAGATTTCATGGGGTCCAGAGTCAATGTTGAGGACTCCCAGGACCACTCCTTCCTGACTGTATATCACTGTACCGCCACCTCTGGTGGGTCTGTCCTGCCGGTGGGACAGGACATACCCAGGGATGGTGATGGAAGAGTCTGGGACATTGGCTGAAAGGTATGATTCTGTAAGTATGGCTATGTCAGGCTGTTGCTTGACTAGTCTGTGGGACAGCTCTCCCAATTTTGGCACAAGTCCCCAGATGTTAGTAAGGAGGACCTTGCAGGGTCGACTGGGCTTGGTGT
Source organism: Heptranchias perlo (assembly GCF_035084215.1). Taxonomy (NCBI): domain Eukaryota; kingdom Metazoa; phylum Chordata; class Chondrichthyes; order Hexanchiformes; family Hexanchidae; genus Heptranchias; species Heptranchias perlo. The sequence continues at coordinate 58,251,641 of NC_090331.1, forward strand.
TTTGCCGTTGTCGTGTCCGGTGCCTAGTGGTCCGATGCCGGGTGGTCCGTCCGGTTTTATTCTTATTATGACTTTTCGTAGCGAGATTTTACAACTGAGTGGCTTGCTAGGCCATTTCAGAGGGCAATTAAGAATCAACCACATTGCTGTGGGTCTGGAGTCACATATAGGCCAGACCGGGTAAGGACGGCAGGTTTTCCTTCCCTAAAGGACATTTGTCCTTTAACCAACACCATCAGATTTTCCAGTCAAATAGGATGTTAAAACAAGGCCCCATCTACCTGTTCAGGTGATTATAAAAGATCTCATGACACTATTGGAAGAAGAGCAGGAGAACTTTCCCAGTTTCCTAGCCAGCATTTGTCCTTTAACCAACACCATCAGATTTTCCAGTCATTCACTCATTGCTGTTTGTGGGACATTGCTGCAACAAATGCAGCAACCAATTTGCACATAACAACAATAACTGTACTTCAAACGTAATTAATTGACTGTTAAGGGCACGGGACACCCTGAGCTTTATATAAGTTCTTTCTATATCTCCTTATTCCCTCACTTCATTCCCACACACACTGCAGGATTGTAGCATAACACAGTACATTCGTTTTTCCTCTAAAGACGCTTCAAGGCTGCCTTATTGGCAACATTGTACAATATCTTCTACACGTAGGTGTCCAACAGGAGTAGGTCATAGAACCTGTGGCCGGCCTCAACCAAGCAACTCAGAGCACTCTGCATCACCCGCTCGTACTTTGGAAAAAACAATATGGCTGTACCCACGCCAAGGAGAGAGGGTGATCAATTAGTGAAGCTGCATGAGGGAGCACTTGGTAAGGTACAGAGCATGAGTGAGGTGGAGCAAGTGTAGGTTCAATTGCAGCAGAAGCAAATTGCTGGCCAGAAAATCAGCTCAAGGGCTCCTTCAGTTACTGAACCCAGGGATTTGAACTTCACAGAGTCTGCCCACAAATGCAGGTTGGTAGCTCATCATCAGTTTATGGAGTCATGTGAGAGTGTGCCAATCAGTTTGTACAATTTGGGGGCATCTGAAGAATCCACAAAACTCTTCTAAATATTGCTAAAGACTGCTTCGTTACCAGTGTCAAGCAGAATCTGAGGTAGCTGCCACCAACTGGTTAAAAATCTCAGGTCTACTCTAGATATTCACTTGGGTTCAGCATTGCTGGTCACTTTCATAAACTGTTCCCATGTCTTACATACAGGACTGTGCACAAATTGCCCAACATCTAATCATATAATGGTGTAATCTGAAGGCATAACAATCATGCCCCCTTACAATCTGAGCTGTATATCAAAGAATAGAAATTCGTTAAGGCCTGTTTCTGGGTGCATAACTGGTGATGCGCTACCAGCACGTGCCCAAACCAAGAGGCTAATGGGTCAGCAGAAATTGGGACTCAGGCCTCATTGTAATAATAGGAATGAGCTGCCGGCACGTGTCATGCCTCCAGTAGCAAGTCGCCCGATGGCGGGTGTCGAATTTGGGCCTGCTGCTATCTTTTGGCCAACAAAACCTCAACAGATGAGTCAGAAAATCTGGAGGCCCTGAACACTGGAGTAACGGCCTCCGACATCCTTCCTTGACTGATCGTCCTCCAAATTCTGTCACCCAAATAATGCCTGGCCTGTCCCTTTAAGCTGTGCAGCCACTTTAATGCTAGAGGAATGTTGGAATTGCTTTTTTCTCCTTCCCTGCCCCCAAGAGGTGAGCTCCTAATAGAGGGTGTTAATAACACTGAGAATAGCACCCACAATATTAAAATTAAGTTGACCCAGGAAAATGTGATGACATCAGAGCAGGGTTACATTGATGCACTTCAAGCGGCAAATCTGCTACGTAGGAAAATCCAGTCCTTTGAGTGAAAGGATTTCCAACAGCAACTGTACAATTTGTCCTCACTTTGCAGTAGATTAATTTCATATATTTCCTTTCCTTGAATCAGTCATGAATCTAACATGAGCCTGAATAAATACTGTATTACTGAACAAAAAGATCCACGCGTTAGTTTGGACAATATTTTACTGGAATCGTGGACATTGCACAACCAAGTCTGGAAAGTAAAACAATATGCAGTTTTGACTTGACTTGCAATGTAGCTTTATGACCTGCTTATATTGATGCAATATTATACACTAATAGAGAAATTAATAATTCACAATTTTTTTGTAGGTATTCCTGAGGGGCAAAGTTGTGGGAGAGATTGTACAGAAGAGAGAAATAACCAGTGGCTTGGTGTCAGTTTGTCAAGACAACCAAAGAAAGATGGTTACATATTGGTATATATACATTAGCAAATTCATTAGAATACCAGATTAATTATAATAATGTGTTTTACCTCAAAATGTTTCACTTATTTTAAAGGCCTGTGCACATCGTTGGAAAAATATATTCTACATAATGGTTGACAAACAACCACTTGGGTTGTGTTTTAAAATTCCAAGTGACTTGCAGCCTTCTCGAGATTTACCACTGATACCATGTTTTAAAGGTAAGAAAATGACCCAAAGATTTTCTTTTCAACAGATTCTTTGCCATAAGTCGCTCTTTTAGAAATTAAGCCTTTTAATGACAGGTCAGTGTTGTCTCCTAGAGCTATTCTCAATGTTATTTGGTAAAACAACCATTATAGGAACATCATTGGTGACTTTTTTGGAATTACTTTAGTGGCAACAGGTAGGTACTGATTATCTAATGAGGACCTGACTAAAGCAGATGCAAGGGTATCATTTTATATTGCTAGGTTTATAATGTTTGGAAGGGATAGAAAAAATAAATTGTGGGAGGGATAACATTGCTAGCAAGAAATAATCTGAAAGTTATCAACAGAGAATATTTATCTTAAAGGACCTGAATTGCCTTGGGTAGAAATCTGTCACACAAAGGGAAGGTGGATAACATCAGTGCACCAGCCCTGAAATTGCATGGGCCTGCAATTCCAGCAATTAAGCCAGGGTTGTGCCTAATAGGAAGCTCTGCAGCTGATCCCAGTGGACTTTCCCAGGTTAAGGAGGAGGCTCCCTATCTCGCATGCTCATGAAAGGTGCCACAATACTAGGGATGCACCTGCCTGCCCCAAAATGACTGCCCCCCCCCCCCCCCCCCACCACAGAAGATTGCAGCTTGCTGGGGACCCATAATAAGAAGGCCCCACAAAATCCCCAGTGTCGGGCCTTGACCCAGCATATCCAGGACCCGGCCCAGTTTCTGGCCTTTCCAACACTCCGCTGCTGTAGTTACGATGGGAGTGCGCCAGAAGGATTGTGCATTTTTGGACCTGCAAATACTGAAATAAAAAATAATTAGGAACAGGAGGATGATATTTCTAGAGGACTTTAATTGTCCTAGACAGGTTTAGGCCGTCGTGAGACAAGTTAGTTTTACCCTACTGATGATGTGTTGTTGCAATGGTAATCCTGCTGGTTAGCCCTGGTCATTCTTCTGGGTCCTTCAAATAATGCAAGCATCATGGACTGCTGCATAATGTTGCATGACTTATTGGGAATAATCCTGTGATCTGGCACTCTTAAAGAGGACATCTAGGAAATTGCAGGCCCAAGATTTCTGGAGATGTAAGCTCCTCTTCCCACTGTGATTGCCTAATCACCTTATGGAATATTGTCCACTTGATGGACTGGATTTTGGGCGATCACTACTCATTTTATTATCTCATCATAATACTTAACTGAAAAAGGGACAAGGACATGCAAAATATTTCATTTTTGGATGACAGTGAAATGAAATTCTTTTTCTCTCATTAGAAAGACAATGGAGATATGATTATGATAATGGATTATGTCAGGCTGGGATTGCCAGTTTTCTGACTGAGGTGAGTGGTGGTTACTTCTTACATAATATTTTTGTTTTCTTAATGAATATGTTTTGTTTTATTCATTCATGGGATGTGGGCATCGCTGGCAAGGCCAGCATTTATTGCCCATCCCTAATTGCATAACATTAATAATGCTTTTCTGTGTTACAGGATTTAATTATAATAGGAGCTCCCGGATCGCATCACTGGACTGGAACTGTTGCAGTCAAAAACGAAAAGACTAATTCTTTGCTTTTCTATAGTGATGATGACAATATAGTTAAATATGGAAGCTACCTAGGTATGACTTGGGTGTGACTTATAGAATTTGGTACGGTTTTTAGTTGCATGTTGGTTTACACAATTACAAAGGAACAATAGGGTAAACTTTGCAAGGTGCTTGCTGCCAGTTGGACCTCGCACATGAGGGCAGATCGGAACACCTATATAATTTCACCTATAGAATTCAGCGGCAAAAATTAGTGGATAGAGCCCCCAAAATTTTCTGTAGGCTGCATGCAAGGCCCCACCGGGGTGTAGAATTCTATGAAAATGGAGGGCATCGCACTGTAGCTGCTGCCTCCTCTGAATGCTCCTGACTGTCCCCTATCTGTCCAGCTCCTCATCTGCCTTCCATCTATTCATGCCCTCCACCTTTCCCATTCTCTAGTTTCTCCTCCATCTCACCTTCAGCCCTCTCATCTCAGCGATAAAACCCACCCACTGCTATCTTAATCCCCTTCCATCCCAGCTCTTGACCACCCAAATTCACCTCCACTGTTTTTTGTGTGGCTATTTTTACAAGCTCTTGCATTATGGAGGAAGAAAGAAAGAGGGTGCTGCTCAAGGTACAGAGAGCGTAGCAAACATTTTCATTATTTTCTCCATGTACATCAAAAGCAGCAGCAGAGGGCCCTAGATTTTGCTCACATTGCAGAATTTCCTACGGTCCAGGATGTCATAGATTGCACACGTGTTGCTCGGCATGCTCCTGTCTACAATAGTGCAGCTTACAACTGCAAGGGCTTCCATTCTGTCGATGTGCAGCTAGTTTATGACTATTGCACAGGATCATATAGGTCAATGCTTTCTTGTAGATGCCATCATGCTTTTATCTTTCACCACTCCTCCATCTGTCCCATTGTTGACACTGGACAGAAAATGCACAGTTGGCTCATTGGAGACCAGGACAACTGACTGCAGGCCTGCCTTATGACACAGCTGCTGAACACAGTTCGTTGAAGTCCATGCTTCTATGGGAGTCATCAGCATGCACACCATGTGAATCTTGAATTATGGATTCTGATGCCTTGATACAGCTGGGGGTTTTCTCTAATACAGCCCAGCTATAATAATTGCTGTCTACCAGAACTGGGATGAATAATGAACTCTTCACATAATGACCCCAGCCCCACTGCATTAACCATCCTGCCAAACATTTTCCCAAGTGCCTGAAATATGTTCACCCCCTACCACACGCAAATACAAAAATCATTGAAGGTGGCAGGACAAGTTGATTAGGCCATTAACAAAGCATACCAGGAACCTTCACTTTATAAATAGAGGCATAGAGTACAAAAGCAAGAAAGTTATGCTCAACCTGGTAGTGTTAGGAGGATGCAGGGGTCTGGGAACAATGGGAGGGGGTGGGAAGAATGGAGAGTTATTTTGAGTAACGTGGGAGCTTTAAATAACTGAAATATGGCTCCGGCTGAATGCTGGGAAAACTTTTTCGGGGGACCCTGCTGTCTCTGAGGAAAGGCCTATAGCTTCATTCCTAAATATTATCTAGCGGCCGGTTTACATTTTTTGAAGTGTTTGCTGTGCACATACTATCTTAGTCCACCATGGACTTCAAGACACATTTCATTACAGTGCTGAGAGGGTGCTGCATTGTCAGAGGTGCTGTTTTTCAGATGAGACATTAAACCAAGGCCCTGTCTGCCTGCTCAGGTGGATGTAAATGACCACATGCCACTATTTGTAGAACAGGGAATTCCCCCAATGTCCTGGCCAGCATTCCACCATTAGCACCACCAAATGAAAAATGGATTATCTGGTCATTCATTCATTTGCTGTTCATGAGACTTTGCTGTCGTATTAGCCTAAAAAAAGATAATTCAGAAGTAATCCATTGGTTGTAAAGTACTTTGGGATTCCTGAGGACCTAAGACCCTGTGCATATGCAAGTTTTCCTTCGCTGTAGGAATGGGTGACCCAGGTTGCTGAGATCTGAAGTTAAAACCATATGGTTAGCTTGGTTGCATCCACTTGTGCACATGGAGGATTGGAAGCAGGATGTACTTTGCAATGCTTGCAGTAAAAAACTTCTTAAAACATAGCTGCCTATGGCAAGCTGCATAAAATGATTTACACCTTAAAGGTCAGCCAGCACCAGAACTGCTAGCACGAGATATCCTGCCCCAGCCTCTATGCATTTGCAATGCATCATGGGTTAAGCATCAGGGATGCTAAGAAATTGTATTAATGAACTGACCTCATATTATTGGGTGAGATTTTTTTTTTATTCGTTCATGGAATGTGGGCGTCGCTGGCGAGGCCAGCATTTATTGCCCATCCCTAATTGCCCTTAAGAAGGTGGTGGTGAGCCGCCTTCTTGAACTGCTGCAGTCCGTGTGGTAAACGTTCTCCCACAGTGCTGTTAGGTAGGGAGTTCTAGTATTATGACCCAACGATGATGAAGGAACAGCGATATATTTCCAAGTCGGTATGGTGTGTGACTTGGAAGGGAACACGCAAGTTGTTCCCATGTGCCTGCTGCCCTTGTCCTTCTAGGTGGTAGAGGTCGCGGGTTTGGGAGGTGCTGTCAAAGAAGCCTTGTCAGGTTGCTGCAGTGCATCCTGCAGATGGTACACACTGCAGCCACGGTGCATCGGTGGTGAAGGGAGTGAATGTTTATGGTGGTAGATGGGGTGCCAATCAAGCGGACTGCTTTGTCCTGGATGTTGTCGAGCTTCTTGAGTGTTGTTGGAGCTGCATTCATCCAGGCAAGTGGAGAGTATTCCATCACACTCCTGATTTGTGCCTTGTAGTTGGTGGTAAGGCTTTGGGGAGTCAGGAGGTGAGTCACTTGCTGCAGAATACCCAGCCTCTGACCTGCTCTTGTAGCCACAGTATTTATGTGGCTGGTCCAGTTAAGTTTCTGGTCAATGGTGACCCCCAGGATGTTGATGGTGATGGATTCGGCGTTGGTAATGCCGTTGAATGTCAAGGGCAGGTGATTAGACTTTCTCTTGTTGGAGATGGTCATTGCCTGGCACTTGTCTGGCTCGAATGTTACTTGCCACTTATCAGCCTAAGCCTGGATGTTGTCCAGGTCTTGCTGCATACAGGCATGACTGCTTCATTATCTGAGGGGTTGCGAATGGAACTGAACACTGTGCAATCATCAACGAACATCCCCATTTCTGACCTTATGATGGAGGGAAGGTCATTGAAGCAGCTGAAGATGGTTGGTCCTTTTGGACACTGCCCTGAGGAACTTCTGCAGTGATGTCCTGGGGCTGAGATGATTGGCCTCCACCAACCACTACCATCTTCCTTTGTGCTAGGTATGACTCCAGCCATTGGAGAGTTTCCCCCCAATTCCCATTGACATCAATTTTACTAGGGCTCCTTGGTGCCACGCTTGGTCAAATGCTGCCTTGACAGTCACTCTCACCTCACCTCTGGAATTCAGCTCTTTTGTCCGTGTTTGGACCAAGGTTGTAATGAGGTCTGGAGCCGAGTGGTCCCGGCGGAACCCAAATTGAGCATCGGTGAGCAGGTTATTGGTGAGGAAGTGCCGTTTGATAGCACTGTTGACGACACTTTCCATCACTTTGCTGATGACTGAGAGTAGACTGATGGGGCGGTAATTGGCCGGATTGGATTTGTCCTGCTTTTTGTGGAAAGGACATACCTGGGCAATTTTTCACATTGTCGGGTAGATGCCAGTGTTGTAGCTGTACTGGAACAGTTTGGCTAGAGGCACGGCTCGTTCTGGAGCACTAACAGATGAATCCCAAGATCAATCTCTTGGGGCGCAATTGCAGCACCATTGAGGCAACTCTGAGTAAGTTTAGAATTGGTTAATTTTTTTATGGGTTTCTTGTATTATAAATATTACTTTTGCAAGTAAATTTTCAGTTGCAGAAAAATTCAAAATTACTGCAAGTTTTTGGAACAATTTGATTGGTTCAGCTTCTTCTGAACCAGTAGGTTTTGCTGACTGCTCAAGCTTGATTGATTGTTTTCATATGCCCTTAGTTTCTAATTGGAAATTAATCTTCCAACTTGCCTTGTGTTTATCTACCTTCCATAACTGTTCAGTTATGATCTGTTGCTATTTCATGAATACATAATTTTAGCCAAAATGTTACAAGTGTAACATCGTAATTTAATGCCTGAGATGTGATGGACACTGGGTGCATGTGCTATCAACATTTTTATTATTTTCCAGGTTATGCTGTTAGTGCAGGACACTTTACTTCCCCATACAGCACAGAAATTGTGGGAGGGGCACCCCAACAGGAACTGACTGGTGAAGTAAGAATTTTATTGTTGAAAAGATCCTTCATGTGCAATGTCTAGTTCTTCTCCATTCTACTCTGCAATTATAACAATGACATAAATAACTGGTATTTGAATGTTCTCAAATTTCATATATGATACATACAGTTTTAAGTATGTTATTTTTACTTCCTCAAATTAGTCCTCTGTGCCCCTCCTATATTCAGTTGGGAGGGCTGAAACATCCAAAAGGGAGACATTCTAGTAGATGTGGTCAATAATCACTTTAGTTAATTCACCAGAAAGCATATCTGCTTGGTGCAAGAAAGCCCCTCTTCATCCACCTCCACGCACACCCCGCCGCCCCCCCCCCCCCGCCCAAATCAGTCAGTTATTTTCCTACAGAATTTTTTAATAGGTCTTCATGGTGTGGTATTTTTTAAATTTTAAAATAAAGCCTCGACAAGTTAATGCTTGGATTTAATTTTCAGTGGTTTTTATGGGTTCTGTTAATTTTGGTTATTTGAATCTCCTTACTTTAATTACTTTTCAATGCCATTTAGTATGAAAGTCCCAGAATGAGTTGATGTGCTCTTCATGCCAATATTTGAGAGCTCCACTGGGGAAAGTTGTCATTCAAATTTATTATAAGCCTGTCAGGCATGAGCAATAGACAGAGGTTGGTATTTGATGAGGGCAGTATATAAGGAGGAGGAGGTACTCAGTATGTCAAGAATTTCATAATCAATTTTCATTGATACTAGGTCTGAGATGTTATTAACAAACAAAAATTTAAAATAAGTTAACTTTTCTCTCGCGACTGTCTCCCTGCTTGTTTTCTACAATTTAATTTGTGTGTGTTGTTTGTGGGCACTTTGGGCTCGATATTAGCAGGGCGGCGGGTTCTCAGCGGGGGGTCGACTGGGCGCGTGGGTAACGTGCCCGGTGCAATCAGTGTGCTCCGCACGCAATCGCAGGCTAATTGGAGCCACTTACCTTTGCTTCCGGGTTTCCCGCTGGTAAGCTGCGCGGCGGGCAGACTGCGCATGCACAGTAAGGTCTGTCAGCTGGAGGAGCCCTACTTAAAGGGGCAGTCCACCAATGCTCCTCCTACAGCAAACAACCAATGCTACACCATGGAGCACGCCAGAGGGAAGGTTGCCCCAAGATTTTCAGACTCCTCACTCCAGCTGCTGTTGGATGGGGTGAGGAGGAGGAGGGAAATATTTTTCCCGTCTGATGGAAGGAAGTGCCCTCCCTCCACCACGAAGAAGGCCTGGCTGGAGGTGGCTGAGGAGGTCACCAGCAGCAGCAATGTGCCACGAACCTGGGTCCAGTGCCGGAAGAGATTTAATGATCTAACCAGGTTAGGCAAAGTGAGTATACTTATGCATTCTCCCACACTCCGTCTTCCACATCGCCTCCACCACCACACAACTCCTTCTGCACTGCCACCACAACGCTCTCGCATCACTCCTCACATCTACTCAACTATCATCCTCACCTTGCCTGCACGTACTCACCGCCCCTGTCCCCATTCGAACACTACCACGCAACCGAATCCTCATACAATATCATGGCTATGTTGCACACGCACCCTCCCATGCATCTCCCTCACGCTCAACCCCACCCAAACCAATGCATGCAGCAGATCACCATGCAACCATCACTCAATCATGCCTCTGTGTTTTGCCTTGATAGGAGAAAAGATGCCAGAATGCCCGGGAGAGGGCATGGACCGGAGGGGGCCCGCCATACCAGGTGGTCCTAACGGACGCAGAGCAGCAGGCTTTGGACATCAGCCACACGCTGGAGTGCCTGTCCGTGACGGATGCCGAGGCTGGGATTGCACAAGCGGCCGGTGACAGAAAGCTAACACTCAGCACTCATGATAGCGAATGATCTTAGCATCACTTGGCATCTGCAGCACCTCAACATCTGTCCACATGCCTAATATTGCTTTCTGTTCTCTTGCAGGACCATCTGCGAGCGCCGTGACCGTGGAGGGCAATTCCTCAGAGGACCTGCCGGCCTCTGAGGGAAAAATGTAAGGAATCTTACAACACCAGGTTATAGTCCAACAGTTTTATTTGAAAATCACAAGCTTTCGGAGCTTACCTCCTTCGTCAGGTGAGTGAGGGCTGACGAAGGAGGTAAGCTCCGAAAGCTTGTGATTTTCAAATAAAACTGTTGGACTATAACCTGGTGTTGTAAGATTCCTTACATTTGTCCACCCCAGTCCATCACTGGCATCTCCACATCATGGTCTCTGAGGGTCCATCGTCACATCTGAGCCATGCATCCACCAGCGCAGATACATACACCTCGGTGGGTCCCTGTCCTCACTTAGTTGGGCTTGCACATGGTGAGTCACCACGCACATGTGAGCACGAACAGACCCTGGTGGCAGGGGCAGGCGTGGAGAGTCCGCGTCGGTGGGAGCACTCTTCTCCAGGCTCTGCTCAGCTGGACCCAGATGCTGAACCCTGGGGGCCAGCCATGAAAAGGAGAGTCATCGAGGGGCAGCAGCACATTGCCGAGGTGCTGGAACAGGTGCCACGCGCACTATCCACAATTACGCAGAGGATGGAGGAGTCCAACTCCTGCATGAGGGGAATGGTAGTACAGGAGGGTATCTCTGAGATAGTGTCGCAGGGATGTGAAGGCATCTCTGAGATGCGGGAATGTCTGCGATGGAGGAAAGGCTAGCCTCCCTCGAACGTCAAGCACGGCTCAACAATAAGTCCATTCAGGCCCTGACAACGGCCGTTCGGATTCAGGGTGAGTAACATTCTGCCACCTTGAACAGGCTGACAGATACTTTACAGGTGGCCTTCCAAGGCCTCACACAAGTCCTCCAAACTGCCGTCCAGCAGGGTGGAAGGAGTGATGTGGGCCTGGGCTACGAGAGGGATGATAGTGAAAGGGGATATGGAAGTGGGGACGCCACTCAAAGCGCTCCCACATCTCACCCGTTGCCCCCCTCTCAACCAGTACCCGCAATGCTGCCTCCTCTCCAGGTGGCCGAGTCTGCCCCTGCACAGGTGCAGTTGGAGCAGTCTTAGGAGGGGCCCTCACGGGCACCCAAACCCAGAGGGCGTCAGCCCAAAGCATCTTATCGGTCAGGGCATGGACAAGAGCAACCTGCCACTACCTCTGCTGAAGCCACAGGGGTAGCACCACGTAGGGGCTCCCGTAAACGCAAGGCGAAGGTTTTGTGAGCACAAAGGGAATGCACAAGGGTGTCTGACGATTTGTCATGTTTTTCATTTCTTTTGTTTTGTTCCACATGCACAATAAATATTATTATTATCACCACTTCCTCCACGTCTTGCCCATTCTTGACTGGCTTGTGGAATAGGTCCCTTTCATGGGGTTCACCATGAACACGCACACTTGATGCCACCCATTGTGTCACTGCAGAGTGGCTGTAGGTGTATTTGCAGGGCTCTTTTGTGCAGACGACTGAGAGACGCCGGCGATGTCCCCGATGGCACCCTGGAAGGATGCGGAGGAGAAGTTGTTGAAGGCATTGGTGACTTTGACTGCGACGGGTCAGAAGATGGTGCTCGGGCCAGCCGGGAGCAGCTCGGCATCAGGGATGCTGCAGATGTCCACGACTACATGTCGAGTGACTCTGAGCCTCCATGTGCACTGCTGCTCAGAGAGGTCTCGGAAGCTGAGCCTCGGTCTGTAGACCCCATTGCGAGGGTAGTGCCCTCTGCGATGCATCTCTCTGCGGTTGCCCTCCCTCCTGCTGTGCAGGTGGTTGTGCAGCTCCACGTATCAGAGGTGGCCGGCGAGGCTGGTGATGCTGTTCGCCCTCCGAGGAGGTCATGACTGCAGCTACGGCGGCCCCCATCCGGAAGTTTGAGGGGGTTCGCAAGGTAGGTACATGTGTCTGGACACCGGGGTAAGTGTGCAAGTTTATGCATTTTATTGTTAGGAGGATGGTGGTGGAGGCCAAACTTTGTCCAAAGTGACAGAGTTGCCTCCTGCAATGAGTCACCTGTCAAATGGACCTTTGCAGCTGCCACAGGCTGATGGCTGCAACACATCCATTTCAACTGGGAGTGTTTCCCCCAGTACGGGAAACAGTCCCAGTTAATTGCAAAATCCGATCCCTCCTAAAATAACAGGTCAATCAGATCTGTAAACAACCTGAAGTACCTGTTCAGGTACTTTAAGTGGCACCCCGCCGGCTTTAATTGCACCCGATTGCGGGTGCGAAAATAGAGCCCTTTCTCTCATTGTGGGCTCTGTATCTTCCTGCGACTCCATCCCTCCACCCCCCCACCGCCCCACTCCCCCACTCATGTTTCAGAGATTCAGCCAGCACGTGGTGTTTACTGTCAAATATCTGTGGACGAGGCCCCTCTGTCCCTTGTCCCATTTCTCCCTAAGTCTGGCTGCTGATGCAGCAGACCAGGTTCCCTTCTCCATGCAGTTCCTTGTGCTAATAGCAGGGATTGTGGCTTCTGCATACTCTAGGTGGGAATTCTCTAGAGATAATTAATGCTAGCAGTTGCACTGAGAAGAATCCGGTATAGGGCATTAGCACTTAGTCAGGTAGGAATAGGATGGAGTGAGTGGGGCCAAATGGATGGATATGAAAGGGGGTATTCATGACAATGAAGGAGAGGAAAGAAGCCTGAACCTGGGAGCAGTACTTTTGGGTGAGGGAGAAAGGAGACTGCCAACTTAAATTCAGGTGGTGGGGGGACTGGATTTAAACACAAGAATGAGAATTTTTAATGTGAGGCGTTGGAGGACCAGGAAACACTGTAGGTCAGCATGGACAGGAAGATGGGTGAGCGGGATTTGGTGCGGTATTGAATATGGGCAGCAGAGTTTTGGATGAGCTGACATTCAGAGTGTGGAGGATGGGAGGCTGGCAGGAGAGCTTTGGAATAGTATGGAGGTGACAAAGGCATGGATGAGAGTTTCAGCAGCAAATGGATTGAGACAGTGATGAGTGATGCTATGGAGGTGGAAGTAAGTGTTCTTTTTGATGGAGAGGATATGAGATCAGAAGCTTAGCTCTGGGCTTAATAGGACCCTGAGGTTGTGAACAGTCTGGTTCAAACTAAGACAGTGGCTGGAGGGGGATGGAATTGGTCGCAAGGGTACGGAGCTTGTGGTGGGACCAAAGGCGATGGCTTCAGTCTTCCCAATGTTTAATGGAGGAAATTGCAGCTCATCCAAGATTGAATGTCGGACAAGCAGTATGACAGCACAGAGGCAGTGGAGTGGTCGAGAGAGTTGATGGAGAGTAGTACTTGGGGCCATCAGCATACATGTGAAAGCCGATTCCATGCCTTTGGATGATGTCGCCAAGGTGCAGCGTGTAGATGAGGAGAGGAGGGGGCCAAGTATAGATCCTTGGGGGACTCTGGCAATAATATTGAGGGGGCTGAAAGAGAAGCCATTGCTGGAGATGCTCTGACTATGATTGGATAGGTAAGAGTGGAAGCAAGAGAGTGAAATCCCACTGAGATGAACAAAGGAGGAGAGGCGTTGGAGGATGATGGTGTGATCGACTGTATCAAATGTTATGGAGGAGACGGAGAGGGATAATGTACTACACAGGATATAATTTGTGACTTTAGTTAGGGCTGTTTCAATGCTATGGCGGAAGCCTATTGGAGAGGGAGCTGCGGGAAAGATGGCCACAGATTTGTGAGGCGACAAGAAGTTCTTTTCATGTATATTTTTGCTTCTCCTGATGGATAGTGGTGGTGGGGTTACTGAGTGTTATTTTTCCTGTTAATATCTTATGTATAAAGTAAAAGGAACAAGTTATCTTCCTTCAAACTATATAGAAAATGAACATTTTTGAAAAAAAGGAAATGACGCATTTTTTATCTAATGGCTGAAATTTCTTTGCAGGTTTACATTTTTGAACAGCATGAACAAATTTTGAAAATAATTTTCAAGGCAAAGGGTAAAATGGTATGGCACTCAAGATATTATTTAATTCTGTGATTCTCGAAAAGTTGCAGTGATTGACTTGCTACTTTTGTTTATGTTTCTAGCTTGGTTCATACTTTGGCTCATCAGTTTGTGCAGTGGACCTCAATTCAGATGGCCTCTCAGATCTGTTAGTGGGAGCCCCCATGTACAGTACGGTCAGAGAAGAAGGAAGGGTGTATGTTTATTTGAATACAGGATCGGTAAGACTGAAGAACTTCTTTTGAACTAATTTCTATTTAATAAGCATCACCTTTCATATTCCTAATAGTTTTTTTTTTAAAAAGGGAGCGATGAAGGAGCTTTCGATGGAGTTAGTTGGAAGAAATTCTTATGCGGCAAGGTTTGGGGATGCAATTGTTGACCTTGGAGACATTGATGATGATGGACATGCAGGTTTGGGACATTTGGAGCCTTTAGTTTCAGAATTCTTTAAAGGACATTTTACACACCTTGTCGCATCTGTAAAACACTGTGGCCCCAAAACTCCTGCGGCTGGTGGTGTAAAAACATCGTAGTCTGGGTGGGTTGGGGTAGGACCTGGTTATGCCGAGTCCTTAGCCTTTTTCCACCTATCAAATATCCCGCTTGAAGGGAAGGGAGGGGTCGCACAATAATCTGGCCCACATTTTGGTAATTGTATTATGACAACGTGTTAATAAGGGCAATGCACCAAATGATATATTACTCATCATATATGTTCAGTGGGTGCCTATACATCCCTGGCTCCAGTGGGCCTCAGGGGGAGGGTGGGGGAGTGGATTTAAAGTTTAAATGTCCAGCTTTCTTAAAGCACTTAATCAGAGTGATTTCCATTATGGAAACTGGCACATTTCAAATTATGACATTTTTAAAAGTTTTTTTTTAAGTGTTTGTGCAGGACTGTGGGCCCACCTGTGGTGTAGTAAGGTGCTGCAACAAATATCTTCCTCCCTGCTGCCCCAAACTGAGGCAGCTGATCCAGCAACACTAAATATGGCCCTGGCACTCACCATAAATATTTAAACATCTATGACCCTGGGAAATGAGCCAGAGTCAAGGATGGAACAAAGGGCCAGTGGCAGTTTCCCCAGTCAAGCAAGACCAAAGGAAATTCAACCCCTGCTACTGTACTTATTTTACATTTTGGATTGAAACTGAAAAAACTAATGCATGTGATCAAATTTGTAGCTTGTAACAATGCAATATAATAAAAATGTTTCACATTTGTAGCCACCTTGCCCTCATTGTGTTGGACACCAAATACAACTTGATGAGAATGGTGGTGAGAATGTGGAACTCACTACCACATGGAGTAGTTGAGGACATTAGCATAGATGTATTTAAGGAGAAGCTAGATTAGTGCATGCGGGAGAAAGGAATGGAAAGATATGTTGATAGGGTGAGATGAAGTAAGGTGGGAGGAGGCTTACATGGAACATAAACACCGGCATAGGCCGAATGGACTTTCTGTGCCGTAAAATTCTATGCAATTCGATGTAACTTACTAGAAATGAGCACATGGTACCACAATGTCCTTTGTACTCCCATCCCTTTGCTCATTCACACATAGCCTAACATGAAGGAAAGTAGTAAAAGATTCACATGATCTGTAGTAGCACGTTTCCTACAGCTTTAGTCACCTCCACTAAGGAGTGTTTACTGACAACTGGGTTGGATTCCATATGATGGCAAGTAGAGCACCATTATTATGTACTTTCTTCTTAAAGGAGATATGGCCCATGACCAACATCAGAACAGTCACAGCTGGTTGATGCCCACCCTTTACCTACCCCTCTGACACCAGCCCATTTTCCACGGTCAGTTGTTTTATATAATTAAGGTGGGTGCTGGGACAATTTATGGTTCGGTTGGGTCACTTGCTATCAGTTAAGGGTGTGGGAAGGGGAACAAAATACTTGTGGTGTTTTGCTGCATTGTAGCCATGACTGGCAGTACTGGCTGACGAAATCTAGAAAATATTCCCAATGTTAAAAAATTTCAAAATTCACAGCAAATGGGCTCCAATCAAATTATGGGAAGGCCCCTTACTATAAACGAAATTGTGGGCCTTCACTGCACCTGAGCACCAGCAAGTTTCAGCCACACAGTCGGGGTCGCTGAGCATATCAAGCACAAGATAGGCCTCAAGCCTCTACAACCATTAATATGGAGCACTGCCCATCACCTTATTAGCCCCTGGACTAGGAGCTTTAACTTTTAATGGGCCACTTTGACTAAGACAATGAATTAGTCATAATGCTAAACAAATGGGCTAAAGCATCTAAAGAACACTCATCTGCCCATGTGACTTGTAGCCTGACCAAATTAACCATCCTGGTACTGCCATAAGCTTTGCATCAGGAGCCATAAATACAACAGGCTTTCTGAATTAATCTGCCCAATCCCAAATAAAGTGTCAGGAAACATTACAGTTCTAATTAATTTAAGTTTTATTGATCCTCAGCATTTGGTGAAGGTATGTTCATGAAGATTTTATACTACAGGATCCTTTTACACCACCATAGGAGACATCAGGCAGTCTGCAGTGCATACGTGCATCAAAATGATAAATGCTTAGTTTACAAGGGGCAACACCTTTGACGCTTTCCCTGTGGGAAGGAGGAATTAACTGAGCAGGGTGCAGAAACTGTATCTGATACACCTCTGTACAACAGACTACCTCTTCTTACCACTAATGAAATTGAATTTCTAAAATGCGATACATAAAACCATCTCACACTCCTGTGATTTGTTCGAATTGGTTGTAAAAGATGCTTTTTCCAGTTTTTTTTCTGACCAGAGAAATGCCATTTTAAATTTGGTATGTTGTGATAGTGCATGGAAAATAAACAAATTCTGTTTTAAGCACAAAACATGTGTTTAAAGATCATAAAGGAAGAAAACACTTGTGTGAACTAGGTGATTGACCCACACGCATTTGAGTTAAGTGGGTAGTGGATTCATTCTGTTTAATTCCACTACAGATGTAGCAATTGGAGCTCCCCAAGAAGAGGATCAACAGGGGGCTATTTACATCTACAATGGCAGAGAGAAGGGGATATCTTCCACCTTTTCTCAAGTAAGGGATTGAAATTAAATTTGATTTAAAACTTGACCTATAGTATATCTGTATATAGTATATTAGTAAACAAGTGAATCTTGTCACCATACCATTTCATACCCTTGATATGTTGCAGACGTAGACTTCAACTGGAAGAATACAGTATTTCATGAATGAAGCAGAAGACAAGATGATGTGTTCTGTTTTCAATAGTGGACATATTGCATTTCCACAATTTAAAAAAAAATCCATGCTGAGCAATCTGGTAGCTGCAGTCATAGTGTTAGATTGAATTTAAATCCCAGATTTAACTGCTATTAACCCTCAGTGAACAAATTTGTCATTTATCAGTTAAGTAGCAGCAGAGTTCCATGCCAGTAGGGTGGGAGAGGATTGCTTTTCCGAGAATTTCACTTCTGTGGAACGCCGGTACATCTTTGGTGGCATGGGAGTTCTGCTTGCCACAAGCATATGCTTCTGACAGTTTTTTCCAGAGCTAGACTATTTTGCTGGGAAGTCTGCTTGGGGAGGGGAGGGGAGGGGAGGGCGGAGGCAGGTGTTGGAGGCCTATTGGAGCATAGCATGGCCAGCGGCCTATGGGGCAATTGAAGAGGGGAACGGATATTGCAAATAGCAAGGCTGGGGAGTTGAATCGATCACCTGAGGATCAATTTAAATCCCTTTGAGGAATTTAAAATTTAAATTTAGTGTTTCATTATTTCATTTTCAAACTTTTACAGCGAATTCATGGGCACCGGATTGGTAATACCTTGCATGCATTTGGCCAGTCTATATCGGGAGGTATCGATGTGGATAATAATGGTTATCCAGGTAATTTTCAGAATTTTATGAATATATTTTACAAGTCAAAATATTTGGTTTCTCTCAACTCTGGTTTAATTCTGTATTTTTTGGATTGAAGAAATGTTATTAATTGGAAATTTCCCAGATTTGTTGTATGAATTTAATGTTGCAACTGAGTAACAAAAACTTATCAGTAATGTGCTATACATTTTAAAGTCAACTGGAGAGAAGCTAACATGATATTTGGTGTAATATAACGGTTAATTTCTATTTGATAGTAACTTGTTATATAAGATAAAATATGGTGTATAATATTGATATTATGCAATATATTTTACATTATACAACAAATGACAAAAGAAAACAAAATATAATGCCTAATACTGGTATTCTACTTTTAAAATACACTGGTAAATACATTCTGGTGTCAAAGCAGTGCAAAGTGATGTGAAGGACCACTTGGTGAATGCTACCGTTAAGTTGCGGAATAGAAAGTGATGAGGATAGAAATGCTTTTGGGGTTACCATAGTGCTGCATAATTTGAGAAAGACAAGTTCATGCGAAGACAACAAATGCAGGTACAACGACACATGGAGCATTTGTCGCTACGCCCAGGACATGCACTTAAAGAAACTTCTCCACGTAACTGGACACATCAGAGGAGACAGTCCTCCCCCCACCCACCCCCTGCTTCACAAGATAGGCTGTCAGCTGTACCATCTGATGCAGGATGATCAGCAGACAGCATCTGGAAAAGGGTCAGCTCTTAACGTAGAAGTAAAGGTTGCTGCAGAATGAAGATTTTATACTACTGGATCTTTGTGAGTCACCATAGGAAACATCAGGCAGCATACTTGCGTGTATCAAAGTGATAAATGCTTTGTTTACAAGGAGCAACACTGTTGTCACTTGCCCTGAGAGAGGAGGGATTAACTGAGCAGGGTGCAGAAACTGTATCTGACACACCCCTGCAAAACAGATACGACTTGACGACCTCTTCTTACCACGAATCATAGAATCATAGAAGTTACAACATGGAAACAGGCCCTTCGGCCCAACGTGTCCATGTCGCCCAGTTTATACCACTAAGCTAGTCCCAATTGCCTGCACTTGGCCCATATCCCTCTATACCCATGTAACTGTCCAAATGCTTTTTAAAAGACAAAATTGTACCCGTCTCTACTACTGCCTCTGGCAGCTTGTTCCAGACACTCACCACCCTTTGAGTGAAAAAATTGCCCCTCTGGACCCTTTTGTATCTCTCCCCTCTCACCTTAAATCTATGTCCCCTCGTTATAGACTCCCCTACCTTTGGGAAAAGATTTTGACTATCTACCTTATCTGTGCCCCTCATTATTTTATAGACTTCTATAAGATCACCCCTTAACCTCCTACTCTCCAGGGAAAAAAGTCCCAGTCTATCTAACCTCTCCCTATAAGTCAAACCATCAAGTCCTGGTAGCATCCTAGTAAATCTTTTCTGCACTCTTTCTATAATAGGGTGACCAGAACTGTACACAGTATTCCAAGTGTGGCCTTACTAATGTCTTGTACAACTTCAACAAGACATCCCAACTCCTGTATTCAATGTTCTGACCAATGAAACCAAGCATGCTGAATGCCTTCTTCACCACCTTATCCACCTGTGACTCCACTTTCAAGGAGCTATGAACCTGTACTCCTAGATCTCTTTGTTCTATAACTCTCCCCAACGCCCTACCATTAACGGAGTAGGTCCTGGCCCGATTCGATCTACCAAAATGCATCACCTCACATTTATCTAAATTAAACTCCATCTGCCATTCATCGGCCCACTGGCCCAATTTATCAAGATCCCGTTGCAATCCTACATAACCTTCTTCACTGTCCACAATGCCACCAATCTTGGTGTCATCTGCAAACTTACTAACCATGCCTCCTAAATTCTCATCCAAATCATTAATATAAATAACAAATAACAGCGGACCCAGCACCGATCCCTGAGGCACACCGCTGGACACAGGCCTCCAGTTTGAAAAACAACCCTCTACAACCACCCTCTGTCTTCTGTCGTCAAGCCAATTTTGTATCCAATTGGCTACCTCACCTTGGATCCCGTGAGATTTAACCTTATGTAACAACCTACCATGTGGTACCTTGTCAAAGGCTTTGCTGAAGTCCATGTAGACCACGTCTACTGCACAGCCCTCATCTATCTTCTTGGTTACCCCTTCAAAAAACTCAGTCAAATTCATGAGACATGATTTTCCTCTCACAAAACCATACTGACTGTTCCTAATCAGTCCCTGCCTCTCCAAATGCCTGTAGATCCTGTCCCTCTGAATACCCTCTAACAACTTACCCACTACAGATGTCAGGCTCACCGGTCCGTAGTTCCCAGGCTTTTCCCTGCCGCCCTTCTTAAACAAAGGCACAACATTTGCTACCCTCCAATCTTCAGGCACCTCACCTGTAGCTGTCGATGATTCAAATATCTCTGCTAGGGGACCCGCAATTTCCTCCCTAACCTCCCATAACGTCCTGGGATACATTTCATCAGGTCCCGGAGATCTATCTACCTTGATGCGCGTTAAGACTTCCAGCACCTCCCTCTCTGTAATATGTACACTCCTCAAGACATCACTATTTATTTCCCCAAGTTCCCTAACATCCATGCCTTTCCCAACCGTAAATACCGATGTGAAATATTCATTCAGGATCTCACTCATCTCTTGTGGTTCCGCACATAGATGACCTTGTTGATCCTTAAGAGGCCCTACTCTCTCCCTAGTTACTCTTTTGCCCATTATGTATTTGTAGAAGCTCTTTGGATTCTCCTTTGCCTTATCTGCCAAAGCAATCTCATGTCCCCCTTTTGCCCTCCTGATTTCTCTCTTAACTCTACTCCGGCAATCTCTATACTCTTCAAGGGATCCACTTGATCCCAGCTGTCTATGCATGTCATATGCCTCCTTCTCCTTTTTGACTAGGGCCTCAATCTCCAGAGTCATCCAAGGTTCCCTACTTCTACCAGCCTTGCCCTTCACTTTATAAGGAATGTGCTTACCCTGAACCCTGGTTAACACACTTTTGAAAGCCTGCCACTTACCAGACGTCCCTTTGCCTGCCAACAGACTCTCGCAACCAACTTCTGAAAGTTCCTGTCTAATACCATCAAAATTGGCCTTTCCCCAATTTAGAATTTTAACTTTTGGGCCAGACCTATCATTCTCCATAGCTATCTTAAAACTAATGCAATTATGATCACTGGTCCCAAAGTGATCCCTCACGAACACTTCTGTCACCTGCCCTTCCTTATTTCCCAAGAGGAGGTCAAGTTTTGCCCCCTCTCTAGTCAGGCCATCCACATACTGAATGAGAAATTCCTCCTGAATACACTCAACAAATTTCTCTCCATCCAAGCCCCTAATGCTGTGGCTGTCCCAGTCAAGTTTTAGAAATTGCATTTCTAAAATGTGATACAGAAAACCATCACATATTCCTGTGATCATCATCAACATGGTGAATCGTTTATTGTTGTTTTTATTTGTCCGAACCTGGCACACATTTTGCTAATATTTCATCAAGGAGCCCTAGTAAAATTGAAGTCAATGGGAATCAGGGGGAAAACTCTCCAGTGGCTGGAGTCATACCTAGCACAAAGGAAGATGGTAGTGATTGTTGCAGGCTAATCATCTCAGCCCCAGGACATCGCTGCAGGAGTTCCTCAAGGCAGTGTCTTAGGCCCAAACATCTTCAGCTGCTTCATCAATGACCTTTCCTCCATCGTAAGGTCAGAAGTGGGGATGTTCGCTGATGATTGCACAGTGTTCAGTTCCATTCGCAATCCCTCAGATAAGGAAGCAGTCTGTGCCCGCATGCAGCAAGACCTGGACATAATCCAGGCTTGGGCTGATAAGTGGCAAGTAACATTTGTGCCAGACAAGTGCCAGGCAATGACTATCTCCATGAGTGATGGAATACTTTCCCCTTGCCTAGATGGGTGCAGCTCCAACAACACTCAAGAAGCTTGACACCATCCAGGACAAAGCAGCCCGCTTGATTGGCACCCCATCCACCACCCTAAACATTCACTCCCTCCACCACCGGCGCACTGTGGCTGCAGTGTGTACCATCTACAGGATGCACTGCAGCAACTCACCAAGGCTTCTTCAACAGCACCTCCACAACCCGCAACCTCTAGCACCTAGAAGGACGAGGGCAGCAGATGCATGGGAACACCACCACCTGCATATTCCCCTCCAAGTCACACACCATCCCGATTTGGAAATATATCGCTGTTCCCTCATCGTCGCTGGGTCAAAACCCTGGAACTCCCTTCCTAACAGCACCGTGGGAGAACCTTCACTACATGGACTGCAGCGGTTCAAGAAGGCGGTTCACCACCACCTTCTCAAGGGCAATTAGGGATGGGCAATAAATGCTTGCTATGCCAGCAACGCCCACATCCCATGAATGAATAAAAAAAATCTACTTTTGTAAGATTTGCAGAAAGAGGAATGGTAAACACCAACTTTATAGATATGTAATTTTATTCTTTTTGATTTATTTGCTCTATACTTTCTTCACAAATGTGGACATTTGGAGGCAAGATTCTGATTGGAGGTTAGTTTAGGGTTCTGGGTGTAATTCTTCCAGGGGCAATGGTTAAGTTTGGGAGGGCATCTAGCTGTTAAATTTACTCAGTTACTGCATAAGGTTTAAATACATGGCCCTGAAATTTCGCAGGTCTAGTAAGGCAGAAACCCGGTGGCCTTATCTGGCGGATGGGGGTCAGATTTTGGGATGTTGCCTGGGTTTTCACTCCTTTGAAGTTCTGTCAGAAGTGAGGGCAGGAGAAAGTTGTGCCCAGTCTAATGAGTGATGCCATGCAAATGATAGGTTTAGGATTGGCGTCATTTGCATGGCTGGAGTGGGCCACAGGTGCCTACGCCAATCCATCCTCGAAAGGCTGAACAGTTGTGGGCCTCTCTGCCAAATGGCCTACTGAGGAACTTCTCGTCCAAAAAATCAGCAGCATAAAAACATTTTCTGCTCCAAAGGTAGCCATTTGCAGGTACTGCAAAAGTAGTGCAGGGATTGATTACCCTTGTGTGCAGAGTACCTAGGGCCTTTTTGGAGACCTCAAAAGAACTCTTACCAAATCTCAGCTGGCAAGATTGGTTTGGCAGAATTTCTGGGATTGCCCAGGAACGAAGGTTCACTAGATTGATTTCTGGGATGAGAGGATTGTCCTATGAGGAGAGATTGAGTAGAATGGGCCTATATTTTCTGGAGTTTAGAAGAATGAGAGGTGATCTCATTGAAATGTATAAAATTCTTAGAGGGCTTGACAGAGTAGATGCTCAGAGGTTGTTTCCCCCGGCTGGGGAGTCTAGAACTAGGGGTCATAGTCACACGATAAGGGGTCGGCCATTTAGGACCGAGATTAGGAAAAACTTTCTTCACTCAGAGGGTTGTGAATCTTTGGAATTCTCTACCCCAGAGGGCTGTGGATGCTCAGTCGTTGAATATATTCAAGACTGAGATCGATAGATTTTTGGACATTAAGGGAATCAAGGGATATAGGGATAGGGTGGGAAACTAAAGTTGAGGTCGAAGATCAGCCATGATCTTATTGGATGGCGGAGCAGGCTCGAGGGGCCGTATGGCCTATTCCTGTTCCTATTTCTTATGTTCATAAACGCCCCCAGACACAGCCCCTTGACATAGACGGGGGTGGACAGAAGATCTGCACACACCCTCTCCCTACCAGAAAATGGCAGGATCGAAAAAACAGGCAGAATCCCAGCAGGACTAGGTTCCATTCCATTTCTGTTCACCGGTCCAGAGATCCACTAGTTTTCTGCCTTGGCCTGGACCAGAATTTCAGAGCCTATAGTTCAGTAGAAACTATTACATCTATTATAGATTATAAGAAAGCAGCTTTCTATGAGTGTGAATTTGATTTCAGGTTGCTAAATCTGCATGAAATTTTGAATGATCGATGAGTTTAGAGCCATCCATTCCATTCCTTCCAATTAATAATTACCAAAAAAGTATTTTAATTCAATTGAAAGATGAATTTGTCTGAAATCTGATTCCTCAGAGCTAATGACGTTCATCAATCTGTTCTTCACAGATGTAGCGGTTGGTGCTTTTCTGTCCGATACTGTTGTATTGCTCAGGTAAGATTGAGTCATTTTATGGTGAAAGATAATTTGGCCTAATAGAAAATAGTGATGCTTAATTAACAAAAATATAAAGCAGTGACCTCATATTGCACTTTATGGTGTTTGAACTTCATCAATTAAACCTGCACATTTTTTGATGCAGGGTGATGTATGCCGATAGTTTGCACCAAGCAGTAGGTTTGCTGTTCTGCAACACTATATGAGCTTATTTGGTGATGTTGTTTGCTTTCAACACTTTTTTTAGTTCAAGATATAATGAGTAAAATAACATGCTTCTCAATTACAATGATCTGCTTTTATTCTCTTCACAAAACTTTTTAAATTTTTATTACTGCAAATTATAAAACACAGTTTCACAACCTTCTTGTACTTTTTGAGGAAGTGACAACTCAATTGGACGGTGGAAAGCCCTATAATGTAGTATGCGTGGGCTTCCAGAAAGCCTGCGATAAAATCCTGCATGAAATGCAGCCACATAAGCTTAGGACAGTGGGTATCATAAGTAAAATTTGGAGGTGAATAGGTTGAAAGAGAGGAGAGAACAGGTATTAGCTAGGAGAGCGATATCAGGCTGGGAAAATGTACTAAATGAAGTGCCCAGGGATCGTAGCTGGGCCCCTACTGTGTCTAATCTACATAAATGACCTGGGATTCTGAAATACAATGCAAGTTGGTCAAATTCACAGTTGTTTGCAAATTAAGAGGGAGCACTTGAGTCCAATGAGTCTGCCAAAAATTGCAGAAGGACCAAGACAAAATTTGTAAGCGGGAGGAACTATAGTGGATGAAATTGAATGCAGATAATGAAAAGTGTTGCGCATGAAAGAAAAATATGGGGAATATGCTCAACGGTGCTGAACTGGCTAGGGAATAGGCTGAGATAAATATGCCAGCAATTCTTGACTCTACCTTTAGCATATGCGGTCATTGCAGAGCAGCAACCAACAAAGCAAACAGAATACTGACCTACATTTCCATATCAGTAGAGTCTTAAGTTCATCGTGTTGAAGCTGAGGTATTCTCAGGCTGCACCTTAAGTACTGTAAAAATAAAAAGCAAGAAACTACAGATGTTGGAATCTGAAACAAGAACACTCTGACCGGTCAGCATCTGTCGAGAGAACACTCAAGATAACATTTCAGATGTAGTTAGTTTGTCAGAACTGGAAGAAATTACAAATGAACCGCATTTATAAAGGTACAGAATAAAAAGAAAGGGGAGGGAACAAAAAACAAAAGTGAAGAAATGGAATGACCTGTAAAGTGCTCAAATAGAAAACTGGAGATGGTTAAATGGCTGAAGTGATATTAAAGAGACAATAGGAGGCATAATGAGAGAAATTGAAGATATTTCTAAGACACAAAGAACATGTGAATAGCTGAGATGGAGGGATGAGGGGGTAAGGCAAGCAGAAATGGAAGCACAAACAACAGGCAAAGTGGTCCCAGCTCCAGCGGCCCAGGAGCCTGAGGGATGAAAAAGTCATCAGTGTTCCCACCCAACCACCATCCCAAAACACTGACAAACTCATCCTACACTGCCAGCCAGACAGAAAGTGGGAGCTATAGTTTAAGTCTGAAGCTTTTAAAGTCAGTATTAAGGCCTAAGGGCTGCAAAGTGTGTAATACAAAGTTACGACGCTGTTCCATGACTCAACATAAACTTGAGGAGAAGCACCTGTGATGTTAACTTATCTGTTCTCTTCACAAATGCTGAGTGTTTCCAGCATTTCCTGACCTTGAGTGCTATATTCAGACTGGTCTCTGAAGCTCAAGAGAAACTTACAAGTCTTGGAAATTAGGAGAATTGGTCATGAAGTTGATCCTTAGTGTCAGAATACTGAGTTATGAGGAAAGGTTAGAAAAGCTTAAACTTCTTGGGGTTGATTATCACTCCCTTCACCTGGCATTAAAAGGGCAATAATGGCCTCAAAATGAGGTCAGTAGGCTGACCGCCAGAACCAGGAGGACCAGGACCAACGTATGTGGACCCCAGCCTAGTTTGCGGCCCTTTCACAGGGTTTTGGTGGGAGTGCACCGGAAGGACTGTGGAATTTCAGCCCCTTTTCATATAGGATTCTTATTACCAGCTGAGAGGGGAGATTTTCATCATATTAGTTTGCCCTCAGATTCTAGAGATAAAAGAACAATATTCAAACCTTCCGTATATCAGCTGTCAACATCCACCATTTTAATGAACCATTATTGGTTTAACTTGGATTTCCTAGCATCAGAACTTTATTTCAAGGCAGATTAGTGGAGTACCAATGTACCGCCCCACTGACTAGTAGGAGGTTTGTAAACAATTTTACAACACCAAGTTATAGTCTAACGATTTTTATTTGAAGTCTACAAGCTTTCGGAGGCTTCCTCCTTCCTCAGGTAAATGTTCAAATAAAAATCATTGGACTATAACTTGGTGTTGTAAAATTGTTTACAATTGTCAATCCCAGTCCATCACCGGCATCTCCACATCATAGTAGGAGGTTGGCTCATGTCTTGTGATTTACAGATAAGCCCTGGCTTCAGCTGAGGTAATGGGAATGCATTAAGCAGAGGTACGACTTGTTTCCCCCCCCCCCCCCCCCCCCCCCCGCCACTCCCACATGAGGAAGGGAAAATTGGTGGATGAGTTTGCTCAAATTACTTTTACACATCTCCTAGCTCTGTATATGTAACAGTACCAACAGAGCAAGCAGCAAGACCAGGGTGGCTATCCACTAGCATTGGAAGAATTCAAGAGGGTCGAGATTATATTACATTGGGAGTAATTAAAAGAAACCTTTCGCTGTTAAGACATCAAAGCAGAAAGATTTTGATATGATCCTGACACAATGATGCCCGGGTTGCTGTGCATCAGGTCCTACCATGCTTGTGGGGCTCGAAGCTGACCTTGCGCATTAATGCAAGTTCAGCATCGATGGTATGCCCAAGGAAAATGCCAAAGAAATACTCTTCCAGTCATTAGTGGGTGTATCAGCATTCAGCAAACAGCTTGCACTTTGTGCACACAATGTACTCGTGTCTGGTAGATCTAATTTGGCTGTTCTTTTTTGAATGGTGTCCAGCCTTTAACAAATGATGGACATTTCTGAACCAATGTGTTTATAAGTCAAAAATGACATTAGTCAAAGTACTGAAATTACTGAGTTGCCAAAGTTGATATTTGTGACTTCAGTGGAGTTGCCCCAACAATTCTGTTATTTAAAATGGAACTTTAATAGTGGAGCCATAATATAATGTGGCAGGGTGTGGAAGTTTATATATTCAGTGGTATTTGCAGATAAAGATTAAATGCAATTTTTTATCTGCTTGCAAGAAGTGTAGAGTTGTTGAAGTGAGATAAAATATTTAAGTTTGTGTTGTTTGGAGAAATTAAAATTAGTTATTGTATGCAAATTGAAGAAAGTGATAACTTTGTATGCAGCACAAAACATTAGTTCACCATAACGAAAACTAGATTTTTCAGGTACAGTGACTTATGAGAAATATTGTGGAAATACCTATAGTAGTGGGATTATTTGTGAACGCTTGTTGGAAATCTGTGAAAAAAAATCAAAGTATTTAAAGCACCAAAGCAGAAGTATACGTCAGTAATATTAGATGAGTAAGTGTTTACCATTTCTGAGTAGTTAAAACCCTTGTTGTGCTTTAAGTTAGAAAATCTGCTGGGTGTTACATTAGGAATGAGACAAATTTGAAATCTATGTTCATTCAAACTTCCAATTATTTGGTCAAACCAAGAATATTCAAGCTTTATCTGGTACAATTTAGGCTTGATTTTTTTTTTCTCTTTGAAGATCCGAACAAGCATGATTGCACATGGGTGGGACAAGTCCTTTGCTTGTGACACTGTCTTTCAGCTTTATTGAAGTGTTTCCAGCAGCACAGTTGCATGCAAGGTACTGCCCATTCACAGCTGGGCTTTATTCAATAATAATGGTTATATTTGAATTTCACAGTCTATAATCACACTACCACTGTGCTAAAAATGTACCTTATTTTGCAGTTTTGCAGAATTTGTTGTTCAAAATTAATGTATTTTTAGTTTAGCGCCAGCAATGAACAGTTGCTAATGAGATCATTTGACTTGCACTTTATTTCTCACTTCCATCAGGGGATTTGCCTCTGAAAGCTAGAAATGATCCGGTGTACATATTCAACTAGTGACTATGCACGTTGGAGGGGAGGTAAATGGCACCTCTATGGTAGACTTGGCAATCTGATACTTGAGCCAAACAGATTCTGTACTGCTCAGCTGTGCTGCTTTTGCTAGTTAAACTCTAGCAGTTCCTCTGCGGACACTTTGGGATCCCTAAGCCTTGACTCTGCCAACTTGCGACTAAATGCTCTTGACTTGGATAAGTGGGATATGTTTCTATGTGGAGAAAATGTGTAGATTTCTTAGTAGCTTGATGTGGAGAACTTTAAGCTTAATGATAGGGTCCCACGTATGTTGGACACTCAGCTGACCAAAAAAAAAGTCAATTTTGGAATTCCAATCGGTTTTTTTTGTTTTATCTTAATTTGCCTAATAAAACCAGAAGCTCTAAGCATCTGTAATGCTAGTTTGAGGCATTGTGGTGTCTACATTTATTCTAGAGTCAGAAGGTTGTGGCTTCAAGCCCCACTCAGAGACTTGAGCATAAAACCTAGGCTGACACTCCAGTGCAGTATTGGAGGTGCCGTCTTTCGGATGAGACGTTAAACCAAGGCCCTGTCTGCCCTCTCAGGTGAACGTAAAAGATCCTGTGGCACTATTTCGAAGAAGAGCAGGTGTCCTGGCCAATATTTATCCCTCAACCAACATCATTAAAAAACAGATTATCTGGTTAATATCACATTGCTGTTTGTGGGAGCTTGCTGTGTACAAATTGGCTGTCGCGTTTTCTATATTACAACAGTTACTCCACTTCAAAAGTATTTAATTGGAACGTCCTAAGGTTGTGAAAGGCTGGATAAATACAAGTCTTTCTTTTTTATTCTTTTTCTGAATTATTTTGGAGATCTGTCTGCCTGTACTACGCCTATAGTTACAAAGAGCCAAAGGAAGGAGTACAGCGGGTTGATTGCCTACCGAGGTGGCCAGAATTTGGGTTAGAGTGTTCCACCTGCCTCACTAGGTTCAGAGACTGTTTAGGGCCATGTTATGGGGAGTTCCCAGGATACCCCTGGAATTCTGTCCATTACACCCTTGTTAGGCCCAAATATAATCTCATCAGCTGAGTGCTGTGTGAGAAGAGATTGATTACCTTTCTAAAAATGTCAATGTTCTCCCTTAGGAACTGTACAGTGAGGCAGTGAATGGAGCCCACTGCTCCTCCACTCCACTGAGCTGTACAGTGAGGCAGTGAATGGAGCCCACTGCTCCTCCACTCCACTGAGCTGTACAGTGAGGCAGTGAATGGAGCCCACTGCTCCTCCACTCCACTGAGCTGTATAGTGAGGCAGTGAATGGAGCCCACTGCTCCTCCACTCCACTGAGCTGTACAGTGAGGCAGTGAATGGAGCCCACTGCTCCTCCACTCCACTGAGCTGTACAGTGAGGCAGTGAATGGAGCCCACTGCTCCTCCACTCCACTGAGCTGTACAGTGAGGCAGTGAATGGAGCCCACTGCTCCTCCACTCCACTGAGCTGTATAGTGAGGCAGTGAATGGAGCCCACTGCTCCTCCACTCCACTGAGCTGTACAGTGAGGCAGTGAATGGAGCCCACTGCTCCTCCACTCCACTGAGCTGTACAGTGAGGCAGTGAATGGAGCCCACTGCTCCTCCACTCCACTGAGCTGTATAGTGAGGCAGTGAATGGAGCCCACTGCTCCTCCACTCCACTGAGCTGTACAGTGAGGCAGTGAATGGAGCCCACTGTTCCTCCACTCCACTGAGCTGTACAGTGAGGCAGTGAATGGAGCCCACTGTTCCTCCACTCCACTGAGCTGTATAGTGAGGTAGTGAATGGAGCCCACTGTTCCTCCACTCCACTGAGCTGTATAGTGAGGCAGTGAATGGAGCCCACTGCTCCTCCACTCCACTGAGCTGTACAGTGAGGCAGTGAATGGAGCCCACTGTTCCTCCACTCCACTGAGCTGTATAGTGAGGCAGTGAATGGAGCCCACTGCTCCTCCACTCCACTGAGCTGTACAGTGAGGCAGTGAATGGAGCCCACTGTTCCTCCACTCCACTGAGCTGTATAGTGAGGCAGTGAATGGAGCCCACTGTTCCTCCACTCCACTGAGCTGTACAGTGAGGCAGTGAATGGAGCCCACTGCTCCTCCACTCCACTGAGCTGTACAGTGAGGCAGTGAATGGAGCCCACTGCTCCTCCACTCCACTGAGCTGTACAGTGAGGCAGTGAATGGAGCCCACTGCTCCTCCACTCCACTGAGCTGTACAGTGAGGCAGTGAATGGAGCCCACTGCTCCTATTGTGCCTTTCACAACTTCAGGACATCCCAAAGCACTTCACAACCAATGAAGTACTTTTGAAGTGTACATTTCCTGTTGTAATGTAGGAAGGAAGGGATTACCAGGCTAGCGCAGGGGCATTATTATTGTCATTCTGTCTGCTACCCACAAGAAGATCATAGATGCACTATTCAGCAAGGCCAATGACTTAATCTCTAGCATCACTGACCAACAGCAACAACTTGAGAGGGCATGCAATTCTGCAGAACTGTTGCCTTTCCCAGAGTCCAGAGAGTCAGAACCTGGATTCATATTGCCATTCAAGCCCCTGGGTACAATACTGTACCCTACATACAAACATACAAACATTGATGTGGGCATAGTATGTAACTACCAGCACATGCAGGTCAATGCCTACTTCCTTAGAAGTTGTCATGATGCCTTTAATTTAAGGCAATCATCTATGTTACGCCTATTTTAAGAGGAATGAAGAATGGAAGGGTGGCCTTAGGAAGACCAAAGTTATCCTATACACCCATGTTTCATATGCGAACACAGACAGAAGCAGAATATAGCTGAAACAAAATTTATGCTCTAACCAAAATTATTAGACCATTGGTATCTTGAAGCACCAGTTCACGTGTCTGGACTATTTGGGGAGAGCTGCAGAACAACCCCTCCCCCAGGGTTTCCAGAATAATTGTTGTCTGCTGCATTCTCCTTTCACTGTCCTGAAAAGAAGCTTCAGCATGCATATCGATGATTAGAGTGTCAACGCCATGCCAAATTAAGAGGGTGAAAATGCCAGTGAGCAATTAGCAGTTGTACCAACAATGTAGCAAGGTCAGGATGGTTACTAAGCAGTGCCAATGCTATACCATTTTGTAAAAGCTCAAATCACATCTGCCAAGTAATTGTGCCCAAGCCTCTTGTCCTACATTTTCATGCTCAGCTTTTCAAGTGCCATCTTATGCTGCTATATTGTAAGCAATGACAAATAAATACTCAGCACAATGTTCGAGTCAATTGCAGGACATTTGTTTTCTCTATTATGTAGTGTGTGAATGTTGGCAGATTAAATTGGCATAATGCTGCCCCTTGGTGCATGTACTTTATTTCCGATGGGTGACACCTAACATGCCACTTTTTCTACGTAATTCCTTTGTGGAAGGAACAAGTGTGTTGGCTGGCTGCAAGGTTTACTGACAGCCTATTGGGATTCTAGTGGCTCTAGACCTTTCTGTGCTCTGCAATGCCAGGGGTCTACAGGTAGGTCATCCACATCTGAGACTGTGATGGCTGACTGGTGTTGGCTGCTTTAAGCTGCCTCCTCTCATGCCTGGTGCACCAGGCACTTCTGGGAAGGTAGCCATCTGTTCTTTAAAGTGTGGTCTGTCACTCCCCAAGTGCTTGCAGAGTGGCTTGCCAAGCAAATTGGCTTTTTCAGTCAGTAATGCCTAAATCTACAGCAATGTGGTGAGTGATCAATTAGCTTTTGCTTTAACAGTGCTATTTCAGGTGCTTACATAGTTCCTGATTGCAGCTCCCAGTTGATTTAGAGGATTTAGTACTGTTCAGTTTTCATTGTCCAGCTTGCTGTGCAGGAGAGACTTCTTGCATCTCAGTCTATAGACTTAAAAATAGCAAAATTGTCTGCAAATCGACATGGGAGATCTCTGCAAAAATCTGTTAGTAACCCACAGCTATCCAGGACTGACACACAAACAGCAATTTCCAGATGTATCCATCTAGACATGATTATTTGCAATAATCTAATATATTTCATAAAGTTATTTATTCATTGTTTTGAAGGAGCTGTGGAGAACTACTTATTAAATTACTGCTTAATCAGGGTCATGATAGAATTTAATAATTTCAGTATATTCTGACTGGTAATGTTCTCCATGCATTACAGGAGTAGGCCTGTTGTGGTTGTTGAAGCCTTCCTGCAGCTGCCTCCTTCAATCAACCGCACAAAAATGGAATGTTTCCAGAATGGGCAGCCTGTTGTTTGTATCAATGTGACTGTCTGCTTTGGTCACAAAGGAAAGAAGATTCCTGGTCACATAGGTAATAATCACACTTATACAAGTACATTGTGGTTGTTAAACTTTTCACACAAATAACTTGAGTTCAGCAGATTTTATATTATGATGTTCTTTAGCAATTAAACATCAATTTTACTGTGAGTCACAGCTGCAGGTGACATATATTTGTTACTATTAGATTATAGTTGGCAACAGTTCTGATGATTTACTCATGTTCTGCTATTAGACATTACTGCTATCTGGAAACTAATGTTTGACTTGTATGGGAAAAGGACCTGATATCAGTTTACGCAATACAGATCTTGGTTGTCATGAACCTTTTTGAGTAAATGGAGAGACTCACAATTGCTCTATGATCTACCCTTCCTATTTGAAACAATAAATTGCTATAAACGTTCTCTTACTGCTATAATTCCAGAAATTATTCTGTAATGTTAAGATATTTCAGAAAACTTCTTTGCTCATTTACAATTGTAAAATTCTAATATCTCCATATCAAGTTCTTTATAAATGCTTTATAAGCTACACAGATGTGGTTATGAAAAGCACTTGTCGAAGCTTTTGTTGGTTTCCAATTATAAATACCTTATAAATTTCAGAAAGTGTAGGAAGTTGCGAGAGAGAGATTCTCACTGACAGAGTTTCTTTCCTCATCCTAATTTGTGGTATTTTTTAAAAAAAATGACTTGAATTTTGAAAGCAAATAGAAAGCCGCTAATTATTACCTGTGTTTTGTTGACACCTATAAAATGTAAACATTCTAATTACTAACACCAGTGAAATAAAGACACAGATAAAGAGAGGTAAACAGCCGGATGCAAAGGTATACTTCCAGGAACCAATCACAAATTACCAAATGTAAACTTTGCAGAGAACTCTTAAAATCCCAGACCTGTGACAACAATGCCGTCCCCCTTCCCTCACTTCTGATACATACGAACATATGAATTAAGAGCAGGAGTAGGACATTAGGCCCCTCGCACCTGCTCTGCCATTTGATAGGATCATGGCTGATCTGATTGTGACCTCAATCCTACTTTCCCATCTACCTACTATAACCTTTGACTCCCTTGTTAATCAGGAATCTATCTAACTCTGCCTTAAAAATATTCAATGACCCTGCCTCCACTGCTCTCTGGGGAAGGGAGTTCCACAGACTCATGACCCTCTGAGAGAAAAAATTTCCCCTCATCTCCGTCTTAAATGGGAGACCCCTTATTTTTAAACTGTGGCCTCTAGTTCTAGTCTCTCCCACAAGGGGAAACATCCTCTCAGCATCTACCCCTTCAAGTCCCCTCAGGATCTTATATGTTTCAATAAAATCACCTCTCATTCTTCTAAACTCCAGTGTATACAGGCCCAACTTGTCCATAAGATAACCCCCTCATCCCAGGAATCAGTCGAGTTAACCTTCTCTGAACTGTGTCCAAAGCAATTATGTCCTTTCTTAAATAAGGAGACCAAAACTGCACTAGATGTGGTCTCACCAATGCCCTGTACAACTGTAGCAAAACATCTCAACTTTTATATTCCATTCCCCTTGCAATAAATGACAACATTCCATTTACCTTCCTAATCACTTGCTGTTCCAGCATACTAACTTTTTGTGGTTCATGTACTAGGACACCCAGATCCCTGTGTACCTCAGAGTTCTGCAATCTCTCTCCATTTAAATAATACACTGCTTTGCTATTCCTCCTGCCAATGTGGACAAGTTCACATTTTCCCACATTATACTCCATCTGCCAAATTTTTGCCCACTCACTTAACCTATTTATATCCCTTTGCAGACTCCTATGTCCTCTTCACAACTTACTTTCCTACCTACCTTTGTGTCACCAATAATTTTAGCAACCATCCATTCGGTCCCATCATCCAAGTCATTGATATAGATTGTAAATAGTTGAGGCCCAAGCACTGATCCCTGTGGCACTCCACTCGTTACATCTTGCCAACCTGAAAATGACCCATTTATGCCTACTCTCTGTTTCCTGTTAGCTAACCAATCCTTT
The DNA here is from genome assembly GCF_035084215.1 of Heptranchias perlo. Lineage (NCBI taxonomy): Eukaryota > Metazoa > Chordata > Chondrichthyes > Hexanchiformes > Hexanchidae > Heptranchias > Heptranchias perlo. The sequence continues at coordinate 58,286,436 of NC_090331.1, forward strand.
ATCCGTGCTAATTTGTTACCCCCTACACCATGAGCTCTTATTTTGTGTAGTAGCCTTTGATGTGGCACCTTGTCAAAAGCCTTCTGGAAATCCAAGTACACCACATCCACAGGATCCCCTTTATCCACGTTGCTTGTTACTTCCTCAAAGAACTCTAATAAATTAGTCAAACACGATTTCCCTTTCACAAAGTCTGATTGCATTGAGATTTTCTAAGTGCCCTGCTATAACCTCCTTAATAATAGATTCTAGCATTTTCCCTATGACAAATGTTAAGCTAACTGGCCTGTAGTTTCCTGCTTTCTCTCTCCCTCCTTTCTTGAATAGAGGAGTTACATTTGCTATTTTCCAATCTGATGGGACCCTTCCAGAATCTAAGGAATTTTGGAAAATTAATACCAATGCATCTACTATCTCTGCAGCCACTTCTTTTAATGCCCAAGGATGAAGTCCGTCAGGACCTGGGGACTTGTCAGCTTTTAGTTCTAATAATTTTTTCAGAACCCTTTTCCTGGTAATTGTAAATGTTTTAAGTTCCTCCCTCGCTTTCACCTCTTGATTCACAATTATTTATGGCATGTTATTTGTATCCTCTACAGTGAAGACGGACGCAAAATATCTGTTCAATTCATCCGCCATTTCCTTATTCTCCATTATTAATTCCCCAGACTCACCCTCTAGAGGAACAACACTCACTTTACGTACTCTTTTCCTTTTTAAATACCTGTAGAAACTCTTACTATCTGTTTTTATATTTCTAGCTAGCTTTCTCTCATACTCTAATTTCTCCCTCATTATTCTTTTAGTCATTCTTTGCTGTTTTTTATATTCTGTCCAATCTTCTGACCTGCCACTAATCTTTGCAGAATTGTATGCTTTTTCTTTCAATTTGATATTATCTTTAACTTCCTTAGTTAGCCACAGATGGTACGTCCTTCCCCTAGAGTCTTTCTTTCTCACTGGAATGTATCTTTGCTGAGTGTTATGAAATATCTCATTAAATATCTGCCATTGCATCTCCACTGACCTATCCCTTAATCTAATTTCCGAGTTCACTTTAGCCAGCTCTGTCTTCATGCCCTCATAATTGCCCTTATTTAAGTTTAGAACACTAGTCTTAGTCTTACTCTTCTCTCCCTCAAACTGAATGCGAAATTCAATCATATTGTGATCACTGCTACCTGGAGGCTCCTTTACAATGAGGTCATTAATTAATCCTGTCTCATTACACATTACCAGATCTAGAATAACCTGTTCTCTGGTTGGCTCTAGAATGTGCTGCTCTAAGATACAGCCCCAAAAGCACTCGATGAACTCATCTTCCAGGCTACCTTTGCCAATCAGCTTCTTCCAATCTATAAGTAGATTAAAATCACCCATGATTATCGCTGTTCCTTTCTCACAAGCCCTCATTATTTCTTCCTGTATACCCTGTCCTACAATGTGGTTACTGTTAGGGGGCTTATAAACTAATCCCACAAGTGACTTCTTGCCTTTACTATTTCTTATCTCTACCCAAACTGATTCTACATCTTGGTCTTTGGAACTAAGGTCATTTCTCACTATTATACTTGTGTCATCCTTAATTAACAGAGCTACCCCTCCACCCTTTTCCTAGCTTCCTGTCCTTTCAAAATGTCAAGTACCCTTGAATATTCAGGTTCTAGCCTTTGTCATCTTGCAGCCATGGCTATCAGATCGTACATATTTATTTCTATTTGAGCTGTCAATTCATCCATTTTGTTACGAATGCTACACGCATTCAGATACAAAGCCTTTAGTGCTGTCTTTTTACTATTTTTACAAACTCTAGCCTTCTCTGCGGGCGCACTCTTAAGATTGCATGCTCTGTCCCTTCCTGCCACTCTGATTATCGTTTCTCTCATTGCTACATTGCTCTCTTGCCTTGTCTTCTTTAATTTATTACATCTTCCCTTACTTGATCCCTTGCCCCCACTATTTAGATTAAAGCCCACTGTACCGCCCTAGTTATACGATTCGCCAGAACACGGGCCAGCACGGTTCAGATGAAGGCTGTCCCAACAGTACAGCTCCCACTTTCTCCAGTACTGGTGCCAGTGCCCCATGAATCGAAACCCATTTCTCGCACACCAGTCTATGAGCCACGAATTAAACTCTCGAATCTTATTTACCCTGATGGACATCAGAAGCCTCAAACTCTTCCCCACCCCCCCCCCCCAACCCCCGTTCTACCAAAACTCGGGTAATCCCTCTACAGTTTTGCCAAACCTCAGATTCACCTTCCGGAGTTGTGCCAGACCAAATAATTTCCCATGCTGCTGCTGTAAAACCCCACTGCAGTACTGGCAAACTTTAGGACTCACACCTCAGTGATTCCATATGGGTACTGTAGTGTAGTGCTTATGTTACTGGACTAATAATCCAGAAGCCTGGGCTAATAATCTAGAGAGTGTGAGTTCAAAGAATTTCATGGCAGTTTGAGAATTTGAATTCGGTTTTTAAAATAATCTGGAAATAAAAAGCTGGTGTCTGTAAAAGTGACCATGAAGTTGTCGGATTGTCGTATAAACCCAATTAGTTCACTAATGCCCTTTAGGGAAGGAAACCTGTGTCTTTACCTGGTCTGGCCTATACATTACTCAAGGTGAATCAGAGGATATGCTGCTTTATAAACAATCTGATTGTTTATAAAGGTGGTTATTTTTTTTAAAAATTCATTCTCGGGATGCAGGTGTCGCAGGCAAGGCCGACATTTATTGCCCACCCCTAGTTGCCCTCAGAAGGTGGTGAACCTTCTTTTTGAACCATTAGTAGTTTTATACAACTGAGTAGCTTGCTAGGCCCCATCAGAGAGTAGTTAAGAGTCAAGCATGTTGGAGTGGGACTGGAGTTAAGCTTTTCCTTAAAATGAGCTCTATCACTTTTTCTGTTAACCTTTTTTAATTAGTGTCTGTCTGAATCAAGGAGTTGCTTATGGAGACCATCTTAAAATATGATTACAACATTGCAAATATTGAGAGTCTAATGTACATTATCAATCAAGTTATGGTATACTTCAAAATTTTACTCTTTGCTAAGCTCACTGACCTAGAATTCAATGCTCATTTTTCCTTTATATTCCTCCTGTGTAATTCTGCACAAGCTTCTCATGATTGGCCTTTAACAAGGCCTCACAAACAAAAGAAAGTGTTGCTAATTTCCCTGAACCCATTTTTGGGAAGAGTAATCCTCCGAGCAATGCTGAACATGTTAATTAGGGCATGTAGTGCAGTGGTTCAGATACTAGACTAGTAATCATGAAACCTAGACTAATAAATCAGAGAACATGAATTCAAATCCCACCATGGCAGTTTGAGAATATGAAATCAGTTTTAAAAATGAAGCTGGTATGACCATGGAGTTATTGGATTGTGGTAAAAACCCAATTTTTTCACTAATGTCATTTAGAAACCTGCTGTCATTACCTGGTCCAGCATCTTTGTGACTCCAGTTCCATTCCAACATGGTTGACTCTTAACTGCCCTCTGAAGTGGCCAAGCAAGCCATTTGGTTGTATTAAATCGCTTAACAACATTGTGGGAGCACCTTCACCACACAGACTGCAGCGGTGGAAGAAGGCGGCCCCCGACCACCATCTCAGAGCAACTAGGGATAGGCAATACATCTTGGCCTTGCCAGTGATGCTCACACCCCGAGAGTGAATTTAAAAAAACACATTCAACTGGTATTGCAAAACTGTTAATACGCACTATTTTTTGCTAAAATTAGCAGAGTAAAATGTACCTTTAAGTGTCAGATATTATTTGGGAAAATAAATCGAACAGTTCAGTTCACTTACATTAACATTGTTATATTGATGATGTTCATGCTGTTGTGGATGTTTAAGGTAACAACTGGATGTTTCTTCCCTTTGGGAATGATTCTATTAAGCAAGATAATTACTGTCACGGTGGCTTCTGTTTGTTTCCTGTCTTTGAGTCTTTGGCAATGTTCTCCTTTCAGATCTTAAATTTTACATTTTTGGTGAATCTTTGAGAATTGTCAGTGTTGGGGAATGGAATGATTATCCAAATTTACAGTAATTACACTGATAGCAAGACCACAGCAGAATAACCATACTGTTTTCTGTGCTAACTTTACTGCAGACAGGATGATTACTATGCAGTTATCTTATTTAAAGGTCCATGACTACACAAACAAAAGAATGAGCTGTTGCAGGAGGGGGAGCGATTGGTGTCAGTTGGAGATAGACCATTTTAAAATAAAACACAATTACATTTTATTTGTTTAGTTTGATCCTAGCTGTTTTAGTCACATGCATGAAAAGATGATAGATAAGAGAGCTGATTAAAGTTGAGGAAACCAGCGTACACTGGGGAAACAACCTTTCAATACATACATTTCCTGTTTTCAGTTGGTTCCCATGCTTGTAAAATTGGGCTTTATGTTTGCCCAAACATGATAGTGATCTTAAACAACATTTAATATTTTAAAAACATTTAATTTCAAAACTATTACGAGTATTTTTATTTTTTCAGGATTTTATTTGAGTATCTGTGAAAGGAAAAAGAAATACAATGGATTTGATCTGCCTAAAAATAGATTTTTTTTGTTGTTGTGTTAAAATAGCCCAGTAGGGAATCTCTGCATTTATCATGCTGGACTGAACGACTTTATAAGAGGACTAAGCACTGAAGTCAAATAGCTGTACCTTGTTATAGTTTAAAATGTTTTACACATTCTGGTAAATATAATAAAGTAAATTGAAACTGCTAACAAAGCACACTTCCTGTTCATATCAATGATGTGGAGATGCCGGTGATGGACTGGGGTGGACAAATGTAAGGAATCTTACAACACCAGGTTATAGTCCAACAATTTTACTCACCTGACGAAGGAGATAATCTCCGAAAGCTTGTGATTTTAAAATAAAATTGTTGGACTATAACCTGGTGTTGTAAGATTCCTTACATTTGTTCATATCAAGATAGAGTAAGAGAGCTTTTTATACTGTTAGGTAAACTTTATAAATCTATATTACCAGCATGGAACTTTGCCCGTTAGCCATGCATATTGGGAATTCTGGAATGGAGGTCAGTGGTTTTCATAGAATTTTCTATCTATAATGGATGGTAAATCCTGTGCTGTCCGCTGAGCTCCATGCTTGAATTCCCGACATGCATCCCTGGTGAAAAAAGGCCTATGTGGGTGTGCAAATTAGTAAAATAACACCTCTTACGTTTTTGCTGCAGTTGTTCCCATAAAATTGACAATAGAGTACATCAGTATGCAGCATACAGCACACTTAGTGCATGTATTTTTCACACTGATATAGTTGCACTGCATTCAAAACACATGTTCAAATCTACACATTTGCTTTCTTTCCAAAAATGTTGCTACGCCTAGTTGATGTGAAGCAAAGTTTGCAGCAATATCTGCAGCATATGCAAACACTTTGATAGATTTTTCTGTGTACACTTGCCTTCTTTTACAGCACTCAATAATTATTCTGATAGTTCACTTTTTGTGACAAAGTAGAATCTTGTCAACTTTTTTATAATTATAGCAAAAATATGTTGATGTTAAAATTAAACTATTCAGGATACCTAATTGGACTGATGGGAAGCTTCAGTGACAAGGAAAAATGTTGTTATGATGGAGACTATGAGAGATAAATAAAAAATTGAGCAATAATATTTTATTACTGCAAGTGGTTTGTTTCTAGGAATAAGAGGTCTGAATCCACAATATTCAACAGAATAGGATGCATAGGTTGTGTATGAATACCTGGAGACTGCAGTGAAGATTGCAGAGTCAGGTTCCAGCTCCTTAATGAAGTGCCATCTTGTGGAAGTTGTTGTAACTCTTTCTGTTCAGAATGTGTATATTTGAATGCACGGGTCCTGTTACTTTGCAGGGTTCTGAACTTTGGTGCAGAGCAACAGACCAGACTGTATGTTAACAAAAAAACATTTCTTTCTTGTCTTTCAGTCTTGCTGTACAACATAAGTACCGATGTCAACAGAAGGAATGGTTTTGCTTCCAGATTTAACTTAATATCTGACGGTAACTTGAATAGTAGTTCAGGACGGATTGAGCTCTATCACAATATTATTAAATGTAACACTCATCAAGCATTCATGAAGGTAAGCTGAATCATTTCTACTATAACTTTTCTAATTGTAATTATACATAAACTAAGCAAATTATTAATAAAATGACACCTAATTGAAATTTAAAGATTTTTTTTCTGCTTTTTTTCACCATATTTTATAGAGCTGTGAGATTCCACCATGGAATTACACATAAAATCAAGTGTAGTCTTCAGGTGAAGCAGAGTCAGAGGGTGGGGATAATTGGGCCTGGCCACACGGTCGTCATTCAGTGCCCACTTTAAAGTCATGAATTCAGTCCTTATTTTTAGATAATTAGATCTGATCTCACTATTTATGGTTAAATAACAAAACTGACAGTAATTTGGGAAGCAGAGAAGCTGCGTTGGTTAGAGCACAGGAGTTTCCCTGCAGTACAGACTGAGGGGCCAAGAGTTGCAAAATTGAGGCATAATTTTGATTATGATTAATTTGAAAAGGGAAAAGAAGAGTCGATGTCCCTATGGAATTATTTTGGTATTAACTGTCAAGTAATCTCAAGAAAATTGCCCAAATATGACCCTTTTGCTTTCATAATGGTCTCTATACCATTTGTGGCACATGGGATGGATTGCTTGAAGTGAGTTTTCACTCTGATTTTCTTCCTCTTTGTTGCCCACTCCACCATCCCACAACCTCATAGAATGTTTCTGAACTCTGCTGGCCACTGCCCCACAGAGATGCTGATTGGATTATCTGCAATACAAACATAGAAAAATTTGCAGCACAGAAGGAGGCCATTTGGCCCATCGTGTCTGTGCCAGTCGAAAAAGAGCTATCCAGCCTAATACCACTTTCCAGCATTTGGTCCGTAGCTTTGTAGGTTATGGTATTTCAAGTGCACATCCAATAACTTTTTTAATGTGATGAGGGTTTCTGCCTCTACCACCCTTTCAGGCAGTGAGTTCCAGACCCCCACCACCCTCTGGGTGAAAACATTTTTCCTCAGCTCCCCTCTAATCCTTCTACCAATTACTTTAAATCTATGCCCCCTGGTTATTGACCTCTCTGCTAAGGGAAATAGATCCTTCCTGTCCACGCTATCTAGGCCCCTCATAATTTTATACACCCCAATTAAATCACCCCTCAGCCCCCTCTGTTCCAAAGAAAACAACCCCAGCCTATCCAATCTTTCCTCAAAGCTAAAATTCTCTAGCCCTGGCAACGTCCTCGTAAATCTCCTCTGCACCCTCTCCAGTGCATTCACATCTTTCCTGTACTGTGGTGATCAGATCTGCACACTGTACACAAGCTGTGGCCTAACTAGTGTTATATGCAGTTCTAGCATAACCTCCCTGCTCTTATATTCTATGCCTCGGCTAATAAAGGAAAGTATCCTGTATGCCTTCTTTAACCACCTTATCTTCCTGTCCTGGTACCTGCAGGGATCTATGGACATGCACTCCAAGGTCCCTCTCTTCCTCTACACCTCTCAGTATCCTCCCATTTATTGTGTATTCCCTTGCCTTGTTTGACCTCCCCAAATGCATTACCTCACACTTCTCCGGATTGAATTCCATTTGCAACTTTTCTGCCCACCTGACCAGTCCATTGATATCTTCCGGCAGTCTACAGCTTTCCTCCTCACTATCAACCACACGGCCAATTTCTGTATCATCTGCAAACTTCTTAAATCATGCCCCCTACATTTAAGTCCAAATCATTAATATTTATCACAAAAAGCAAGGGACCTAGTACTGAGCCCTGCGGAACCCCACTGGAAACAGTCTTCCATCACAAAAACACCCATCGACCATTACCCTTTGCTTCCTGCCACTGAGCCAATTTTGGATCCAACTTGCCACTTTCCCTTGGATCCCACGGGCTTGTACTTTTTTGATCAGTCTGCCATGTGGGACCTGGTCGAAAGCCTTGCTAAAATCCATGTAGACTTCATCGAATGCACTACCCTCATTGACCCTCCTTGTTACCTCAAAAAATTCAATCAAGTTAGTCAGACACGACTTTTGCTTAACAAATCCATGCTGACCGTCCTTGATTAATCTGTGCGTTTCTAAATGACGATTTATACTGTCCCTCAGAATTGTTTCCATTTATTTGCCCACCACTGAGGTTAGACTGACTGGTCCGTAATTACTAGGTCTATCCTTTTCTCCCTTTTTAAACAATGGTACAACGTAAGTAGTCCTCCTGCAATGTGGGTGTTTTTGTAGATGTGAACTCATGTTGAACCACTGTATGGATCCATGCACTGTTAAGTCCACAGAACTCTCGAAACACCTTTTGTAAATTTGTAAATAACTTCTCAACAAGTGAAAGTGACACCATTTTACATAAGGTTCTTTTGAAGTACTTTTGGAACATAATAATGGAAATTATTTGAAAATTATCATTAAAGCATGCATATAATATGCCACTATCAAATGTTTGCCTCACCTATGTCTTTAATACCTTGGTTCTAATATTACCGGGGAGGCGGGATGGCAGTGGGGGGGGGCGACTAGGCGCGTGGGTAACCCGCCCAGTGAAATCTGTCCGTTCCCCACGTGATCGCGGGTAAATTGAAGCCACTTAACATGGCTTCCGGGATTCCCGTCGGAAACCTGTCCAGTGGGCGGACTGCGCACCCGCATCACAGGCTGTCAGCTGGAGGAGCCCTATTTAAAGGGGCAGTCCTCCAATGCTGCTCCTGGGGCAAATACCCAAAATTACACAATGGAGCAGCCCAGAGGAAAGGCTGCTCCAGGTGCTATTGGATGGGGTGAGGAGGAGGAGGGATTTATTTTACCCGGCGGACGGGAGGAAGTGGCCTGCCTCTGCCACCAAGAAGGCCTGGCTCAAGGTGGCAGAGGAGGTCACCAGCAGCAGCAACATCTCCCGCACCTGGATACAGTGCATGAAGCGCTTCAATGACCTAACTAGGTCAGCCAAAGTGAGTACACTAACTCATTCTCCTACATTCCGTCTTCCACATCACCGCCTCCACCCCACAACTCATTCTGCACTGCCAACACTACTCTATCATATTACTCCTCACACCCACTCAAAGCTCATCCTCAACTTACCTGCACTTACTCACCACTTCCTCACCTCCCCAGTACTCATCCCACCACTACCACTCAACCCAATCCTCATACAATGTCATGGCTCTGTCTCATACTCACTCTCTGATGCATCTCTTTCACGGTCAGCCTCACCTAAACCAATGCATTCAGCGGTTGGCCACGTCACCATCACTCACTCACACCTCTCTACTTTCTCCCCTCATAGGAGAAGAGAGCCCAGAATGCACGGGAGAGGGCAAGGACAGGAGGGGGCCGCAACATCTAGTCGTCCTCACATATGTGGAGCAGGAGGCCCCGGAACTGAGCCGCACCCTCCAATTGATTTTAACGTGCCTTGCCATCTTCAGCATCTCAACATCTGTCGTCGTGCTTAATACTGCCTTCTGTTCTCTTACAGGGCCTTCAGCGACCACTGTGACAGCGGAGGGCAATTCCTCAGAGGACCTGCCGGCCTCTGAGGGGGCACCGTCACATCTGAGCGAGCCATCCACCAGCGCAGATACACACACCTCGGTGGGTCCCCGTCCTCAGTTAGTTGGGGTCGCACATGGTGAGTCACCACACATGTGAGCACAAGCAGATTCTGGTGGCAGGGACAGCTGTGAAGAGTCCGTGTCAGTGGGAGCACTCTTCTCCAGGCTCTGCTCAGCTGGACACAGATGCTGAACCCTGGGGGCCTTCCATGAAAAGGAGAATGGTTGAGGGGCAGCAGCGCATTTGCGAGGTGCTGGGACAAGTGCCACGTGCACTCTCCACAATCACGCAGAGGATGGAGGAGTCCAACTCCTGCATGAGTGGAATGGTGGCACAGGTAAGGGAGGGCATCTCTGAGATACTGTCACAGGGATGTGAGGGCATCGCTGAGATAGTGTTGTGGGTAAGTGCGGGAATGTCTGCAATGGAGGGAAGGCTAGCCTCCATGGAGCTTCAAGCATGGCTCACCAATGAGTCCATTGAGGCCCTGACAACGGCCCTTCAGACTCTGGGTGAACAACATTCCGCTGCCTTAAACAGACAGGCAGATACTCCGGCACTGGCCTTACAAAGCTTCACACATGTCCTCCAAACTGTTGCCCAGCAGAGTGGTAGGAGTGGTGTGGGACATGGAATGCCACTCAAAGCGCTCCCACGTCTCACCTGTTGCCCCCCTCTCAACCAGTACCCGCAATGCTGCCTCCTCTCCAGGTGGCCGAGTCTGACCCTGCACAGGTTCAGGTGGAGCAGTCTTTGGAGGGGCCGTCATGGACACCAAAACCCAGAGGGCGTAGGCCCAAAGCATCTAATTGGTCAGGGCCACTACCTCTGCTGCAGCAATAGGGGATGCACACGTAGGAGTAGTCGGAAGCGAAAGGTGAAGGTTTTGTGAGCGCAAAGGGGATGCACAAGGGTGTTTGACGGTTTGTAATGTTTTTTATTTATATTTGCTTTTTGTTAATCGCACATTAAATATTATTATTGTCACCACTACTGCCATGTCTTGGCCATTCTTGACTGGCTTGTGTAATAAGGCCCTTTCATGAGGTTCACCATGAACGCCCACACTTGAGGCCACCCATTGGGTCACTCTACAGTGGGTTTATGTGTAGTTGCAGGACTGTTTTGTGCAGGGGGTGGGGGGGTGAGGGTGCTGGTGTGGCCACTGCTCTGTCCAGGTGGTGAGGACTGGACAATTCACACTATCTGATGTTAGGAGAACCGTTCACATATCAGTGACTCCATGGTCTCATGAGCAGCCAGGTGAGCCGCTGTTCTGCCCATGGGTTGCTCCTCCTCCTCTGCCTCCTCCTCCTCTTCAATATAAGTGGCAGATGTGGCTGGGGCCTCCTCCAGCGGCACCCCTCTCTGTTGTGCCTTGTTGTGCAGGGCACAACAAACGACTATAATGCATCCCACTCTGTCTGGTGCGTATTGAAGTGCTCCCCCAGAACGATCAAGGCACCTGAAGCGCATCTTGAGCGGCCCTATAGCATGCTCAATTGTAGATCTAGTAACAATCTGACTGTCGTTATATCGACGCTGTTGCTCGGTAGTGGGGCTCCTCAGAGGTGTCATGAGCCACGTGTGCTGTGCGTATCCCTTGTCCCCGAGGAGCCAGCCCTTCCTGGTGTTCGGTGTGTGGAAGAGGGGCGGGATGTTTGACCCCTGGAGGATGAAGGAATCGTGGCAGCTGCCAGGGTGTCTGGCGCACACGTGAAGGAATCTCTTGCGGTGGTCACAGATGAGCTGAGTGTTGATGGAGTGATAGCCCTTCCTGTTGATGAACAGTCCTGGCTCGTGTGGAGTTGCTTGTGTTGCTATATGGATGCAATCAATTACACCCTGCACCCGTGGGAAGCCAGCCACAGAGTGGAATCCCACTGCCCTCTCCGTCTGGCTGAGGTCATCCATGGGGAAATTGACGTAGTGCGAGGCCCTGCGAAACAAGCTGTCGGTGACCTGCCTTATGCACTTGTGTGCAGACGACTGAGAGACCCCGGCGGTGTCCCCGGTGGCATCCTGCAACGATCTGGAGGCGAAGAAGTTGAGGGCAGTGGTGACTTTGACAGCGACAGGTAAGGAGATGCTGCTCGGGCCAGCCAGGAGCAGCTTGGCATGAAGGAGGCTGCAGATGTCTGCGACTCCCTGGCGACTGACTGAGCCTCCGTATGCACTGCTCCTCAGAGAGGTCCAGGAAGCTGACCCTCGGTCCGTAGACCCTGTTGCGAGGGTAGTGCCTCCTGCGACGTCGCGCTCTCTGTTGTTGTCCTCCGTGCTGTTGTGCAGGTGCCTGTGGCGCAGCACTGTGTTGTGCAGCTCCACGTGGCGGAGGTAGACGGCATGCCTGGCAAGGCTGGCGATGTTGCTCATCCTCGGATGAAGTGATGAATGCAGTCATGGCGCCCCCCCATCCTGATGGTGTGAGTTTGAGGGGGTCCGCAAATTAGGTAAATGTGTTTACACAGCAGAGTTTTGGGTGTAAATTAAGAATTTTGAGTGGAAACACAAAGGTCTTGCAGTCAAAACTTTGTCTGAAGTGACAGAGTGCCCTGCTGCAATAAATGAGGTATTCCCCCCCACCTGTCAAATAATCCTTTTCATCTCCCACTAGTTGCTGGCTGAAATACGTCTCCTTCAACAGGGAGTGTTTCCCACAGCACGGGAAACACGCTGAGGATCCTTCAAAATTGCACCCCTGCCAAAATGTCCACTCAGTGAGATCTCTCAAGTACCTCAACTATCTGCCTAACTATGTAAATTATCATCCCGCTGGCTTTAAGTGCTGGTGGGAGTCCTGTATTCGGAAGGTGCGCACGCACTTGAATGCGTCACTGGGGAACCCAGAAGTCAGCGGGTTGGAGCCGGGCTCCGAACCCGCTCCGGGTTTCCGCCATTTTATGAGCCCCCAACGCACTGCTCCGCCATCCGAAAATCGGCCCCCTTGTGTGAATTTCTGGCCCAAAATTGGGTGACTAAAAGCTTGGTCAAAGAAGTTGGCTTTAAGGAGGGTCTTAAAGGAGGAGAGAGAAGTGGAGAATTGGAGAGGTTTAGGGAGAGAATTCTACAGAGTAGGACCTAGTTAGCTGAAGGCGTAGCTGCAATGGTGGGACAAAAAGAGTGGGGAATGCACTAATGGCTGGATTTAGAGTAACAGAGTTCAGAGAGGGTGATGGGGAAGTTACAGATAGGGAGGGGTAAGGCCATGGAGTCATTTGAACATGAGGATGAGAATTTTAAATTTGAGACTTTGAGAGATTGGGAGTCAACGCAGGTCAGCAAAGATGAGCATACCGGATGAACAGGACTTAGTGCTAGATAGGATACAAGCAGCAGAGCTTTGAATGAGTTGAAGTTTATGGAGGATGGGAGGTCAACAAGGAGAGCATTGGAATAATCGAGTTCAGAGGTATCAAAGGCATGAATGAGGGTTTCAGCACCACATGACTGAGGTTCGGGAACAGAGATAGAGTGTGTCAGAAACATTACATACAGAGCATGCAGGTAGTTTGTGGAGCCATGGTGACTAGGTGAAAAAACATGCAACAGTTCCATAAGGCAAAATAAACTTTTCCCTTTGGCAGATGCAACTTTAAAAAGACAGTAGTTGTGGGATGTAAGATGGCAGGGTTTGGGCTAGTGCTTTGCAGGCTGATGGGGCACCGTGCTGTGAACAAACTGCTTGGTATATGTATAAAAGCATTTATTTCCTTTGAGCGGGCACCCTTTAGCCAATCCTACTTTGACAATCATTCTCTGTCTCATAAACCTTTTACTCATTTCTCCTTTGCTCTATAGACATGACAAACTGCACGGGCATGTCTCGCCTTCTGCACGGGCATGTCTCGCCTCCTGCACGGGCATGTCTCACCATGCTCACTTCACATTTGGCTGGTTAAGAGGGTTCCCCTCAGCACCAAAGATTGCCATCTTCCAGTGCAGTACCTCTTTTATGAACACTTATATCAGTGGCTTCAGTCATCTTCAGCCTGCTCTGAGCCGCACCTGTACAGGGAGCCACAAAACACAGTATCCCCCTTTAAGAAAAGCAGCCTTTTAGGAGCTGTTACACTTGGGATTCCCTGCCCACTAATTGGCCATACACTCCTTACACCAATAGAAAATCCCCTGGAATCTGGTGGGGTCGGGGAACTGTCCAAACAGCACCGGAGTACACAGTCCCGTTGAGAGTGCAGCCACATTTTCCCTACAATTAGGGAATGCATCCTATGATTAGTACTCCTGCTGAGGACTCTTAACGTCAGTTTCTAATCTCTCGAGCCTGGATCTGATTCCATATTTTAGGGGGGTAATTTTGCAAGTTTGCATTCCCAATGGGGACCCGTGCCTGCCGCACTGCATATTGGAAATTCAAGGCATGCACTACACACAATCTCTATCCATTAATTCTAATGGACAGAAGATCTTGGGCAGCACATGCCTAAATGTTCAATATGTGCTACCAACAGGCTAGGCTCTCCGCCAAGAGCATGAACTCGGAAAATTACTGCTCTAGGCCTCCAAGGACAATATTCCTACCTACGTGTCCCTCTATCTCATGGCTAAGTTCTACATTGAATAATGGCAAACTGAATGGTTTATTACTTAAATAAAATACAAGAAAAGTAGCTTGTAATGTTAAGTACTACAAATGCAATTAAAGACAGTGGATAATTCAATAGTTTGATATTGTGATGTGCTGTACTGTTTTCCAGGAAACAAGAGATTGAGAAATCTCTAGAATTTTTCAGGTGTGTGTCACATGGCTCTTTAACTGTCTGCCACGTACACTTTCAGGGTCAAAGAAAATGGAACAGGTATCTCTGTGATTAGTGCAAAATGGAAGGGATCTACATGTTGCTACCTAAAGTGCAGTGTAATACTGATGAAGCTGTTAAGGATAAATGTTTCATTATCTCTCAAATAAAATACTTACTATAATGCACTTGTTATATTAATTCAGAGAACAGAATAAGTAATTGGTAATTAGATACATTTATTTAATGTAGTGCAGATGTATGAGACCTTGTGGAAAATTAATACAGATTAAATGACATTCAATTTGGGTCAAAGCAAGCATGTATGTATGAATGGAAAAAGTGGGTATGTGGAAGGACAATCATTGTCTATCACATGCACCTGGGGAATAATTTAATCAAGTCCAGTATTGTAATAGTCACTGCTCCAAGCTGTTCACTTTGCTTACACAAACAGCTTGGGATATTTTGCACAGTAGGTGGTTAGGAATCGGCTAAATTCCTTTGTTTGGTTTAACTATCTAAAGCACTCTTAGTGAGATTCAGATCCACAGGTGGCAGCTGCTTTTATGTACCTTGCCCTCATGTACCTTGGCCAAATGGCCATTCTTCATGTGTAAGCTTGAACAGTCAATGCTGGGTAGCTATTTAACTGTGAGGGCATCACTGTCAATCCTGATCCTGTACTTGTCTGACATGCGCTTTCCAGCAAGGCTCAATGGACAGCAATTAAGAGCTGGAACTGTGGAACTGACATGTTAGAACAGATCATTGCACTGCAATGTCTGTGGTGCCTTTTTTTCACCTTATTCCTAATTTTCTTCTTTTGATTTATGGGGTGGTATAATTCCATGGGTGGTGGCAACCCTCTGATACATTTCCAAGTGGCCATTCTTTATCTAGCCATTAAATGCTAACTTGTTATTCAACTGCAGGAGACATCGCAGGAGATGACAATCCTTCCTCAGCCAAATCCACCTATGTACATTTGTAACAGGGCGTCACTGGAAGTATTCACTGATTGACAGAAAAACTGGCCTCTAACAGAGGTTGCTGGTTGCAAGCTACTGCCACCTCCTTCCCACTTTCCAAGAGATTAAATAATTGTTGACTGAAATTTGCTGATTCTTAAACTATATATTATTAAAATCAGCATATCCTGTCATCTTTCCTTTCTAAAGTTCTATGTCACAGTGCCTCTGAGGATTTCAATGTTAATTGTGTCAACATCTGGAGACATCTCTTCGTCACATTTTTAATAAGATTTTCCCATTAACGTGACAGCCTGTGACACTACAGTTCTGGCTCTGCGGAGCAATTCCTGGTATCCCAAATGCCCCTTGAAGCCATCTTAATAAAGCTGGTTTAAGCAGGTGAGTTATTAGAATTAGTAGTTGTCGGGCTGTCAAGGCCACCATCTACCCCCCCCTCCCCCAACTCCCCATCACCACAGAGGATACATTTCATGCATTAGGTACCAGATCTGCCCCATGGATGTAATTTTCAGGCCATCTCCCCACCCCTCTGAAGTTTCTTCCAGGCCTAAGGCTCCCCCCATCCAAGGTAGTTTTTAGGCCCCATTTAGAAGCTATTAAGGATTCTGCTTCCACCACTATTTCTAATAGGGCATTCCATGTTCTATCAACTCTCTGTGTGTAAAAAAAACTCAAACATTTCTAATCGTCCTTTTGGTGATAATAAATTTGTGCCCTCCGGTTGCTGGCTTACTGTAGAAATAGTTTTTTTCATTTACCTTATCAAAATCTCTCATAAGTTTGAACACCATCCAGAGAAGTTAAAGACTGATGCAAAGTAGCCATTTAAAACTTCTATCATATCCTGGCCATCCACCTGAATCTGTCCTGAGAAATTCTTTAAAAGCCCTATGAAGTCCTTTATGGCCCTCTGACTCTCAACACAACTAAAACAGATTTTACTCTTGCTACTGCATTTACTGTAGAGACTTTCTGTGAATCTCGACTAGACAATTGCTCTCTAAAAACACTATAGCAATGATATGATTCAAATAACATTCACATTTTTAAATGATATTTTATTCTGAACTAAGTTTTCCCTTTTAAAAGGGAGAAATCAGAGATATTATAACACCAGTCTACTTTGAAGCAACATATTACCTGGGCAAGCACATTGTACAGAATGAATCCACAG
This sequence comes from Heptranchias perlo, assembly GCF_035084215.1. NCBI lineage: Eukaryota > Metazoa > Chordata > Chondrichthyes > Hexanchiformes > Hexanchidae > Heptranchias > Heptranchias perlo. Next base: position 58,302,996 of record NC_090331.1, read on the forward strand.
ATGCTTTACCTCCACTCCAGCCTGTTTTGCAAAAGAAAGAAAACCAAGCGAATGAAGTCAAAAACAAGGTGTGCATGTAATATATTTTTTTAAACTTCATGCAGTGATAAAGCTGAAGTCCTAGGGGTATAAATTAGTATGTGCCACTCTGATTTCTGGGTGCAAAATCAGGATTAGAGGGACCAATCTTGGACCATAGTATCCTGCGCCCGACCCCCTCCACCCGGAGGTGCAGCAGCTACCAATTTGGCAGTCACGACTTCTGAGTTATGCTACTTAGGGGCCTAACGCCTATTTCAGGACCCCAATGCCAAATTGGGCAAAAACTGAGTGAAGCATGCGCCGCCAGGTCTACGGCGGCCTAACCAGTGGTCCTTAAAGAGACAGCTGAAAACCGCTGAGAAGAGGTAAGGAGTGGGGAGGAGCAGGAGTGCTTCTCCTGGGTCCACAACGCTACTGAGGGCCGCTGCTGCCCTCTGCTTGCCCTACTCCTGTTCATCCCTCCCACCCTAGGAAGCCACCTGAGGGCCACTGCTGGCCGTACTCGCCCTCCTCCTGCTGCCACCGCCCGATCGACATCCACAGCTTGCCGAGTAAATGCAGATGAGGCCCAGTGCTGAATTTGACATGGGCCTTTAGCTGACACAGAGTGATCGGCCTCAAGTCCAGTTTCTAGCCCTTATTCTTTTGTTATTTTTTTTTCAGTACGTTGTAAGGTTTTTGCAGTATTGCTGACTGTCTGTCTGATAGGTTATTATCAGTTTAATATGGAAAATCAATCAAGGTGGGGCATTTTTTAAAATTTGCTTTCAATTTGTGGACAGTATTGGCATGGTAGCATTTATCGCCGATCCCTAGTTGCCCTGAGAATCAAATGGTAGTATGGGACAGGAGTCATATGTAGACCACACTGGGTGCACTGTAGGCTCCCTTCTCTGAAAGATATTTGTGAACCAATTGGGTTTTTATGACAATCCAACAGCTTTCACAGTTATTCTCTGTGTCCGCCTACAAATGACCAGATTTATTGAGTTCAGTTTCACAACTTGCCATGGTGGAATTTGAATTGGCAACCTTTGAGTTGCTAGGCCAATATCATAATCACAAGATGACTGTATCCCATTATGTGGAGATAATGAGGATGTGCACCTTTCCCATAAATGTTAACTGTTATTATTGTATGGTCTCAGAAATATAATTACGCAGTTGCAGCTTTGAAAAGTCCTTTACCTCGATATCCTTTATGTTTTTATGTTTTATGTTACTCTTTGCATATTGGGTATTAACTCTTGCATCTCAATGTTACATTTTTTTTGAACAGACATATTTTGAGCGAAATTGTGCATTTGAAGACTGTGCTGCTAACCTCCAGGTTTCTGGAAAACTGGTGCTAACAGGGTGAGTAACTTGCTTTATACTGTGTGCATTCTATGCTTGATCCATTCATTATTTTTTTAGAATAATTTTCCTGTTTTAGATATATATTTTAATACATATAAAAAGCATATCAAGGAAAAGAAGTTCTCAGTAATTTTTCAGATGACTGACTTAGCAAGATTTTCTTAAACAGTGACTTGAGATGTCTTACTGCTAGTGGTACTGTAGCTAGGTAGTCTATCAAGCTACTGGGTTTTGCCTCTTGATAGCTACCAGCAGGACTTGAGAACAGGGGGAGACAAGCCTTCGAGGATCACGTTCCTACCACATTACTTTCTATGTATGTCCTCATGACTTTCACGAATGAAACAGCTGTAGTCCTGTGTTAAGTGAATAAAAATTCAATCATGTATCTTGATGGCAAATTCAGCTGCCTCTGCTGCTTCTCCCCTCCCCCTCCCCCTTCCCCTTGCCCACTAAACCAAAACACACCCCAGGCTCCCCTGCCCTAGCCCTGAACTCTCGTCTTTCTCCAGTTTCCCTCCCATCTCCTCTCATGACATCTTGTCCATGAGACTCACCTGCTTCCAGACCCCATTTCCACTAAACTGCTGACCACCCAACTTCCCTTCCTGGTCCCCATGCTAGCTGACATTATAAATGGTTCCCTTTTCTCAGGTACCGTCTTCTCACTTAAAAACTGTCATCACCCCCATCCTCAAAAAACCCACACTTGACCCCTCTGTCCTGGCAAACTACCTCCCCATCTTAAAATTCACTTTCCTCTCCAAAGTTCTTGAACTTGTTGTCGCCTCCCAAATCCGTGCCCATCTTTCCCACAGCTCCCAATCAGGTTTCCATCCTTGCCACAGCTGTGAAGCAGCCCTACCAAAGTCACAAATGACATCCCCCTTACTGTTACCGTGGTGCATTAACCCTCCTGAAACTTTCAGAAGCCTTTGACACAGTTGACCACACCATCCTCCTCCAACGCTATTCCGCTGTTGCCAAGCACAGTGGGATTGCCCTTGCTTGGTTCCACTCTTACCTATCTGTTCCTGGCCAGAGCATCTCCAGCAATGGCTTCTGTTCCCACCCCTACACTGTTATCTCAAGTTCCCCAAGGAACTATTGGCCCCCTCCTCATCCTAATCTACATGCTGCCCCTTGGCGACATCATCCGCAGACATGGGGTCAGCTTTCACATATATGCAGACGACACTGAGCTCGAGCTCTCCACCACCTATCTCTACCCCTCCACTACCTCTGTCGTCAGACTGCTTGTATGATATCGAGTCTTGGATGAGCCACAATTTTCCCCAGTTAAACATCAGGAAAACTGAAGCTATTGTCTTCAGCCCCTGCCACAATCCCATCACTGATTCCATCCCCATTCCTGGTCATTGTCTCAAGCTGAACCAGACTGTTCACAATCTTGGTGACCTATTCACCCCAACCTAAGCTTCCAACTCCTTATCCTCTCCAACACAAAGGCCGTCCACTTCCACCTCCATAACTGTGCCTGCCTCTGTCCCTGCCTCAACCCTTGTGCCGCTTAAACCCTTATCCATGCCTTTGTTGTCTTCAGACTTGACTATTCCAATGCTCTTCCCTTCCGGCCTCCCATTTTGCACCCTCATTGAACTTCAGATCATCTGACTCTGCTACCCCACACCAAGTCCTGCTCATACATCACACCTGCCTTTGCTGATCTACATTGGCTCCCGGTCACCAAACACTTCCAATTTAAAATTCTCATCTTTGTGTTTAATCTCCTTCATGGCCTTGGCCCTCCCTATCTCTCTAACGTGCTCGAGCCCTACAACCCCCGTCCAAACTCTCCGTTCCTCTGACTGTGCATCCTCCACTTCCCTTTACCCCACAATTGGCTGTGCCTTCGGCCGTCTAGGCCCGGTGCTCTCGAATTTCCTTTTTACAGCCTGCTGCCTATCCACCTCCCACTCCTTGAAAGGCCTTCCAAGCTTTTGGTCACCCTTCCTAATATCTCCTCCTTTGTCTCGGCATCTATTTTTGTCTGATTATGCCTCCTAAATGTCTTGGGATTTTTTTTTATGTTTAAAGGCGCAATATAAAGGAAAGAAATTGTTAGTGTTGGACAAAAACTTGAAAAATTGAAGTAGAAAAATACTGGGCCACATTTCATGTTTTGACAGCTTGTCTGCTCACCGCGCACAAGAGACAGATGAGAAGAATATCTGTCGCAGTTTGCAAACTACGCTAGCAGTTATTTTACCTTAGTGATGAATCTGAACGAAGCCATCGAATGGAAAATCTGCCTGACTACTGTTAAGTATTAGCCTAGGTTTTCCTGTAACTGGGATCACTGGTATTAATTTGGAAACAGATTTTGCACCCAGTTACCCCGGTGAATTTCCTGAAGTCAGGCGAATCGTTAGATGGCTACAGCAGGGAATGAGGCTGACTGCCTACAGGAGCAGGAAAATTTCTGTAACAATGTTTAAAATTACTGTGGGGAGGGGGTGAATCAATTGCAGAATGTTATATTCACATTCGCCCCTTCGGGGGGGGGGATTTAAACTTTGAACGGTCTTCTGCTGACCCTTCCCAATGCTGGATGGCAGTAAAATGCTGGCATTGGTTGTGCTCAGCATTGCTATTGCAGTAGTGACAGGAAATATAATGGACAACATTCTCCTCTCATTACCACCTACTTTGAATATGCCTGCTGATAGTTGGGTGACTTATTTAGCTTCTGACATCACTTTAGACAGAAAATCCTGGCAGTAGCGATGAGCAGCAAGGAGCCGGTAGAACAGCTCGCTCCTCATGTTTCCCCGCCAGAATTACACCAAAATCAGCATAACTGAAGAGAAAAACCCTTCCTGTTATCTCTTGAAAGATGGTGAAATGGCATTTAAAAAAAATATTTTCTAATCAGTCTTAATGTCAGGTGATACTTAAATGTATTTGCCAAATATAGAATGAAAAACACATCCTTACTCTTTAGAGAAGGACGTGCAGAACACAGTTGGGTAGATTTTAACTTTTGTATGACCAATCGGCAGAGTGCGCCATCTGCCCGCCGTTCCAGAGGTGAAGAGGCCGGAACCATTTTGAGGCCCAGGCTTCATTTAAATGGAACCGGTGAGCTGCAGGCGCCAAACGGGCACCCAGATGTAACTCCCCAAAAGGAATTTTGTCCGGCTCCTATGCCGAACTAGCCCACAGGAGGTCCAGGGAGTGGGTAGGCGAAGCCGAGGGGGCGATCCTGGGCTGGCAGTGGCCCTCAGTATTTCTGTGGAG